>NC_134863.1:43197300-43512300 GCF_049852395.1 Peromyscus maniculatus bairdii | reverse complement strand
TTCAAAGATATTTATATATCGTTATCAGCCTGTAATTCTAGCTTCAGGGGATCCAACAATCTACACAATTACACACACACACACACACACACACACACACACACACACACACGGGCAAGACACTAATGCATGTTAAATAAAAATAAATAATTACTTTTTAAAAATTCGGAGAGTTAGATAAGCCCCATATGATTGCTACTAGCATTGTATGGCTATTATGATAACTGTGGTAATGCTGCTCTGTATGTGTGCCCAGTGAACCATAAAGGTTTGGCATTTTTTGTAACATTAACCTTAGAGTAACAATGACAAAGGAGGGAAAAAATTAACTAGAATTTGAGTATCCTAGACAAAACTGAGATATCATCAGTGAAATAGTAACCTTCAAATAATCCAAAATAAGCATCACCACCATCAAACACCTTTTTTTTCCACTGCTGAGGAGCTTTACAGGTGGTATCTATGACTGACTTGGTACCCTATATTTAATAGACTTGAGAAGAAAAATAATAAACTCTGAAAGATATGTGCAACCCCAATGATGGATACATAAGGTCATTACTACCCTTAACTGGAAACAACATTCACAAATGACTAAGAAAATGATGGTTTTTCAAAATAAATGATAATGAGAATATGTTTAGGCTATTGCTCATTAACGAATGAGAATAACCAACAAACACAGAGTCCACACATGAATTCTGTCTTCTCTACCTTTGGCCAACAACCTCTAATGTCTTAGATTTCTTTGAATAGGCCATTGAACACCTCTCCTTATTTTAATATTCTACTTTATTTAAATACACATTTTTAGGTCCAACCACACTGGATATAAACCAGTCAATGTTTTCTGGTTCAGGAGTAAGATTGTTACTCCAAGGTTTGGAAATAGAAAGAGGGATATTACTCTAAACTGGCACACTAAAAGTTTTCATGACCTGTTTTGGTTTTGAAGATACTTGTTCATACTTTATTGTCAAGAAAGGGGAAAGTCTTTGGTGGAAATGTCCTTAAAATTACCTGGATAATAACAGTATCAGCAATTAATATTTTCCTTGTAAAATTCTCAGGGAATGATTCTATTCATTTAATATATTGTCATCTGAAATGTAACTGGTCTACAGAGTAGGATAACTCACCTATCTTGAATTGTCAGAAATGTTCATAGAAAAAAGTAATTTAGAATGAGAACTATGTCCTAGGCCCTCTCTGGAGTTCTTCCATGAAGGTAAGCCCTCAAGAAAAAAATTGATTTAAGAGCAAAAAAGTTAAGGAAACTGTTCATCCAAAGAAAGCGTGAATATCAGAGAACATTTAATCATATGTGTACTAACAACAATTAAGGAAGGAAAAGCCAAGACTCAAAAAATAAGATCAGGCTAGCTCAATTGTTAGCATGCTTGCCTAGCATGGGTAAAGGAATCATAAGCACTTCATAAACCAAATATAAGTATGCATAAACTTTAATCCCTATGTTTGGGAGTAGAAACAGGAGGATCAGAAGTGCAAGATCACCCTCAGTCATGGAGCAAGTCTGAGTCAAGATTAAGCTCTAAGAAACCCTTCCTCAAAAAAACCACATATTAATCTGGCAAGGCTTATGAAAGGCAAGTCTGCTGCCTAGGCATCCAGACTTCTATTTTGTCTAATATCTTTATTTCTGACACTGAGTTAGATACACTCAGAACAAATTATCCTGGCCTCTCAGTCTGTCTTTCCTTCCCAGTTTTCAATTCTATTCCATACCAACAAATGACAATGCAAGAAGAATCCACAGCTCTCCCACAAAATAGTCTTACATAAATAGGGTCATCTACTCATGACAGTCTTTGTCCTGGTGCCCTCTAAAAATCCACAGTGGCTAACTTTTCCAAGATAAATCCAAAATTATTAATGATATATAAAGCCCTTCTCAACTACAGTTCTATTTTTCCATTCACATGACATAGTGGGGAAATTTAAACTAGCTTTGAATGGAAAAAGGAATTCAAGAAAATATAAAACTATTGAGAAGTGATCATCTGTGTACTTTGATGAGGTGTACGTTTGACAAATGTTTGTCAATTAAATTTAATTGAGGATTCTAACTTATTGTTTCCTGTCAAAATATTATCCACTATATTCATTTCAGGATTTCTCCCTTACTTGCAGTCTTTGTTATGGAATATTCATATTCTGAAGCACATTATTATTTCCCATTTCTCACCAACGCTCCAGCTGTGGAGCCATCTGTAGGAATTTTATCCCAGACCAGCCTCTGTGTATTTTTTCCTCAGAGCCTAGTCACCAATTCTCTACAAGGGAAGCGCTGGGGGCTGGGTCATCAGTTTTGTAAGAGAGAGGAATAGGGGAAGGAACTCAGCTTACTCCAAGGAGAAGCATGGTGTACTTTTGGGTGTAGTAAGTTCTTCCCCAGAGCATTTAACATCACATCCAACACATAAGTCACTTGGGTGGGTTAATTTATGTCTAACAGCTGACTCAGACTGAAAATAACTGAGTATATGGAACTGTATAGTTATTCCTCCTTATCAGTGGAGGATATATCCCCCCAAATCACAGAATATGCCTGAAATCATGAGAAACTGAGCTCACTATGCTATGTATTTCTACAAAAAGATACTCATGATAGATTTAAATTATGAATCAGACACACAAAAGATTGAATAAAATAATTATAAACTAAAATAATTTTAGTAACATGTTATAGTAAAGTGCAATGTGTATGTCATCTTTCTCCTGTCATTTTGTTGATGACTTTTCTCCATCTCCAGAGGTTGTGAAATGACAGGATTCCAGTGTGTTTAGAGATGAAATGAAGTTTGGAGAGTGAAATAGACATAGTAGCATAACACTTAGCCAACATGGACCCTCTAATGGTATACCAGAAAGAGAGCCAATTGCTTTGACTATCCTGTATAATCTATCTAGGATGCTCTCAATGGTTGCTTTCCTTAATATTGATTTTTTTAATCGTTGGACAGAACATTGAATTCACACTTGGCATCTATTTCTTTTTAACTCCTCAAAGCATTGCTGCATAGATGAAAACTTTTCAAAAAATCTTATGTTTTAAAGATTCTATCTTCCTCTCTTTTCTTTTAATTTCTTTGATTATGCATTAGTGAAAGTGTGCTATCAACATGATAGTTGTCACCCGCAACTTTGGTTATGTGCCCAGCACAAAGACAGACAGGAATTGCTTTTACTTTTGTGTGCTCATAGATTTTTTTTCCTACATTTACATTATCATGCTTAGCTTTATCATGTGTTTCAAGAAACTGCCACATAATACTAGAGCCAATCCTCTCCTTTACATTTCTGCTTTAGTGTCTCAAGAATATATGATACATCAAACATCTTCTTGAAGCAGTTTCATCACTGTTAAAGACTTGTTTCAGATACTATCCTTTCTCCTATAACTTCTATAACTCTGCAAGAAAGAAGACAACAACTCCCTCCCTAACAGATACAACTTTTCCACTTATCTTTGTATTGTTTTGTTTAAACCTATTACCAACTCTGTATTTACTCCCTACTTGCATTTGTCACCAGTTATTTCATAACATAATTTGTTGAATAATTCACATAGTCTTGGCACCTTCTGACATTGTAGGTTATCATCAATTAGAACAGTTTTCCACATACTGTAACCATAAATTTAATACTTTTCATCAAACTGTAGCACATAAGCAGTGACTATGATATTTACATTTTGAGGTATAACAGTAAAAGTAGCATGAATTTCCTTTATCTTCTTTATAGTTCCATGGGTGGAAGTTTTACTGTTGACAATTCTGTTTCTTGTTTTAGAAGTTGTGCTTTTCATTTAAAAGGAGAATATTATAGAGATTTTTGTTTGTTATAATCAAGCTGCCATCATCATTGTGTTTTCACTTTGGTATCATTGTTAATTATGAATTAAATAAGGTTACACAGAAATAAGATTCTATAAAATTACATATGATTACTAAAAGTCAAGCTGTGTATTCAATGCATTCAAATGGTGATTCATATGTTGAGCCACCAATAAGTACAATGTAACATTTCACCAGAGACTTCAAAACAATGCACAATTTAAAATTAATGAATTGTTTATTTTTGAAATTTTTCATTTAATACATCCTGAGTAGAATTAGTTAAGATACATTCTGAGTAGAATTAGTTAGGGAGTGACTATTACATATTTCTTATGCACAAAAATAATTGTAGTTCTTTGAAACTACTTTTGTTATATTAATAAAATGTATACTGTAACTAAATACAGACAGATAGAAACACACACACACACACACACAAATACAGACACAAAAACTACTATTATGGAGTATGTTAACATACAATTCTGTATGAGGAAGCAATTAAGATACTTAATAATGACACAGCAGCATGAGAAATCAAGAGCCCAAGAAAGAAAGCATGTGACAGAAGGAGAGACCTCAAGTCCACATGGCCCCTGAATAGAAGCAGCCATTAAGGTGAAGCAGACATCCAGAGTGCAATTTTCCTGTCCAGTGGAATGTGAGGAATTCATTTTTCTATCTTCGTATTTAATTGATATTTGCTCCACACAACTATGGATTCCTAACAAAGATTGTCCCACATCAGTACTTCCTAAATATGCCATGGACTTTCATATCTTTTCACTTGCTATTGTCTTATGTTGTTCTGAGTTTTCCTTTAAAGAAATGGAGTCTTGTTCCTTCTGCAAAGTCCTCTACCACCTCTAAGAGAACTTTCCTAGAAGCGACCTCTGGGCTGCTTTTGTGTAGATCATATATTCAGCCTTTTCTTGCTGCTACATCATTTTACAGTGAAAATCTGTCTTCCCAAATATGCCTTTCGTTTCTCTGGCATATGTCAGGTTATTCTGATGTCTGTATGTCTTACCTGGTTCAAATTTACTGGTGGTTTGAGGTAGTGTTTCCATATGTATCCCAGGCTCTTTTCAAACTCATGATCATCCTGTTTCAGCGTCCTGAGAGCTGGGATTACAAGTATAGACTCACGCTTGAGTCTTACTGAAACTTCATAAGGCTCACTATGTCAATAGCAAGAACCATCAAATGCTAAGAACACTTAGAGGATGTTAGATGACCTTGCAACAAGTGTTGCTGGTGGAGGACCTAAGTCAGTAACTCGTGGGAAACTTGTCAAAAGGCCAATTATCTTGGCTTTTCTATTGACTTTTTCACTTTTTGTTTTTGTTGTTTCATTTTGTGTTAGGGAACAGATTCTCATGATGTAGCTCAAAACTGGCCTCAAATTTGCTATCCTGCTGCCTCAGTGCCATAGATGCTAGGATTGCAAGCATGTGCTACCCATTAAGGGTACCTGTAGACTTTCAGGCTAGATGATATGAGGATGCAGTCCCATGACCTCCCCAGAGAAGTGCATGTGTGATCTATATCTAGCCACTGCTATATATGTGGATGCATCAGCCAAGGAATCTCAGAATTAACAGGAGCCTAGATGGCTCCTAGCTGAGTTTCTCACTGGGAGGGAGATGTTGACAATGCATTCATTCTAGTGGCAAGATAGAAGGGAACTGAGTTTATTTAAATAGAGTCAAAGGCCCGCTCATCCTCACAGTGTGTTTTACCTTGGTCCGTCAGTTAGAAAGCTGAATCTGCACATAACACACACACACACACACACACACACACACACACGCAGAGAGAGAGAGAGAGTCAGTGCCTCACTGGAGAAAAAAGATACTTTTGAAGTACTTTTCTGGCTGTTGCTAGAGAAGAGCTTTTGGGGAAAAAAGAATATATTGATTTTCAGAATTCAGTGTTTTGCTTACATGGGAGTTTTCAGAATTATTTCAATAAGAAAACACGTGGCATGAATTCACTATTTCACAGAGTGTAAATCTTGAAAGAAACACCAAGATCTTTCTCATGAGTACCTTTGTCAAACACAAATAACAAAGGCACTTGTTTTCCTTAGAAAACACCCCATATTTCAATAATTTTGCCTGTGGTCGGGTTGTGTTTCCTTCCGGCAGCTACAGATAAATTTCTTCGTTTAGTACGGTGTTGTACATCAATTGACAAGGGGAAGAAAAAGGCAAAAACCAGCCCTCTGTCCGGAGAAAATGGCAGGTGACAGGCGCACAGGGAAGCTGTTCCACCTGGCTGTTAATGTGGGCAATTAACCTCTACCGCTTCAATTTTCCATTTTCACATGAACCTGAGTAAACATACACTGATCTCTCCCTCTGAATTGTCAAGGCAGATGTTTGGGACAAAGCCGGCTTGACAGGTATAAAAATCTACTGAATTATCCATCAACTAATTGCAGCAGTTGGGCAGAGCAGAGGTCAGCTCTGAGTGGCTAACCAGACAGCCACCAAAACAGTCTATCATTTTAAGGAAGAAAACAAAAGACAGTGTTGTCAATTGATTTAAAGGAAGAGCCTTCGAGGGCACATACTAAAACTAAATAAATGATAAACCTGGATAATTGGCCACAGTGACAGAAGCAAAATTAAGAGATTTAGTTTCCCACACCCATTTAATTTACTAATGTCCCTCCTGAAACCATTAGCAGGGTGGCATTTGCTGTAATTGTATTTTTTTTTCTTACATGTGCTTAATTTGCAGGAAGTTTAGCATCTGTGAAACTGCTCATCTCACAGCCCTGGAGACTAGAGTCTGTTTATTGGCAGAGGGAAGAGGCTGAGGCAGCCCACAAGTCTAGCTATTATTGTAACCTTTGCCTTACACAGTTCTCTCAATCTGGAGACGGGTGAGCTGGGAGCAAAGGCCATGGGAGAATCACCAGACAATGACTGATCCCATCTGCACAATCCTCTTGGAGCTGGACACAAGGAAATTAAATGAGCCAGTTTCATATTTATTCCAAGAGATTTTCTTCAGCTGAGGTCTTCTAAGAGCACAACAGCCAGAATCTAGCAGTTTTATAATCATTATCAAAAAAATGTTTAATGGAATCCCTGTACCACTAGCAAAAAAAAAAGAAAGCTTTATGACTTTAGCAACTACAAGAAGAAGACTCTTTGCTACCTGGTCAGTGATGTGGGTCCTGGGGCACCTCAGCTCCTGCCAATGGTTACCAAGGCAAAACAAATATTTCCAAAACTGACTATATATTTGATAAGGTATTTAACTTTTCTCCTCATTTTCTTTTCCTCTAGAATTCTCTCTAAATCATAAGATGGTGTGAGGCCTAATAAGTTACTGGAGGTAATGGATCACATAAAGCAGTGAGTGAAGTAAATAAGACAATGCCATGTCAGCCATTATTACCTTCTCATGTGATGAGACAAAATCAACACCTTCTCATGGTTACCTCACCCCAGAGCTAGTCTTGATTTGATTTATAATGTTTTTAATTAGAATTAAATCCCTTTCCCTCATCTGTTTTCTCTCTCCCTCACTCCTGTCTTGCCTCCCTTCAAGTCCTCTCATTTCTCCCCTAAAGTTAATAGCCTCTTTTTCTAGTAAGTCATTTATCCATGATTTTCATTGACTATTTTCTGAAGAAATGTATATGCTCATTTTTCTCTGTTTCTCTTTTCACTTTTCTCTCTCTCTTTGAACAGTTAAAATTAAATTATTTTAGATATGCAGTCCTTGAGTTTTGAACTAATTTGTTCAATTTTCTTTTGCTATGTAGGCTTTTGTATAAAAAGAGAGAAACTGTATCTCTGAAACTCTACCTGTGGAATGAGATAATCACATAAGGATGGGAAAATTCCACTCAAGTGCTATTGGATTTTTTCAATTAAATTTCTCATTCAATAGAGCTCTGTAGACTTTTCAGCCTCTTCTGCTATGCCAGTAACTACAAAGTACTCCTTCTCCAGTTTTCTTTAGATATTTTCTTCAAAATGTACCTTGGATAATTGATTTTCTAGTGATATAGTTTAGAATCAAGGGAAAAAAATTACAATGCAGGTCCCTTACCAAAAATTAAGAACTTCAGTAAAATGATAGGCAGAAATTAAACAGTGTATGACTCCTCTTGTATACAGTAGACCTAGTATTAATGCCTAAGTCATAGAGGAATAAAACTAGCCTTGATTTTGATTGTTCCATCTTTGTAATTAGAATCCAAAACAATCATACCTATTGAGATCACTTACACTAGTGTCCTAGTCAAAGTCAGTTTGTCTGGAGTGTAACAAAGTCATTTATTGATAGGGTTATTAATAAGTTTGAGATTGGTAACTAAACATCTCTATTTGTAAAAGCTGCAGCGTTCTTTGAGTTTATAGGAGCTTCCCTGAGTAGATTAGAAAGAGATCCCACCAAAGAAGAATGTCAGTCCACTGTCTAAGCTCACACTCTCATCTCTGCCCTGGAAGGGAAATCATTGTTCATCAGTTACAGGAAGGATAATTTAGAATTGGAGAGAGAGAGAGAGAGAAAGAGAGCGGGGGGGCGGTCTATGAGATCTCACTTTATTTTCTGCTCACATCACATTAACACTTTTTGTGGTCTGATCTGACTTTTTGTATCAGCTTATCTTATTCATTTATTGGAAGATACTTTTACTTATTGTAAAGGTCAAAATATTTTTGGTGACATTTTATTTAAATTCTTCTGTTTCCCCTTATTCCTTACTTTTACTGTAGACTTACACATTAAAACAGTCACAATATTTTATTAGTTCTTTCAGAGTTCTGTAAAATGTATTTTGATCATATTTCTCCCCTCTAGCCCCTACTCCCAGATCCACACCTGCTTTCCTACCTACCCAGTTTTTTGTTGTTGTTATGACCTCATCAAGGCTAATTTGTGTTGCCCATATATTCTTGGATGTATAGCTACACTCAGGCATATGGTCGACTGAACAGGGGCTACCATCTTCAAATTGACTCTCACTCCCTAACCAGCTATCTCTTGTTTCTCACTTATGGTTGGGCCTTTGTGGACATGTCTACATCCATGGTGGATTTTGATCGGGCTTGAACTTGTACAGATTTTTGAACATGCTGTCATAACCACTGTGGATCCTTATGTTCAACTTCCCTGCTCTCTCTGGAAGACTGTTTCCTTGTAGTCTTCTGCTCCCTCTGGCTCTGATACTCTTTCTACATGCTCCTTGGCACTGATTCATGATTCTTTGCAGGGGGAATTATGGTATAGATGCTCCCATTTAGGCTGATAATTCCACAATATCTTACTCTCTGCGTTTTAACCAATTGTAGACTTCTGAGTAAATCACAATCTACTCCAAATGTGAATCTTCTCTGATGAGTGTTGAAAGATGCATTGACTATAGACATCAACATAAGCCACAAGGAATTAGTTTTAAGGTATGTCTGTTTAACACAATGATAGTAGTAGTATTCACACAGAGCCTAGAGCCTATTTAGTCACAGGTTCTTAGCCTGATAATGGTGCCAGATATGACCTATATCTTGTGCAGTAGGATTTAAATTCAACTGAAAAATAGTTAGTTATTTATGCTGCAGTTGACTTGTGTTGTCAGGATACTCAAGGCTGTAAATAACAGATGTTATGATAGACTCCAAAATCTAGGGTCTCAAGTGGGTGCCCCAAGAACCCAGACTCTGGTCCAGTTGATGCTGCAGCACGAGGTACAGATGGGCTAACTCAGCTCCAAAGAGCAAGAGTCGCATCTTACTGCAGCCACACGGGTGCTTTTAAAGGAAAAACCCACAAAACCCACAAGTTTACAATTCTCATAATATTTCGTTTTGATTGATTTATGTCTAGAGGCTAATTTCATAAGATCATGGCCTGATCACAGGGTGGGTACAGTCACATCCGCATGCACATTTTTCCTGAAACCACAAGGGGGGGGGGGTATCAGGGCGGTGGTAGAGTTTACACAAAGGTCACAGTGGTCCTTCCTGGAACACTTGAAATTATCCCAGTCACAGTTGAGCACATCTCTTAACAGAGATCTCTTTACATTGTCATTGTTACATTGTGGCAGGGGTGGTTGAATAATGGCTGAGTCAGTTTGCCCTTGGAACTAGTTTTCTTTTTAGTTCCTTATTCTCCTAGGGCTTGGGGGGCGGGGGTGTAAGCCTGAAGGGTTCAAGTGTTTCAGTTATACCTGGGAGAGACTGCTGATGAATTTTCTCCTCTGGAAATATGCATATAGCATCTCCCAGCATCATGAAAGCTGGCCAGTAGAGATGAAGCCTCTAAGTCAGCACCAGCTAGTTTTCTTTATATTATGTGGCTTGAGTGTTTGGCATCTTCAGAAAGAATATCTTACTAACAAGTCCTGGATGGTAGCCAACAAGGCAAAAACTTGCAATTTTGCAGGGATCTATAGGACTCATGGTCCCTGTTGTGGAAATTACTTTAACTATGTAAAGATGTGTTAGATTTGTTTATGCTGCGGACTATTACTTTGGTTGTGTAAAGAGATGTTACATTTGTTTATGCTGCATTTGTTTAATGATGTAAGGATGTGTTTAATTATGTAAAGATGTGTTGTATTTGTTTCACCTTGTCTGGTGAAATCAGGCTTAAGGCACCTGATTGATCTAATAAAAAGCTGAATGGCCAATAGCTAGGCAGGAGCAGGATGGGTGGCAGAGGGAATAAATAGGCAAAAAGAATGAGAGGTAAGAGAGGGAAAGGAAGAGAACAGAAATAAAGACAGGGACATGCCTGAGGTCAGCCAGGCAAGCACCAGCCAGCTGGACAGGAAAAGCAATGATAGTAAGATACTCAGAAGGAAGAAAGGTAAAAAGCCCTGAGGCAAAAGATAGATAGAGAGAAAAGGCTCATTTAAGTTAAAAGAGCTAATAAGAAATGAGCCTAAGCTGGGCCGAGCATTCATAACTAATAAGAAGTCTCTGTGTCATTATTTGGGAGCTGGCTGGTGACCTAAAAGAAAAAGTCTGATATATGCCCCCAACAACTCTAATATAGGTAATCCATTCTGGGGCACTGAATTTTCTATGTGCGTCTAGTAGGGGCATAACCACTGTGTTTTCTTATAGGGTAACTATATTATACACATAGTATATATGTATTAAAACTTATACAAAAATAGGTTTCTATATAATTTTTCCAACTATTTCATATTTGTTTATCCCTCTTCAATTCTGTCCTCTACCTTGCCTTCCTACCCTCTATTTCAGCTTCACCCTTCCATTTCCAATACTCCTTTTAATCCTTTATACTACGGTATTGTATCTACCTAAGGGCATTAAAGAGGAAATCCATGTATCTGAACAGTCAAAACAACTATCCACAAATGAGAGAAAACATGACATTTGTCATTGTGTGTCTAGGTTACCTCAAGACACTTATTTCCAGCTCCATTGACTTAACTGTAAATTCATAATTTTGTTATCTCAAACACTAGATAATGTTCTATGTACATTAAACATTCATTTTTATTATTCATTCATCAGTTGATAGACATCTAAGCTATTTACATTTCCTAGTTACTATGATTGGAGAAGCAACAAACATGGATGGACAGGTATCTATATTCCAGGATATAGTCATTTGGGTATACCTAAGATCTGGATAGCTGGATCTTATTTCTAGGTTTTTGAGAAAACTTCACATAGACTTGCACAAGTCATGCACCAGTTTGCACTCCCATCAGTAGTGAATTAACAGTCCCCATTCCCACATTCAAGTAATGTGTGTGTGTGTGTGTGTGTGTGTGTGTGTGTGTGTGTGTGTGTATCCATTCTGACTAAAGAAAAAAAAAACCTATTGAATGAGGAAGAAGATACTAGAATATGGAAAAGCCTCCAATGACCATGGATAGTTAGAATTAATATTTTGAAAATGGCCACTCTACCAGAAGAAATCTGCAGATTCAACGTAATCCCTGTCAAAATTCCAATATAGTTCTTCACAGAAATTGCAATAAAGCAATCTTAAATTTGATATGAAAACCTGAAAACATAACACACACACACACACACACACACACACACACACACACACACACACACACACACATACACACACACATGACACGACACAATATAGCCAAAATTTCAATTCCAGGATGTTTTTATTCTAAAAATCAAATCCCTAGCACGCATGAAGAAGACAATTTTACCACTAAACTATAACCCGAACCTTTATCATAACAAATTTTAATAGTCAGTTTACAGGTTAGTGATGATTTCTAAAGACAATAGTCAAAATATTACAGCGAATCAAACTATGTTGTAAGGAAAGGTAGATAGAATTTTATTGGTAAAAATGATGACGATGATGATGCAAATGAGAATGATGATGGCAGCCTTGGGGCTGTATGTACCAATTCACAAACCGCCAGTAATAAAGAGATTGTAACTATGATTATATTACAAAAACAAAAAGGCAATCTGTAAGGTCGTATTGCTCTATAGTTAATAATTACTGTAGAAAGTATCTCTATAAGCTTGTTAAAGAACTATATACACAGCTTTGTATATATGTTCAAAAGAGTCTGGTGGGGGCATCCTTATTGTGTCCTACTTTATAGAACAGGAGGCTGGAAGAAGTTAAATGACATTTCCATTTTCATACAACTGATTGTTAGAATACTCTCGGTTGAGGGTATCAAATCAAAGAGTAGGAGTAACATCATTCTAGTAGTTTACACTAAGCTAGTTGGAAAGGTTGAAGGAATGAATTATTGGCTCAGAAAGCATAAAGGAGAACTTCCATGAGGCTATTCATTGATTTCCTACACATTCATATATTTGTTCAAGCATTTTTTCCCTTTAATAAATGCACATTGATGAAAACTGCAACCAACGCAGATGGTTATCCTATTCAACCAAAAGTAATGAATTGAACACATTCTTGACTTTTCTTTTTGACAGTTTCATCAATGTGAAGATCGGAAGTGATAAGAAAACTGTCATGAATGGATTTCTGCCAAGAAGGAAGAATTATTGCTGAGAGGAAAGTGGTGGAAATCTTTAAAGGAGGGAAGCTGTTGGCTCCAAACTTCATAAAACACAGATTTGAAACATGTGTAAAATATTTTCTGAAAACTTTTCTAATAATGAAATAATATTGGAAGTTGGTTTCAAGGGAGTTTTCACAAACTCCACAGTGGATTTAAGACATCGATTACTCCTATTATTTCTTTGTTATTTTAGAAAGGGTCTCAAGTATTCTAGACTCCCTTGAATTTCCTAGTATAAAAGAATGACCTTGAGCTTCCTCATCTTGGCTTCACATCCTCAATGTAGGGATTACAGACATGCAGTTGAGGGCAAACACTTTACCACTTCACCTAATCTATAAGCACAGTTTTAATGAGCTTTGTTAACTATATTTAAATTAACTAGAATTAAATTCAAGCTAGTGTGTGTGTGTGTGTGTGTGTGTGTGTGTGTGTGTGTGTGTGTGTGTGTGTGTGGTTTGTCTATGCTCTCATTGCAAGCAGAAATTGTTAAAGGTTATAGTAGAAGCTGGGGGTGGAAAGAATGTAAAATCCATAGATGGTGGATGTTACAAGAAACTCTTATGCTTGGACACAGCAGAGCAGCTGCACACATGGACTCACAGTGGTTGTAAAAGCATGTACAAAACCTGTGCCAGCCCAAACCAGGCCCAATTTTAACATAAAGAGGAACAGGGCACATAATCTCATCCCAAGGCATATAGTTATTATACTTGATAATTGCTGGGGTAGAGAAATAAATTTTTCTGTAAGAATGTAGCCTCTAGAAAATCTCCAGGAAAAGACCACATATATTTGGGTCATAATATTTAGGCAGTTCATATTGAACTTGAAGGATTTATTTTTTCAAGTACACAGAAGGGGACTGAGGAAAGTCAAGGGGTTTGAGTATCATCAAACGATGTTGTATGAAATTCTCAAACAACTTATTTTTAAAAAGAATGCTATTAAAAAGGGAAAGCCTTTTCTCCAGTTTTGAAAGGAAATTTCCAAAAAAAAAATTATAAAAGTACATCACATTGACATAGAAGGAACTGGGTTCCACTTTGGGGGTCCTGAGTCCCATTAACAAAACAATTTAAGAACAGAATCAACTAGAAGCATAAGGGCAGATGCATTTTGGAAGATAATCTTTTGGGCAGGTAAGCTGTAAATTTCTGCTGCTGCCCAGAAGAAAATAATGGAGGCAAAAGGAAAGCAAGTCTTGCAGTTTAAGCTGGCCTGGTGGTCAGTCACATGATTAAGTGCCACATTCAGGTTGGAAGGCTTTAGAAAAAGAATAAGGAAACCCAAAATTTGGAAGGAAGCCTAAATTGTTTTTTTTTTAAAGTGTACTTGGAAATGAATAAAAGAGAAGTCATGCTTTTCTGAGTGATTCAGAAAAGAGGAAGACTTAATATCCTACATGACTGAGTTCTATAAGCTAGTGCACTAGAAATAAGGATTCTGGAAAGGATAAGTCCAATATCGTATTAGAGAACTAATCATTATACCTGTCTCTTGAGCATGGCTAGAGGCGCTCCCTTTAGTCAAAGTGGCTGGCCTAGCCCACTTGGAATGTAAGTTATCTTCACAGGCCAGGCATTCTATTCTCTTAACCAGGAGTTATTTTTATTCTCTGACAAAATAATATTCTAATAACTACTGTCTATGGAGAATATAAGTGTTTTTAGCACTCCTTAGTCTCATATTCTCTACACATTTACCAGTTATGTTAAATGCCATCTGTGCTAAATGCAATCCACTACAAGGAGAATCTTCTATGATGAAGATTGATTGATGTATTAATCTGAGATGTTTATATCATGCTCTAAACCTCAAGGTTCATGGATCTTTGTAGAAGAAGGGGTGTAAAAATTTTAACTGCAAGGAAGTGGTGTTTTGCAGTTGCAACAGGACAAATGTACAAATGAACTCATAGGTAGCATGGCCAAATGCACAAGACCTACATAAGCTCAGACAAATTCCCAGCACGGATGTTGGGATATGAGTACACACATCCACCCCTTCCTGAAGAGCTCTGAGCCTTTGATAGGTGCTGGGAAAGGGAGTGCCAGTTTTCCTTGTGGTTAACCTTTCTTTCACATAACTCCCAACTCATGGAAGAATTTGAGCAATACAAACTGGACTGTATGGACTAAAAATAACAGTGATAAAGACAACAGGAAGTTATGATGTGTAGGAAGGTAGGGAACTATCTGGAAGGAGGGGGGATAATGGGAGTGAATATTATTAGAATATATTTTATGAAATTCTCAAAAATAGTAAAAGTATTATTCAGAAAATGAATAAAATAAATAAATGCATTTGTAGATGTAACTAACCGTCTTATTAAATAAGAAACACAGAAACAATGTAAAAGAGAAAGCCGAGAAGTCAGAGCTCAGAGCTAAAATCTCACCCTTCCGCCTGTGGTGTCCCAGCTTCCCGAAAGAGAGACCTATTTCCTGTCTGTTCGTCTATTTATAGTATTTTGTTCTGCCTTCTCATTGGTTGTAAATCCAAACACATGACTGCCTCGTCACTGTCTGAATGTACAGCCCCCTAGGTCTTAAAGGCATATGTCTCCAATGCTGGCTGTATCCCTGAACACACAGAGATATATGGGATTAAAGGCATGTGCCACCACCGCCACACTCTTGCTATGGCTCTAACAGCTCTGACCCCCGGGCAACTTTATTTATTAACATACAATCAAAATCACATTTCAGTACAATTAGATTACCACCACATGCATTTTTAAAAAAGAACAAAGGTAAATATCCACTCAAGAAAAGACTATCATAATTTGGCAGTTAAGCTGTAGTTTGCACAGTTTGCCAGTTTATGGAAGTCAGTCACTTTTAGCTCATGAAAGCTTGTACACAAAAGTTAAGTGACAATTTCTAAGACACCCTACAGGAAGAAACATGGTTCAAAAGGAAAGAGACAAATTGGAGGAAGGGAAAGAGCTGTGGAAGTGGACAGAGGTATAGAGGTGTATTAGGCAGGGCCAGAGGCAAAAACAAGAAAAGACCCAGGGGCACAGCTGTTCTGAGAAGGACAGACAAACTGGGGCACAGTTAGAAGTTCATTGAGAAGGCCAGAGATGCATTGCAGGGAAAGTCCAACATTTGCAAATAAATGGGGATTCCCAGAGTACAAGACATTTAAAGACATCAAACATTAAAAGCAGCTCTGGGGCATGGAGGCTACCTGAGAGGATGAAGGCACAACAGCGGCAGGGCAATCTCAGTCCAAAGACCTGGAAAAACTTTTTAAAAGTTCAAAAGAAGTAGTTCAATAAACTGGTTTTTCCTTTTCTACATAATTTGACGAGTTTCCTTTCAAACATTACTATAAATTATTTACTAAAAGGAGAAACAGGGTGCTAGGGAAGATCCCAGGAATCCACAAAGATGACCCAACCTTAGACTACTAGCAGTAGTGGAGAAGGTGCCTGAACTGGCCTACTCCAATAATCAGGTCAGTGAATTACCCTAATCGTCATCATAGAGCCTCCATCCCGTAACTGATGGAATCAGATGCAGAGATCCACAGCCAAGCACCAGGGTGAGTTCCAGGAGTCCAGTCAAAAAGAGAGAAGGATTCTATGAGCAAGGGGCATCAAGACCATGATGGGGAAACATACAGAGACAACCAAACCAAACTAGTGGGAATCACGAAATTTAGTGAAAGACCCCCAGCTGAGATCTTCCTCCGGGAGAGACCCCAAACCCAAGGAACACACCGAAACCACAGATCAGATGCAAAAGCAAGAGGGTTTATTTAGACCAGGTACCTGGGGCGAAGTCTCTTGGAGGACTTGCGCGCTTTCTTAGGGCAAGGGGGACTTCTTATGGGATCCCAGGGGCAGAGGCGCGGTTACAGAAGCGAGAAGCATAGTTACAGGGTCCCTATTGGTTGTTTCAAAGAAGGCCAGGGTGAACTTGGGGTCGTATGTGTGTGGCTGATTTGGCCTTGTCCAGGCCAGCTGCTTATTCCTCAAGGCCAGGGGGCCAGCCATAAAATATCCTGATTTGACTTAACTGTCTTTCTCTCAAGGTCGCCGACCACAGTTATCTCTCTCAAGGCTGGCCATAGCTATCTCTGTCAAGGCCGGGTGGCTGGCTACGGCTGTGAACTCCTGTTTTTCTGATTCCTTCAGAATGGCGTTTCTTAGGCTAAGTTATAGGGGGGGGAGCTTTTCATTGGCCCAAAGCCCCATGTCCTCATAATGGAGCGGGGGTCTTTCATTAGACCAACACCTATGGAGCTTACATGGGATTGGACTAGGCCCTCTACATAGGCAAGACAGTTGTTTAGCTTGATCTGCTTAAGGGGCCCCTGCCAGTGGAATCAGGATCCATCCTTGCTGCATGAGCATGATTTTTGGAGCCCAGTGCCCATGGTGGGTCTGTAGCATGAATCTTAAAAGTTCTTATTAATAAAATCAGACCTGAGGCCAGTTATTGGGGTGAACACTGGGAGATCAGAGAGACAGAACAAGCCACAACTAATCTCACCTGCCCAGCTTCTCAGCTGATCTTGTTTCCTCAGACTGGAAGCCTCTGTGTCCTCATATCCAAATGGCTCTCAGCTGAACTGTGCTGCTCAAAACCTAAAAGCTTAACCAGCCAAATGCTTAACCATCCAAAACCTGCTAGTTTCTGGTTCTCATGCCTTATATACCTTTCTGCTTTCTACCATCACTTCCTGGGATTAAAGGCTCGCTTTCTGTGATTAAAAGGTGTGAGTCACCATGCCTGGCTGTTTCCAATGTGGCCTTGAACTTACAGAGATCCAGAGGGATTTCAGCCTTTGGAATGCTGGGATTAAAGGTGTGTGCTACCACTGTCTATCCTAAGTATCTAGTGGCTTTTCTGTTCTCTGACCCCAGATAAGTTTATTAGGCTACACAATATTTTGGGGAACACAATACCACCCACATGGGACACCTTACACAGCCCTGGTTCAGGAAGAGGGGCTTAGACCTGCCTCAACTGAATATACCAGGCTCTGCTGATTCCTCATGGGAGTCCATGGCTTGGAGGAGATGGGAATTGGCAATGGGCTGGGGGAGAAGCTTCTGGGTTGGGAGGAGGGATGAGGGAAGAGGAAGGGGAGAGGTACCTGTCATTGGTATGTAACATGAACAGAAAATTTCTTAATAATAGAAAAAGAAAAAATTTAAAAAAGAATGATCTCTGAATTAATCATAAATATTTTTTCTTAATATTATCACTCTTATACGTTATGTTGTGTAATGATATAGATAATGTGAAATATCATGTGATTGCTCATACTACATAGCATTTTCTAATTAATCCTCATAAGAATGCATTTGACTTGGATTCTATAACACACAAGATATATTTTTACTTATGCAAGAACACTGAATTTCAACATTAATATTGTGATGGGTGTGATTTTGTTCTCCATCTCACTAAGCAAACCTAAGGTCAGTCATTGATCAAGTTAACTAAGACAGACACACACAGAAATGCCTTTTCATTTGGGTACCTCTTCCAGTTTCGTTGCACTGATACTTAATACTGTCATCAAAGTCAGCTTGAGTATTAAAAGATTTATTTGGCCATCAGGTACAGACCACAGTATACCATTATGGGAAGCTGGGACAGAAACTCAAGTCAGGAACCTAAAGGCAAGAACCATGAGGAAATGCTACCTGCTGACTCACTCTGTCTCCCTAAGTGGCTCATGCTTATCTACCTGTGTTATATGGTCAAGAACCACCTGCCTGGGGAATGAGGTAGCCACAGTAGACTAGGCCTTCTTGTATCCTTAATAATCAAGACAGTGCTGCACAGACATGCCCATAACTCAACTATATCTCAGCAATTCCTCAGTTGAGGTTTCTCTTCTCAAATGACTCCAGTTAAGTCAACAACTTAGGCCAACCAGGACATTGTCTAACTTCCATACCTTTGTGAAGTGTGTGTTATAAATTTACATTCTTAAACTTTTAATTCTACAATATTGACAATTTGGGAGGATAAGTCAAGTCTATCAGTTTTGAACTACTTGGAATGTCACACAATGTATATGACACATACAATGAAATGTTTGGTAAAATCATCTGACATGGGAGAACTCCACATCATTCTAGAGTACAGAGAAGGAGCTAGACAGATGGCACAGTGGTCAAGAGCACTTGTGACATTTTCACAGGGCCTGAGTTTGGTTCCCAGTACCAAACTTGGGCATGCCAGAACTGCCTATACCTCTGGCTTCACCAAACAGACACCAAATTCTGGATTTTGTAAACTACTTCACACATACAACTGCACATGCACACATACACACATATACACACACACCAAAAATAAATAAATAAACGTAAATAAACATAAAATATAGAAAGAAAGCACTGGCCCTTTCATCAACTGCATTCTGTATTTGTTCCCCACTCTCTAAATGAGGAAGGCCAAACACAGGAAAGCATAGCAGTGGTTCTCAACCTTCCTAATGCTGCGACCCTTTAATACAGTTCCTCATGTTGTGATGACCCCAGCCATAAAATTAGTCCTAACTGTAGTTTTGTTATTGTTATAAACAGTAATGTAAATATACATGCATAAATACATACACACATATATACACACGCACACACACACACACACACACACACACACACACACACACGAAATAGAGGTTTGTCAAAGGGGTCATTACCCATAGGTTTAGAACTACTAGAATAAGGAATTTGCAAGCTCAATAATGTGTAATGCCCTCCAGCAGCAGTTGTATTATACCTGCAAGTTGGACATTATTCTCTGATGGGAGTGACTATGCGTTGACCCCTTATCTCCACTGTAGTGAATCATTCCCGAACTCTTATTACTGCTGCTACTTTACTCTTCTTAGTAAACCCCACTCTATTGTGGACTAAATTCTAGTTTCAAAACTGAGCCCAAAATGAGGACTCATTAACAGGGACTTCCCAGATGCAAATTCCAACTTTTATTGGCTATCATGGTAATTATTATCATCCCCAGATCACTCAATATTGCATTTTACCGCTTGATCTGACATCTCTGCACTGCAAGGAACATTTTATGGTTCATCTTATTATTGCAAATAAACAGAAATATATAGATTCCCAATTAAATTCTAGCCACTGATATGACTTTTACAGGAGAATATTAAATTTATATATTTTTAGCATTCAACTAAATTCTAAAGTTGGTTTCTTTAGACAGACGGAAGCTGAGGATTTTATTTTGTTTCTAATTTATATTTTCTCATATATAGTGCATGTTATGTCAGTTTCTTAAAATACGAATCACTGGGCTATATGTAGCTGCATTTGCCAGAAGTCAGAGTTTAATTTATCAGATTTGAAAGAAAATTAGCAGATTAGAGAGGTTTGCCCAAGCAAATGTGCAACCGTTACAGATAAAAGTCAGCTTATTTAGAATGTAATTTCCCTTTCTAAAATGACTACATATAGATAGTATGAAGGATACTTATACATTTTAGAAGTAGTTTACTTGTTTGTTATGTGGCGCGTCAGACATCATGGGATGTGATGCAATAGTCATAAGGCTGGTCAAAGGACAACTTGTTGGAGTGGGTTCTCTCCTTCCACATGATGTACCCCGAGGATTGAACCCCGACCATCAGGCTTCGAGGGAAGTGCCTTTACCCACTCAGCCATCTTGAAAGTCCAGTGTGAGGAACATTTTAACTTTTAAAAATGTGTATATGTGTGCACAGGTGGAGGAGAGAGAGTGTGTATGCCATGGGTGCTGGTGCCACCAGAGAAAGGAAGAAGGTGAGCAAGAGTCAGAGACTCGGTAGCAACAGTCAGCAGCAGCCTGACCTTGGTGCTGGGACCTAAACTTGGATCTTCTAGGTAAACATTAAGCACTCTTTAAGGTTGAATCTTCTCTCTGTGTGTGTGCACACGTGCGCACGCGCGCGCGCGCGCGTGCGCAAACACACACACACATTCACACTTCACACACACACTCACAAACACACACACTCAAACACATAGCCACACATACACTTACACACTCACATATACTCACACACACATACCCAAACTCATACACAGAGACACACAAATACACACACACACACACACACACACACACACACACACACACACACCTCAGCTGAAAAAGTCTGACAGGTTTATATAAGATTAGAAAGACCTAAAAACATTCTCTGTAGGGAATGCAAGTTTTTGAGGACACAAGCTCAAAGCTTTATACAACCTTTAGATTTTCAAAGCTGTATGGATGAAGGAACTCCTATTTGGATTTTCATAATTCTTTTTGTTTCCATTTTTAATAACCATGAGATGCAATATAAGGAACTGTCATTGTTTTCTTGCTTTTCTCATTGTAAACACATAACTGACAAGAAGCAGTTTAATTAAGGAAGAGTTTATTATGTCTTACAGTTTGAGGGGGTAAGTGCCATCATAGCAGGAAAAGCATGGTGGTGGGGTGCTGTGGGATGTTCTGTATGTCCTGTGGGAGCCCTTCTTGGGTTCTTTGTGGCGTTACCCAGCAGGTCCGCATAGAGGATGATTAGGACCATGGGCCTGAGTGCAGGTGTCTGAGATGGTCTGCACTTGGCTGTGCTGGGGGATGGTCTGTATGTCAAGTTGTTCTGATTGATCAATAAATAAAACCTGATCGGCTGTGGCTAGGCAGGAAGGATAGGCGGGACTAACAGAGAGGAGAAATAAAAGGACAGGAAGGCAGAAGGACTGACTGCCAGATGCCGCCATGACCAGCAGCATGTGAAGATGCCGGTGGGCCACCAGCCACGTGGCAAAGTATAGATTTATGGAAATGGACTAATTTAAGCTATAAGCACAGTTAGCAAGAAGCCTGCCACGGCCATACAGTTTGTAAGCAATATAAGTCTCTGTGTTTACTTGGTTGGGTCTGAGCGGCTGTGGGACTGGCGGGTGACAAAAATTTGTCCTGACTGTGGGCAAGGCAGGAAAACTCTAGCTACAGTGGGAGAAAGTCCAGCTGTTCATATTGTAGCAGCAGTGAGGAAACAAAGAGATAATAGGAAGTGGATCTGAGTTATAGAACCTCTAAATCCTCCCCCAATGACTCAGTACCAACAGCTGTGCCTATCATCTCCACACTGAAGAAGCTGAAGGGAGAGAACTGGAATGAGGCCAGACGGGGCTCCATAGGGAGACCCTGTCTCAAAAAAAAAAAAAAAAAAGTAGCTAAAGATGTATCTAAGTGGTAGAGTGCTGGCCATGCACAAAACAGTCAACAGAGCAAGACCAATGTGCATACTGAAAAAAAAAAATCAACCAAACAGACAATACAGGGAAGCTAAAAGCTAATCAAATATATCTTCTGTATTCCATTATATTTTGGCAAAGGCAGCCTGAATTGGGACTTCTTACATGCCTAGCTTTCTTTTGAATGATTGAGAGGATGAGATATTTAAATCTCCTAATTGACTATTAAAGCTCCATACCTTTTATCTTTCTTTAGGGTCGTCCTAGAACTGAAGGATCTTTGTTGCATGATGCAAGCTGATTTTCTTTTACCTAGCAGGTGGCAAATGCTTTGCTTCTATTTGTGTAGGTCGTTTTCTCTTTTAATCTTTTCTTTCTTGTTCTTGTATCTATTTACTCGGGCTCCATTTATTAACTGAATCTGATGTTCTATTATATTTGTTTTAGCTTACATGACAAAATGTGGAGTGACTTTGTGAAATAAAAACTTTACACAAAGACTCCTGGTGAGAACAGAGTCAGAGCCAGAAGCCTGGAATTAGAATATTTGTAGCTGTGCAGAAGACATTCACAGTACATCTGCTTCAACCTAACACCTCCTCAGTGCCCTACAGGCATCTGGATCCTCTGTAGAGAAGCATTTTGTACCATCTAGCACTGCTGTAGGAGTCAAATTCATTATAAACTAGTAAGCAAAATGATATGCATACCATGTGATTACTTATATTCATTTATTTATTTTAATTTACAGAAACATTTTACTTATCTGTGGGGTATATTATTATGCTTTGATGCCAGGACACACTGTGTACAGTTCTAAGGCTTCTCTAGCTGCTTGGATATTTATCATTATTTTTTAGTCAGTAAAGTAGCCTTAGAAAACAATCTGTCAGAGTTTAACTATCAGCAAAAATTAAGTCTCCTATTTACAACAAAAATACTGGATGATGGAGAAAATACTGCAAAGAGGAAGTATGTCTCAACACAACAGTAAGTTATGATTCCTTAACACAATCACAGTGCTGGCAACTGGCCATGTGCCATGCTGTGATAATTAGGATGCCCACTTCAATGTTGTCTGTGTCATTTGTATGTAGAGAAGGTATTTTAAATCTGAATAGATGACTTAAATGTAATTATTTCTCTTAATTTTACTATCATGATGGACTCTTCTTAGCATTTCAACTTGGGGCATGTTTACAGGTAATGAGCCTTTCTATTTGTATGCAGTCCAATTAGAAATGCTCTAAGTCTTAAGTCCAAAGAAATGCTAAGAAAGAGAAAAAATCCCAATGCAGAACCCTTTAGCACAGAAGTCTCTGTAGGATGCCTATACAAGTCCTTGGAGAACTCTCCAGACCCCATGCATGTTGGTCTTCATTTTGACTGTGCCTGGTGGTGTTTCACAAGTGGGTTGATTCTAAAGGAAGTCTTCACAGCACCTAGGAAAAAATTACAAGAATAATGACTGGTTTGGACAAAATAATGCATCTCAAAAAATATTGAATAATGGACGCTGTGAGAAACTCCCCAGTTTAAGCTGCTTCCACCCAGTGTCACAATGATTGCTTTCTTTGTGGTACCTAAATTGCATATGAGCAACTATCCATTTACTTGTAGTGGTATTAAATCATCTTTTCTACAAACCATAAAAGCTCCATTTTCCCAGCTTGCCAACTTTTATCCTGCCTTCCAACTATGCAATCGGAAATAGTACGAAGTGCGAGGCCAACAAATTGCTGAACTGTTCTATCAAGCAATATGTCAAGGGCCAGGTCTTTACTGCCTTTTAAGAAAAGTTACTACTTTTCTTGTGCGTGCTGATAACCTATAGTTCACACAGATGGCCAGAACACCTCTCTCCTTGCCCTCGGTTCACCACCACCTTAAAAGACACACTGATATTTATGAGCACATAAAATCACACATGATCTATTTATCTAACCAGATTGGTTCCATTATAACATCAACTCAATTCGTAGCCACAGATCTCCCTCTGAAAGTTTTTAGAATATATGTGTTTTCTAACAGAACTGCCAAGGCAGGATAGGTTAAAAAAAAAGAAAGAAAAGGAAATTGCCCAAATATATTCAGGTTACCCATGGAAGTGACATGTATTGAACTAAAAATTGAACTGTGATCAGAATTTTGAAAATGTTTTTCTTTACTAGAAGTGGGGCAAGAAAGAAAACTTGAACTGCTTATTTAAGTTATTTTATAATTTTGTACAGTTTTTCCAATACCCATTTATCCATGTATGTTTTTCATGCATAATCCCATGCATTCACACACTATACCCACTGAATTTTTATAGTAATTTTCTTTTCAAGAATATGTACATTTGCTAAAACATTATTACTTTTCTGTAATGCCAGTGGCTAATATTTATTGTAGGCTTATTTAGGTATCTGATTTACTACTAAGTGGCTATATATATTAACTGATAACTACAACATTCTTATGTTGTTGCTGGTCACATTCTCCTCCTTATATAGAAATAAGGTACAATGCAGATTGATTAAAAAGCATTTGTCAAATTTGTTACTGAGCTTCAAACTATCTGTTCCTTATTTTTAAAGCAATAATTAAATGCAAGTATTATTACTTATAACCTCTTTTAAGACATTGGATAGAAATGCATGCCTATCTCCTTAAGCATCTGTTCGTTGAAGGTACTCTTGTAAAAACAATCTCCCAGAAGTTATCAGTCCATAGCAGTACCTGAGTTTCCTATTTATCATACAATATTCAGTGTGTCCTTACTTTTTTCTAGATTGTAGTGTAAAAAAGAAACTGAAAAGATACTGCCACATGGAGCTGAAAAGAAAAGTGATATTCCTGAGGTTTGAAGATTTCCCCAAAGCTTCCTGCCACTCCGCATACAACATTATGCTAAAATGTATGCTTTAGAACATTAGATAAGCCATATTAAATGGTTTCTCATGGCAGTCAATAGTGTATGGACAGATATTCACACAATGTTCTAGCTTACCATAAAATACTTTAACTTTAAAGTGTCATAATTAAAACTGCACTGAATTTGGCTAATGTACCGGAGCATCATGGCTTAGCAACACTGTCCATGTTTAGTGTCAATTATTTTTCCTCCCACCATCATGGCTGCCTGGCAGCAGTACCTCACTGCTGCTTCTCACCATCCTAAAAGTGGGTCAAACCACCCATCTCTCGCCTGGAGAATGGTCAGAACCTCAAGTATGATTTGTACTGAATCCATATTTCTTTTGCATCATTCAAAAACATAAAGTATTCTTAGTCGAACCATCATAATTTGGAGGCTTTTATAGATAATTTCAGTGTCCATAAAACATTTTTGTTATCTGTCCATTTATTGATGGCTGCTTAATGAGATTTCACATTTTGGATATTACAAAAATGTGTTAGAAGAAAGTAAATGTAGCTTTAGCATACAGATTCCATTACTGGTGGATTCATACACACACACATGCATATACACTAGCAGATTAACAACTCCCACGGTAGTTGTAATTTTAAAATACTTCTTTTTAATTCTTCTCTCATACATTGCATTCCAACTGCAATTTCCCTCTCCCTCCAATCTTCCCAGTTCTCCCCCACACCTAAAATACTTCTAGTAGTTTAAGGAACCCCCATTTTCTTTTTGTAATGGCTATACTACTTTAAGTCTCAATAAATAATGCATTGTTTCTTTCTTCTTGTCTTTGCTTCTGTCAAGATGAGTATAAAAGCATTTCAACTGGTGGAAAATATTTAATATACACACTGAAAAATCTAAACTTCTAAATGGCCACATATTTTGCCTCTTTTTACAAACATTTTTTTCCTAGTGACCTTCCAACTTCATATTTGGAGGCACAATTTAATAAAATAAATATTACATCCTCAAATAGCAAACTTTATACACTTAAAGTCTTTAACCTTTTTGATAATATACATCTTAAGCAGATTGAGACTCTGCTAACATATTTGTGATGGCTAGTGAAATTTGAGTTTTGTCTTCAAATGCTGGCCAGCCAATTTTGTGTATTGTTAAAGAAATATGTATTTAAGTCATTTACTTCTTAAATCTCTTCCTTATTTTTGGCTTTTGATATATTTCAGGTTTTTACTATTAATTTTAATTCAATGTCAAAGGAATACATTGGAATATTTCATCTATTCTGCATGATGCTCCTTCAACATGTTGACTGTTTTCTTGGCTGTGCAAGAGGTTTTATTGTGATGAAATCCACTTGCCTGCTTATGCTTTCTTTGCCTGTGTGTTGGATCCAGTGTGAAATCCCTCATGGCCCAGACTGGTACCACAAAATGGTTGTCCCATGTGGTCTTATAGAAGTTTCATATATTAAGGTTTTACATTTAAGTCTGTAATCTCTTTTCTGCTCATTTTGTACAAATAGATGTGTCTCATAGTATGCTTTTCTATCCTTATCCTCTTCTAAGTTTTCAGTATAATTTGAGAACAACTGGCACTCATCCTCTTGAATACTTGGGGGATTTCTGCAGTGATGCTGTCAGATTCTGCAATATTTTTGTAATATAATATAATCAATAATTTCTTTAGGGGTAATTGGTTTATTTAAAGTTTCTCCTTCTCCATAAACAACCTTTGTAGAATGATTGTGTGTCTCTGACATTATCCATACTTTATCTTTGATTACGTTACTTTTATTCTAATTTCTTGCTTTAATGATACAGCATTAGAATGTTTGGTATCTTTCTTTTTCTACATGGGGATCCCAAAGCACCATTGGCATCTGAACTCACTGTCTTTGTGACTTATGTGTTACTAAGGTTAGTGACTAGAACCCAAGGCAACTTCAGTCATCCAGAAACAATGTGATTTGTTTGATTATAATCAATGTCAGGCATTGATTATAAGACCCACATGTCCCCATGTACTCTGGCATGAACCTGTATGCTTCAACAAATGAGTAAAGGGAAGAACAGAGGATTTATTGTGGTCAGTATATTGTTAGAGACAAAGGCCTAGGTTTATTTTCTTCATTCCTGGTAATAGATGGTAACTGTCTGTAAGTTGGCCTGCTTGTGGTTGATTTCCTTTAATTATCTTTCCTACATCTTTAATGCATTTCAAATTTTTTATACTTTAATGAGGTACTGTGATCTTCAGCCTGCCTTGCTTGGTTCTTACAACTGTATTTTCACACATGTATAACTATTCACATTTTTATTTCTGCTGAATAATGATTGAAGGAGGGTCTCCTTTCTCCATCTTACATTTTCTATTGCTTTCCAATATGTTTTACTAGGCAGGTTTTTTTAATTATCAAAAAAGAGAGAAGAAATGAAAATTGGCCTTTCATAAGGTTTTTATATTTTTAAGCATATTCAGAGCTTTAAAAATGTCTTTTTCTTATATCACAAAATAAAAGGAGTTGCAACTAAAAATATTAAATTAAGGTAATAATAACATTCTTTAGATAAGGCTGTACTCTTCCCTATGGTAACACTAGTGTCCATATATGACTAATGACCATTTTTGACATGAACAAATCTGAGACCAACTGTACATAAATTCACAGACTTACTTAATCACACCAAAGCAAAAGCCATCACTATGCCGCAGAAACTTTAGTTCTCCGAAGAGGATACAGTTGTGAACAAACCTTTCATACAACAAAACATGCAAAAATCATACAAAAGACTCAGCTTCTAGGACATGTCTTCAACACTTAGCCTTCATTGACTTCAATGTCAGTGATGTTATCTACATCCTGGCACTAGTTTGTCACTGGGCTAGTTTTGGTTGGTCTAAAGCAATGTCTGAGACAAAAACTTCATGCCAGTATCTTGCTTTATAGTCTGACATAAGGGAGTCAGGTGGAGTGGTAGAATGATTGGAGTAAAGATAAGAAGAGAGAGACTAATTTAAAAGTTGCTTATCAATCTGGTTACTACCTAGGAGACTTTCTGAGAAATTGTAAGGATGAATCTCAGAAAGTTCTGCAACATCAGAGAAGAAAAAGAAAAATCAAACTTTTTATTGTCTTCTGAATCTAACGCATTACAAATATTCTCAGAGGTAATATGTCTGTATCCTTGTTAACAGGGCTGTGGGCAGTACTTCTGCTTCACATGACAAATAGAATAACTTCTTTGATGTCTTCATTCATATCCTCTAAAATTAGAAGCTACAGGATGTATAGAAAAGTCCATGAAACAAATTTGAAATGAATGTATTTCAGAGGAGGCATCAAAACATTCATGAACCAGCTTCATCACATTGGAATTTGAATGACAATATTGACTTCTACAGAATATAGTTACAGGCTTTAACAGTGATGCTAAAACACTTAGCACAGTGTCTACTCTAATGCTCAACTATTTAGAACTTATATCATTCAGTATTATGTTGTATGAAAAACAAATCTGATTTCAATTTGTTAAAATGGGAAGTTCTTTTCTATTTTTATTTTGTTTTGTTTTATGCTGAGATTTGTCAGGAAGGCTCCCATTGCTGTAGTCACTCAGGAATCAAAGCTGGTGGAGGAGTTCCAGCAGTGTGGCAAAGTTGAATTTAAAAAAAAAAAGGTGATGGAAATAGAAAACAGATGACAGAGGTCAGAAAGAAATCCTTTTATTGTTTTTATAACTATTCAAGAAGTAACTCAGAAGAGAACAGTGCTATCTCCATTCTCAAAACTATCCACATATTGTTTGTAAGGGTATCACATTTTAACGCTATCAAGGACATTAAAGACTGTATCCTATCACATTGAATATAAATTGGGTTAAGACCAAGAACTACCTTAAAGGAAAATAGGAATAAATTACATATCCCACAGCTAAGATTTGGTGGTGGTTTATGAACACTACAGGGGTCAAAATGATGAAAGGTCAAAAATAAAGGGAAGGGGTTGTGTGGAAATGAACAGTAGTGCAGAGGTAGAAGGGGTACACAGCTGGGTCCTCCCTCTGTTTTTCAGAAAAGATACTAGCAAGCCCCATGGCTTCTGCTGGCATCTTTTTTCCCAGAGCCACTCCTGCAGTGCTAATGAGGTGAAAAGTGACCTGCCTGTTCATTCTCTGGCTCTTTACCTAGTAATAGTGTGACATGCTGAAAGGCTGGCTGCGTGTGCTGTGTTAGAGATTAGATCACGCAATCCCGAACAGATGCTCAGAGGGTCTTAGAAATAGCAAGCTTGAAGTTGCAAAACTGCATGTGTTTTTCATCTGAAATGATGAAGGAGAAATACAACTCCTGTTAATTTCACAGCCTTTCACATATGGTTCCTTCATTATAATGTGTCACAAGCTGCTTCCCTACAGATTATTCAATCAATAATGGTGAGCACAGAAATGTCTCCAAGTGTCCAATGTCACTTGATGACATATACTCTGATCCTTCTATGACAAGAAAGTGTCTTTCTTTTGATGGCATTGATTCTTTTGATGACAGTACCTTTAAAGTTAGACTTGTAATCTCGAAATTGAATAGGCCTTTCATGTTTTATTGTCAACAAATGAAGCACATCTCTCTTGTTATGGTTTTGAGATCAGTGAAAAAGAGAATTTACATGCATCTGTATGTCTGTGTTTGCATGGAAATGTAAAGAATGGAGAAGGGTGATTTACCTGGAAAGTGAGAACAGCATTATCTTTTATTAACTGTACTTCAAAAACTATAAAGATATCATAAGACAAAATTCATGTAAACATCCTGATGGGTAACCCCAACATGAAGATGATATCTAAACAAGTTTTCTGTCTTTGGATTAGAGCAAAAGAAGTGGGTCTCACCATAAGAAAGTCTGTGGTTTAACCAAAACTAATATGCAAAATATATAAAGACTAGCCTAGCTAATCTTCACTAAAAGGAAAAAACAAACAAACAAACCACAACAACAAAACAAACAATGGGTTATAAGACAGGACAGGAAGAAGATCACTAAGCACTAAAATCACTGCTGCTGCTGGGTGGTGGTGGCTTGTAGATGAATTTCTAAATGGTCTTATTAAATAAAAAACATGGAGCCAGATATAGGGGTGAAAACCTGAGAGATCAGACAAATAGGGAAAGCCACAGCTATCCTCACCTCACCAACTCTGCAGCTTCCAGAGGCGAGCTACTCCCTGTCTACCCACGCACATATGCCTTGCTGTTCTGCCGTCTGATTTGCTCTCTCTGTCCAGCTACATCACTTCCTCTTCCTGCCCAACTCTGTTACTTCCTTTCTGACTGCACAGACCTCCAAACCTCCATGGTTAACTAGTGTTGGAATTTAAGATGTGTGCCACCACACCTGGCTTTGTTCCCAGTGTGGCCTTGAATTCGCAGGGATCTAGACAGATCCCTACCTGCCAAGCAATAGGATTAAAGGTATGTGCTACCATTGCCTGACTTCTATATAGTATCTTGGTTTTTCCTTAGATCCTCAGGTAAATTTTATTGTGAGGCACAGTATATTGGGGGACACAATACATCACCACAGTGGCACATGCCTTTAATCCTACCTTGGGAGGCAGAGGGAGGTGGATCTCTGTGAGTTTGAGGACAGTATGGTCTACAGAGCAAGTTCCAGGACAGGCTCCAAAGCTACACAAAGCAAACCTGTCTCAAAAACAAAACAAAACAAAACAAAAAACACAACAACAACAAAAAAACTTCTTTGTAAAGATCCCCAGATTCTATTACAATTGGATAACAAGTTTAAGAACCACTAATATTATAAATGCCCCCATATTTTGTGATGTTTCCCAAAGCATTTGCCACTTGATCTTGGCCAGAAGGCAAAGAAATGATCTGTTTCCAAAGTCTTTCCACATGTATTATCAATTTGAATATCTATAAACACTGCATACATTGGTGTAAGCAGGCATTATTCTATCCATTTATTGAATATATCATGTCATTAATCTACTAATAGAATATTCAAAATAAGAGTGTATAGACAGAGTTTGGTAGAAATACTATATTCATCTTCATCAGCACAATAAAGGATCACAGTTACACCCTACAAGGCCTGAAGAGATCAATGAATTAAAAAAAAAATCAGAGGGCAGTAGTCATTACAAAGACTCATAGTGTTCAAAGTGCTGAGAATAAGAGACTGAATACTGAGCTATTAATTGGATATCTTTATTGACCTCACCCCTTACCAAGATACAAATAATATCATCTATAAGAAGATATAAATAATGTAAGAAATGAATAATGCAGACGAGTTCTGTGAAATACTAACTTCTAGACATGACATGGGTCTTGAACTCATGAATTCATAGCATCTATGCCTACCTGCATATGATCAAGCTAGCCAAAATTCCAACATTGTTAACATAATAAAGGGAGATAATTTGCAGAACCTACCTCTTACTGAGGATCGTTGGGAAATTGATAGCTGCTAAGGGATGGAGAATTATGCTTATTTGAGGGTGTGGCCACAAATATCCTTTTCATGCTCTATACACATGCATATATGGACAACACTAATTATACTATCCAAAGAACAGGAAGAGAAGACATGAAGTTGGGAGAGGGACATTTTGGATAGATACAGGGGGAGTTGGAAGGGGGACAAATAGGGAGTTGGATATTTCATTGTATACATGAAAGACTTCAAAGGAAGAAAACTATTCAAAAATATTTAAAAACATAAATGCCATAACCAAGCAGTTAGAAAGTTCTACTTAAAGCACAAAGGTAACATGGTAAGGGATGTACAAAAGAGTTATTTACTTAGTGAGGTTTTTCATTTTTCCTTAGGCATCAATGCCATGTGAACAAGTTCATATATGTTGAATTAAGGATCAGATTATTGTCTTTTTTCAAGCCCAACTCTACTACCAAAAGTTATCAAACAAGCCTGGCGGTGGTGGCACACGCCTTTAATCCTTTAAGCACTTGGGAGGCAGAGCCAGGTGGATCTCTGTGAGTTTGAGGCCAGCCTGGGCTACCAAGTAAGTCCCAGGAAAGGCACAAAGCTACACAGAGAAACCCTGTCTTGAAAAACTGAAAAAAAAAGTTATCAAACAAAAAGTAAGAGTTGAATAAAAAGATAGATACAACTAAATCAAACAATACTCAGGAGCAAATATAGTCCAAAGTGTCCTCTTTTCCTGAAAATGTAATTTTCATTTTCTCCTAAAAAATGTGACAGAAACACTCTATAATCTGTGTAATCCCACAATATTACTATAATAGCACTCTGTTGGGATGACACATATGCACACCTCAAATACTAAAGCCACATCTACTTCCTATTGAAAGTTCAAAATATATTGCAATCTTCTTAAATACAAAATCATCAAAAAGTAAAATGAAAAGAAAGGAACTGTTGATAAATGACAGTCCTTAATGGGATGTAAGATCTTTGAAGTAGAGTTTGATAATTATATAGAATAATATACCTCAAAAATGTAAAATATTTCAGAGGTGCTCATCATAATAAACATTCTCTTTCCCTACTCTCTGATCATATACCCATTTTGTGGTCCTTAATCCAACCCATCTCTTGAAACTTTGATAAACAGCATTTTCCATTATATTAAATTCTTTCCTTCAATATTTTGCTTTCCATGGAGAAGAGGTTGTGAACACATAATCAGGAGTAGTATCTTCCAGTCTGTATAAACCAAAATGAGATCAAAGCTACAATTTTCAATATATCCAACTTTCTGATGTATTCTCTTGAATATCTATTTTGAAAACTCTTTAAACATGTTTTATGTTCTCTTTAAAGGGACCATGCCCATTCCTTGGAGCATAATATTTACCCAAGGGTCATATTCTTCAATTAATATTACATCATTCAAATCTTCAACTTGCCTCTTTTGTTATATTTTTTAAAAGGCATAGTTCCATGTATCAATTAAAGAACCCCCCAAAAAAGAGATTCATAAAGGCCAAAGCGTTTAAACAAGTAACAAGAGGAGAGAAACATGGATGTCATTCAAGGTATTTGTTTGAAGTCATTCAACCAAAGCAAAAGTATTTCTTCTACTACCACTTAAGGTGAACTCAACTTCTTACTCAAAATGGATTCATTTATGTAAATGCATACTCAATATGCAAAATGGTAGCAAAAATCATCACTTATTAATGAAATTATCTGTTTGGTGCATTAAGAAGTTTATGTGATATGGAGTCTAAAAGTTGAATGTTTAAAAGTGATATAAAAAGTGAGAAAATTTTAAAGTACAAGCTCACTGATGAGAAAAAAATGTGCTACCATTTTCTTCTCATATTGTAAGATGGTTTGGAATTGGTGTTGAATTAAGCTTTGAATTATGAAATGATTACCTAAATAAGTCATGAGTATGTTTAATTCTCTACCTAAATAGACTTACATGTATTCCTAGTCTGAGCCTGCATAGGAGTCTTTTGAATGTAACTAGTCCCTCTTTCATCCTTTTATGTAACTATAGATATTATGCCTATTCCTTTCCTTAGTTCATCTGAAAGTCATATGAGAAATCATTGTTGGGGAATTTAAATTATAATGGAAGCTATTATTAAGCTTTTTCCCCTTCTTTTGAGTCATACTCAATTTGATTTTGACCACTGAACTAATCTTTTCCAATGATTTTCATTATCTCTTTTGTTAGCTACTGTTCCATCAATAACTTCAGGTCTATCAACGTATTGCTGGTACATTATAATCTTTCTATTCAGATCTTTTTTAAGATAATATCTTTTATTCTAATAAGTACAGTATGTTTTTCAAATTTCTTAGATGTTTGAGGGGAAAAGTTTGACTCAAAGAGGAAGAAGATCTGGTTTCTGGTGCATCTTATGCAACTTGTAAGTTCTTTTTTCCATACTACTCAACTTATCTTATGTGCTCTATGAATATCTACTATTTTATAAGTAGATCTATGAAAAACATGCAAAATGGCCCCAAAACATGGGCAGAAGAGTGTCATTTTACTACTGTTGAAACTGGTTCCTTTTTTCTAAGTTAGTTACCTTTACTTTTCAAGCTAATTTAAAGTTGAGAGCCGAAATATCTACACAAACATTACCTGTATTCAAAGGAATAATCAAAAGAAGAAAGCAAGTATCAAAATGTCAGAAGAAAATGGAGAGAAAAATGTGGGGTTCAGTTATTTTTAATTAATAATATCAAAATTTTTCCAAACTTTTATAGGCTTGAGGAGGAGAATGAATATGTTGCTTAACTATAAGGACAGATGATGAATTTATATGTGAAGTATCTCAATACATTACCTTGAATAAACAATCTTATAATAAAGTACAAAGCTCAAGATATTTCCTGTGAACATTGTGTTATGTCAAGAATATATGTAATTGGAAGCATATTCAGGAGAACAATCTAGAAATAGCATTTTATTGCAGTGTGAAACAATTATTTTCATAAACGGACTTCTATAATTTCTAATTCTTAACTTTATGTACAGTTACTATTCTTAAAATTAAAATAGTGCTTTATATGATTTTGTAATAGGACTGGTTGTTACTTTCAGTTACAAATGATTGATGATCAAATACAAAGCAAGCTAGTAATTGTTATCTGTAAACTACTCACTACATATGCTTTTCAATATATCACAATTTGCCTAATTTAGCTAATAGAATATATTCTGACAAACTCCTAATTGTATTTCTAACACCTAAGAAAGTACAAATCAACTTTCCTAGACTGAATACAACTAGCTATTTCCTGAGATTTGCAACCACTAAGTGAGACAGCAAACCTTCATTAGCATGCAGCCTGGTAGAAAAGTCTGTACAAAAAAAAAAAAAGTGGAGAGACTTCTCATGTTGCATACTGATGACTGTGGAGAAGCCTGTGAACACATGTCAGCCTAGAGAACAGATCAGAAAGGCATCGAGATGTTGAGCCACATCCTTTAACAATGGAATAGTATTAAGTTCTTATGAATGTGTCACAGTTTCCTGAACTTAAAATGGCCTCATGACTCGTGTCTTAGTTACTTTTATATTGTAGTGATAAAACACTATGGTGCAGTCAACTTACAGAAGACAGGGTTTATTTGCCTTACAGTTTTCTGAGGGATAATAACTCATGATGCTAGGTGGCATGAAGCTGAAGCTGAGATCTCATGTTTCAAACAGAAAATAGAAAGCTAAGTGGGGATGGTGTGGGGCTTTTTAAACCTCAAAGTCTACCCCCCAAATAGATTTCCTCCAGCAAAGCCATACCTCTTAAACCTCCCAAACAGCACAAATAACTAAGGAACATGTATTCAAATGCTGGCACTTAGGTGGGAGGCAGCGGATGGAGGAGAGGAGGGAAGCATTTCAACTAAACCACAGCTGGTCATAATTTCACCCACATCAAAATAATATAACCCTGTACATGGAAAAGTTTTATGTGACAAAGTTAAAGGTATTAAAAATGAGGGAGAAGTTTAGGTCTGTCTTTAGCTATGAAAGGTTAGAGATTATGAAAAAAGAAATGCTATGAAGCATGTGATAAATCTTGTGTAAAAAGGTAAACAACTTCCTGGTTGAAAAGGTGCTTTTAAGCTTTCCTCATGCGTTTCTCTCTGCAATTAGATGACTGGACAAAATGATGCAATCTGAACCCTTTATATTGCTGACCCACTTTCTATCCACTCTTTAAAAAACAATGTCAGTAAGAAGCTGTTAGCTAAAACTGCCTTAGAAACTTTAAGTCTTCACCAAAAACAAAAACAAAAAAACAAAACAACAAACAAACAAACAAAAAACTCAGCTCATTCAGAAAGGTTAGGCTTTATTGTGTTACATTTTATTTTGACAAAGGAAAGAAAATTTTGGACCAATGATTTCTTAAAAGACCCTACAAAATTAGAAATATGTCCTACAAGCACCATTTCTCAATTTTTATGTAGATAATAATGAGGGTAATTTCTGATCTGGCTCAACTTTGATGAACCCCTAAAATTCTTAGCACCATCAGAAGTAAACTTTGCCACACTCCAAATCTATAGTCCCAGAAACACTCGAAGACAGGTCATTTTTAATATTTTACATTCAAGTAATCTTATTGATATTATGGTTTAAATATGAAATTTCTTATCACAGGAAACCCCTATCACAGGACAAAGCCAACAATGACTCATAAAAAGTTTCATTTTAATATGAATGAGGAAACAGATTTTCACAGAAGTGAAATTTTTATTCATAATTTTTGAATTGGTAATTGACAGACACATCAAAAGTACTATACACATATCACTCTTCTTTGAGCTAGATGAATGTTCTGTAGTCATTCCATGTTTTCACCTAAGAGAATCCATGTTACTCTGCTTATCTCATTTGATATTATACCCTTAATTCTATGCCCTGACAAATGACACTACTCAGCTTTAAAAGTATCATAATGTTATCTCTCTGTGGAATTTTGTCTTTCTTCTTTGTTATCCTATGCACATCCCCAGTTCCGCATGAAGTATTTGCTAATACCACTTCAATGTGATCATCGTTTTCTTGTGCTTAATTCTGTATGTGTCATTTTCTTATGTCAAAAAATTTAAAATTATATGTTCCTACATAGTTGATATAGAAAGGAAATTTACTACCTAAATCATTCAGTGTGAGATGTTGACTTGATATACGGTTTCTGTATTTGTAACATGCTTTAAAGAGTATGAGAACTCCCACGCCATATTTGACCTACATAACACATGTTAGTTAGAAACAGGGTAAGACGTTAGAAAATGGGTATTGAAGAAAAAATATGCTAATTATTTAAATATGCTGATTATTTGTCAAGGTGGCAAGAAAGGGCCTGGAGACATGGCTCAGCAGTCACAGTTGCTTACTGTACAACCATAAGGGCTAGAGTTAAGATTCTGATACACATGTAACAAGTCAAGTTTCCTGAAAATGCTTACTTATCTCAAGGACTATGTTTCCTAGAATCCTATAAGAGAGAATGAATAGACAAAAGGAAATCAGTTAAAAATAATAATTATATTTAAATTAAAAATATAGTGCCTATATATATGTATATATATACATATATACAAATACATATGAATGTATATAAACCATGGCACAAAAAAATGAAGTTCAAAGAAAAGAGGTAAACTTGTGTGCTTTTCTGTATATACTTGGTAAGAAGTGGATACTCATTGGGGACAAGAGTGGATGACCTGATGTGGTGATATATTGTGTTTCCTAATATATTGTGTACCCTAATAAAACTTATCTTGGACCAGAGAATGGAACAGTCATTCAATTAGACATAGAGGCCAAACAGTGGTGGCACACACCCTTAATCCTAGCATTCTAGAGGCAGAGATCCATCTGGATCTCTGTGAGTTCAAGGTCACACTGGGAACAAAGCCAGGTGAGGTGGCACACACCTTTAATCCCTGCACTTGAGATCTCATGTCTTGCTTGAGAAAGACACATGCTTTTAATCCCAGGAATAATGGCAGGAAACAGAAAGGTATATAAGGCATGAGGACCAGAACCTAGAGCTTTTAAGCTTTTAGGCTTTTTAGCAGCAGTTCAGCTGAAATCCATTTGGGTGAGGACACAGAGGCTTTCAGTGTGAAAAAACAAAATCAGCTGAAGAGTTGGCAAGGTGAAATTGCTGGTGGCTTGTTCTGTTCCTCTGATCATTCGGCGTTCACCCCAATATCTGGCACCAGGAATTTACTAATTAGACCTTTTAAGATTCGTGTTAAAATATGATGTTAATAAACTGGGATGATTCTTAGAGAGGAAAGGGTGTTTAGATTGTTCCTTGATTCCTACTGTATTCATAGATGAGAATGTGTCTTTCATCCAGTTGTAAGAACACTCTGCACAGATGTATGTATGCCCTACTTTGGAAAGAACTACAAGAACAAGATGAAAGTCAGCTTCTTGCTTTTTTTTATTCTGAAATGCTGAGTGACAATACTTTGTGTTAGTATTCCCTAAACTCTATTTGTATTGGTTTGATTTCCATTGTTACAACAAAATACCCCAAACTAATAAATATATTAAGAAAATTTAGGCCAGTTTTAAATCCCCTGAATCCAGTATCTACCAGAACAATTTTATGCTTCCTGGAGAACATATACAGAAGGTGGTATGTGGTATGATGGCTTAATCTTGGTTTCCCATGAACATGTTAATGAGAACTAACAAGGGTCCAATGACAACTACATTAATTGCTACTTAAGACAGTGCTCCAACTAAACTTATTTTCTCTGTTTGACTCCATTTATTAAAGGTTTCCTCATGTCCCCATATTACCACACTAAAGTCCTAGATCCTAACACATCAAGGACACCTACACCATAGACAATGTGCAGAATAAGCATGTCAGAAGATGAAAATTTTTAAAGGTGTCACTAATGTTCAAGTAACTTCAGCTATATTAACAACTTTCTTGCTAAAGGAGGATAGAATGATCTTACATCAAGAGTAGAGAAATATAGACAAAATTTGTTTGCTAGGACTGTGGCTACAACAGAAATCAGCAGGCCAAATAGAACTCAAGGAAATGGCCTGGCTCCAAAGAAGCTTCAGAAAAGCCTGTCTCAAGTATGATCATACAGAAAGGCTTTGTCACACGGTGGGCATGGTAAGAGGGAAATGGTGTTCTACTCTGAATACCCAGGTACATTCCCTTAGTATCTCATTGTAGATGAATGACATTTTTTAAATCTAGTTTCCTTTGATCTCATCATGTTGTTTAAGTAAAAAGGATTCCCTTCTACTCTAAAGGCTAGCTAAAAAGAACTAACAGTAAGTAGATTGCTATTAATAGAAGAGAAAGAATATCAAATTGGTGCAGTAGAGAGTCAGGATATAAAGCTGAGGTTTGCATAGCAACTTAGGCCACAGAAGGAAACAGAAGCTGGACTATGGATGGGTTGACAGTGAGAACAGCAATGAGGAGAGGAATGCACAGCAGAACATGTACTCAGGACTATGTGGTTAAGGTTTCTTAATATCTTCTTAAAGCCACCTTCAGAATAGTTATAGAATACATGCTGGACATGACAGTAATTCCAGCAATCAGGGTAGTCTGAGAGAGGAGAAATAAAGCCAGTGTGGACTAGATAGTCCTTGGTGTAAACAAAACCAAACATATGCAAGCAAAACAAAGAAATAGAGAATATATGAAAAATATTTCTAAGTGGAGTACTCTGAGCATAAAGAATGGATACTAGGGCTTAAGAGATAAGTGTCTATCCAGGGTATAGCTTAATGCTCCAGGCTCTGCCACATGTCCTATGGATGGTGAAAAACAGAGCAAGAGAGCCAACTTACTCCGTGTTGCACATTAGCAAGAAAAACAAATAAGGGGGTCCAGTGATCCCCAAATCCATATTTAGTGATGTGAACTCTCAATTTAAGTCAAGAAACAATTGGAGAAGGAAGTGTAGATGTGTACTGTTAGGAACCCTTGGTTAAGGCATGGGGTCTTGTTCATGTGGTCTCAGTTCTGATTCTGCAAGAGACTCTGGAGAACTCTTTATTGTTTGAGGGGAGTGACTTGTGCCTGTTGATTGATTCTTACCATTCCACTGTACACCTCTTTATCACAGATAATTGCCAGTGAAGTAAGGTGGCCTCAGTGCCTACATGCTGTGCTACCTTTTCAAGTATTTATGAGGAGGCCTGCTGTTCCTGGAATTCACTGAAACTCAAGCTTAAGTTCAATGACTATACGGATATCAAGCTTTTATCCCGCTTTTACTTGCCATGTGGGCTCCAAGTGAGAAGTCAATGCTTTTTAGAAAAGGCAACTTCTAAGTGTCTGTGATAGAATTTTCTTGTTCTTCTTTCCTGGTGATTAGTTGGATTTTCAAATAATGATGTTAAGACAACTAATTTTCTTTTGGTGGAAGTTTTTCTCTCTCAGAGAGAGTCCCTACTTGTGTTTGAGGGTGGAGAAATCAGAGTGGGTTTGACTGTGAGGCAGTTTCTAATGCCTTTCCATAGACTGGAACACCAGGCTTTGGGATATAATATTCAGTATCACCAACATTCTTGGGAAGTACTGATAACATGTTAATTTCTCATGGGCATCAAGGGATGCTCAGTGGTATATAATACCCGGCTTGCCTTATTTTTTCCACATTTTTAACCACATCCCTTCTCCTAGAATTTAACTTTCACAACTAAGGAAGCCTCACCTCGGCAGCTCTCCTTAGTATCTTTTTCTTCATTATTTTCGCTGCATTGATTTGGACTTTTCTATTTCAATTTTAGCTCTGTCACACTGTGACAATTAAAGCTGCAGACATGGTTTCCCAGCCAGTAATTCACTGAAGTAGTTTGAAAGTTTTAGATAATATCTTGTGCATACTCTTAAATATGACATATTTGAATGCTTGATATTTTAGCTGTAGCTTGATTGTTTCAAATTAAAAGATTTTCTTTTAGGCTGAGATCTTATATGATAGCTTTGAGTTGATAATTACACCCAGATTAGTTTTTCATGTTCACTAAATTGTACTTCTCCACACAAAAGCTATCTGTCATTTGTATCACACTCAAATTTTTGTGAAGGCTCTCTTCTGTTATATTAAGTAATACTTATTCAAGTCATATTTACTGATATTTTAGTAATGGGAAATATGCCTTACTGAGTTTCTAAATTGTTTGTTTTTCTTTTCATGTGTGTGCTCACATATATATTGGTACATAATAATCTGTGTGTAGTTTTGTCTGCATGTGTGTGCACATATGTGTGTGGATACCCAAGGGTTGAATCTTTCTAGATTGCTCTTTCATTTCTTTAATTGAAGAAGGATACATTAAAGCCAGAGTATTTCAATACAGCGAATCCCTAGACAGCTAGCTCCTAGGATTCAGTTTTTGCTTCCAAGGCCGGAATTAGAACTAGACTGCCATACCCTCCAACCTTGCATTGGGTCAATTTGCTTTAATCACCAAGCAATCTCCTCAGCCATGAATTTTAATCATATACTATTACCTTACTCTCCATTTAATAATAACTGTGGAGGATAGCATGGTGGCTAGTACTCAGGAGGCTGAGGTAGAAGTATCATGAGTTCAATGCTACCCTGTTCTAAACAGTGAATATACATTTGAAAAAGACTTACTTTAAATAAATTTATTTTATACTCTTTTTGCAGAAATGTGTTGGTGAAATTGGGGTACTCTCTTTTAAATCATTCTTCTTGCTGGTGAAAGAAGTTGGGTATGAAGCCCAAGGAGAATTTTATTAGCATGTAAGAAAAAATACCAGGGCACGCAAGCTGTGCATCCAGGCAGCTTCGTGGAATAGGGAGATGGAAACGAACAGGAAAGCCATGTCTTTTGCATGGGAAGTCATCCAAGAGTGGGATGTCAGAAAGTGGCAGAACTGAGCTGCTGAGACTGAGTGTGCAAAGAACCTGTGTGTCAGGTAAAGCATGCCCAGGCTTTGGTGAATAGTCAAAAAAAAAAAAAAAAGATAAATTAAGGAAAAGGAAAAGCTGACATTCAGAGAAGTCTGCACAGCAAAGGCTCTACAGGATTGCCTGACAGAAGAAGCCCTGCCAGCAACTGCTGCAAAAATGGGTTTCTGGGAAGTGAAAGCAAATTATTTCATCCAGAGAATTATTAAACCTCCCCTTCCCTAGGAATGTCTTCATGTGACTCTGGTTTCCTGAGTGGTGGACTTTACAGGCTCGACTGTTTTACTCTTAAAAGGAGACTATAGTATGTAATATTTCAGGTTGATCCAGAATCAGAGGAGAATCGTAGTTCTTATGCTTTTGATCAGGAGGAAGTGGGGTTTCAACAACTCCAGATGCTTCCACATCTTTATATAATAATTTAAATCTAAGTGCTTACAAAGCTTTACCTTTCTGGTGTTACTAGGAAAATAAGAGATGGGGTCCAATGTTTCAAGGGCCTCCAAGTCTACAGTAACACCTGCTATGGACTATTTGGCTCTTGCCTGCCCCAGAAATAATCACTCATCAATATTATTTTCTATGGGTCTGGGGAAGTTAATTTAAGGGAGATCCAGGTAATAATCTCCCTTTATAATGCATTTCTTTTCCTGCTTGAATCCCCCATGACTTTTCAGAAAGTCAAACGAATTTTTAGTCACATAACAGTGTTTGATTTCCATGTGTCACATGATCCATCCCCTGCTTTCACATAACAATTAACCAGCCACCTCTGGGGTATGAATATCTTAAGAAAATTAAATATCAGTCTAGTTCAGCCTATGTGACAGCAGGAAACTTACCTCTAAGTTATAATCAAGAACATGTCACATGCCAGAGAATGGCAGGAAAACAAAGATTTGGAGTATATCAATTGTCACTAACTTTTCTTTTGCAATCTAGATCAACATCGGTAATATTCATTTAAATATCAAAAAAATCTTAAAAAAATGGATTCTTAGAACAGTTGTTCTGGCCCCCACCAAGAGTTACTGGTAATAGAGATTCATGAAAAACATATTTGGAATTAAGAGAATAATCTTATCTTCTTAACTTTACTAATAAAAGTAAGACTGCAAATAAAATATTTTTATATAAAGATACAAATAATAAAAGTTGACTAGGTGAGGTGACACACACTTTTCTTCCCAGCACTGCATAGATAGAGGCAGGTGTATCTCTGTAAGTTCAAGGCTAGTTTTTTAAATGGTAAATTCCAGAACACCTAGGTCTATGTAGAGAGACATTATCTCAAAAAAAAGAAAAGAAAAAGAAATATTAAAGTTAATGAGTATTGTGATTTAAATGAAAAGTGTACCACATGATCTCTAGTATTGAATATTTAGTTCCCAGTTTATAGAGTAGTTCAAGGAGATTTAGGTTGCCACCTTATAGGAGAAAGTATATCATTGGAGACAGGATTAGAAACATTAAGTTGCTGCCCATTTGTTCTTTCTACTTCCTTGCTTGGGATTCCAGGTCTCAGGTGCCCGCTTCCGCTGCCATGCCTACTGCTTGCTTTTCTACCATCCTTTCACGGTGGACTCTGATCACCCTGGAACTGTAAGCCCAAATAAACTCTTCCTTCTATAGGTTGCCTCCATCATGGTAATGTATCTCAGCAACAAAAGGAAACCAACACAAGAATTCATCACTTTTTATGTCTTATAGTGCATTCCAATAAGGATGACCACAGAAGAGTAACAAGTGCTATATGAATGGAAATATTTTCAATTTTAGACATCCCCCAAGTCTGTGTTAAATTCTTGGTGGCTGGCAGTGGCACTGTTGGGAAGTGTCGAATCACCTATGCGGAGTTCAGCAAAAGGAAGTTACATCACTGGGCACATGCCTCTTGTGGTAAATATTAAAATCGCAGCTGCTCTCCTTTCTTCTCTCTTTTCTTTTCTTTGCCTCCTTCCTCTCCTACACCCCCCTCTCTTATTCCTGGCGACAAGTGCCTAAATATCCTCCTTTGCTGTGTATTCCCCACTATGAGAGTCTGTCTTACCACAGGCCCGAAGCAATGGAACCAGGTGACCAGAGGCTGACTTTTCTGAAGCAAGGTTAAATTGGAATCCTTCTGTCCTATCTAAAGGATTGTACTGAGTATTTTGTCACAGTGACCACTGACACAGCAAGAGTCAGAAATTGCCCTTATCTAAATACAGCTATATAGGAAACAATAGCAATGTGGGGGATTGTATAATGAAAGAAGAAAAGGAAGGTGTGTGTATGCTGAACATTACTTTCCAGTGATACTGCCTGGTAATAGTAATAGTATTAATCTATAGAGGCTCAGGGAATATGCACCCACAAATGTTCATGCATGACTATCCCCTTACCATATTTTTAAAAGTAAAATATGTAAAATATAAAATATAAATGAAATTGGACAACCATATTTGATTCTTTTTTTAATTTAGTATTATTTTAGCTTTATAAATTCTTTGTTGTTATTAAAGTATACTTACTACAAAGCCCACTAAACTTTAAATTGACCAGATGAAGTATTCAGTGCACTAGTGAATTTGCAGTGAAAAACAATCCCACTATGCCAAAGCCTCTCTATGTAGTCTTTCAATTGACTTGCCTCAGTGATTAGTAGATTTTCTACAACAGCAGTGTAAACTTTGGAACTGACACATCAGTATATGATCTGGACACTTTTCAATCTGAGGACTACTGAGCTAGGATGTAGTGTCACAAAAATAGATAATTTCTCAAACATTGGAAGACAAGAGTATAAAAAGTAGTAATAAAGTCCTAAAATGACAAAGAGCCATAGTAAGATAGAGATGTCTTAGGGTTACTATTGTTGTGATGGAACACTGTGTCCAAAACAACTTGAAGAAGCAAGGGTTTATTTGGCTTCAACTTCCACATCACTGTTCATCATGGAAGGAAGTCAGGACAGCAACTCAAACATGGGAGGAACCTGGAGGCAGGAGCTGATGCAGAGGACATGGAGGGTTGCTATTTACAGGCTTGTTCATCATGGCTTTCTCAGTCTGCTTTCTCATAGAACTCAGGACCACCAGCCCAAGGATGGCAGTGCCCATAATGGTCTGGGCCCTTCCCATCAATCATTAAATAAGAAAGTGCTTTTCGGACATGCCTATAACTGGATCCTTTGGAGGCATTTTCTTAATTAAGGTTTCCTCCTTTTAGATAGGTCTATCTTGTGTGGAGTTGACAAAACTAGCCAGCACAAGGGGTAAGTAAAGTTTCTTGGTGTTATACAAAAATTCTGATAAATACCAGTTTTATTTGTCTTATGTGAGGACTATAAAAAACACAACAGAAAACTTTTCAAATATAAGAAGTATAAATGTATAGAAATGAACATCTATTAAACAGTGTCATTCATTTTTAAGAGAACAATTCTTTTGATTACATAATTTCCCTGCAATCTTCTTAACAGTCTATTCCGGAGTGACAAAAGTCAGATCACATCATTATACCCACCCACCTGAACCCTGAAATGTGAACCTTTAATTTAATTTATCCATTTCACAAATTATCACTGATACATTCTCTGTTCTGAATACTAATATTCACCATATAAACTTCCAAGGCAAAGTGAGTTAATTTCAGATAAACCACCAGTCACTTTTGTACATTTACTTTTCTAAAGTGTGAAAAGTTTTATTTTATTCACTGTTATGAAGTTGTAAACATCTGTTACACAGAAATCCCTTAGAAACTGAACTCATAAGTTTGATCCCAGTAAGACGAGGGCAGTGTTGAAAGGTATTTTAATATATAAGCACATTCACCACACAGTTCTCAGATTACAAAACAGAAGGAAAAACAGGTGTTCTGTTTCATAAAAACAATTTATATGAATTCATATTACATGGTTACATCTAAAAACATGAACAAATTCATCAATATTCTTTTATTCATACTATTATGCAAGGACTTTTAATATCTTTCCTTTTACATTATATATGATTTTTTTAAAAAAAAAACTAAAATGATTGACTAAAAGTAAATTCTTTAAACTACTCTTAACAAAATTTCCAGAAAAGAGTGTTAATATGTTGTGAGATCACTTTGGCTCTGACCCAGTTTAAAGATGCAAATATTTTAATTCATCAATTGAATGCTCATCTACTAGACAACCACTAAGTCATGCTGATCCAACTGTATATATTCAAGTTGGTCACAAATGAAAACTTTGATATGATTAGCTATTGAAATAAATAAAATCTAAAACTGTTTTAAAGTAAGAGCACCAGGGACACCCAGATATATTATAATGCCCTAATGTCTGTGAGATGTCTGGGTGGTAATTTCAACTTAATGGGGAAGGACAGGAAATAGAAGAACAGAATGCAGAGTACTGAGCAGAATCTTATTGCCATTTAATACACAAAAGCTACCTCCTACACTACACTGTTCTGAAATCTTCCAATAAGTTCTGAATAATGCTATCCCCATTAATGGAACTAGAAGATAATACAAAATGGAAAAATGATTTCCAACTCATGGATTGAAACTTGTACAATTTTTGAAATACCCATCTTATTCTAAGCAATCTACAAATGTAATATAAGCAACACTGATATTTCAGCATCATTCTTCTCAGGAAAAAGCAATCTAAAATTGAAAGGAAACTGAAGAGAACATGACACACTGATAACAAAAATGAAACAAACAAATAAAACAAAACAAAGCAAAAAAAAAAGGTTAAGGTGTCTTTCTCCTTGAATCCAAACTATAGTACATAACCTCTAGCAACTGAAATAAATAAAAGTGACATGTAGAACAATGCATAGAATTGCATAGTTCAGTGTATAAAATAGAGATTCCAGAAACAAACTCATGCACTTATGGTTGATTAGTTTTTAATAAAATTTCTGAGTATAGCTAATATTGAAAGACACAGGGGGTAAATAAGGAGCCCCAAAAGCTATGGAACATGAGGACATGACTTCTCTTAAAACCCACTCTACAGTCAAATGCTCTACCACAGGCCAGATTCCTGAACTGGCCATCTGTTATCAGATTGGTGACTACCCCAACTGCCATCAGAGAGCCTTCATCCAGTAACTGATGGAAGCAGATGCAGAGATCCACAGTCAAGCACTGGATCAAGCCCACAGAATCCTGTTTGAAGAGAGGGCGAAAAGATTATAAGAGCCAGGGTAGTTAAGTTCATGACATGGGAATCCACAGAGACAGCTCACCTGTGGTCCTGGGAGCTCACAGACTATGGATCAACAGTTAGGGAGCCTGCATGGGACCAATCTAGGCCCTCTGCATTTATGTGACAGTTGTTTAGCTTGGTCTGTGTGTGGGATTCATAGCAGTGGGAACAAGACCTGTACCTGGCTATTGAGCTGCCTTTGGGGAAGTGATTCCCCATTGCCTGATCCAGCTTTGATGTGGGGGGAGGAGCTTGGTCCTACCTCAACTTGATGTGCCATGCTTTGTTGATGCCCATTGGAGGCCTGCCCCTTTCTGAATGGAGATGAAGGAAGGGGTGTATAAAGCACAGGTGGTAGAGAGAACAGGAGGTGAGTGGGAAGGGGAAAATATGATCATGATGTAAAATAATAAAAGATTAATTACTAAAAAATGCTACAAAATGATATATGTTGATATATTAACAAGAGGAATGAATGATTGAATACCAATGATATTTTTGAGCTCTGTCAAATTAAGGTCATTTAATAATGCTAAACTCTCTGTTATAAGCATTTTTTTTTTGTTTTTTTGTTTTTAATTTTTTCAAAACAGGGTTTCTCTCTGTGTACCTCTGGCTGTCCTGAAACTGACTCTGTAAACCAGACAGGCACTGAACTCACAGAGATCTGCCTGCCTCTGCCACACTGAGTGTTGGGATTAAAGGTGTGTACTACCACCACCTGACAAATGCATTCCTGATATTTGTTAATTAATAGATATATTGATACAAACTATTTACATAAACCATTCTCTCCAATTTGTACTTTGCAGGCTTTTAAGTCTCATTAATCATTCATTAGATGATACTCAAAGATGGGCTCCTATTCTTCCTCTGTGAAGTGGCTAGAGTGTGTTCCATTTGTTTGAAATCTAAAGGTTTTCAGCCTTTCCCTGACAAAGGGCTTCCTTCATAGGTTAACTTTGATGTAGCTTTCTCCAGTCCCTACTTTCCTGGTAATATTTGTTGGTTTTCTTTTCTTTCATTCTTTTTTTTTTTACTGGATTCCTGTCCATGTACACAGTCTAGCTATCATCCACAAAATGGTGCTACCCACAGTAGGCTTGTCTTCTTACTGTAGCTGGAGTTTTCTCCAGTCTCGCCCAGCACCACAGACCCTGTAACCATTTATAAAATAATCACTCAGAAACTTATATTAATTAAACTGCTGGGCAATTAGCTCAGACCTACCAATGACTAGCTCTTACACTTAACTCAGCCCTTTTCTGTTAATCTGTATGTTGCCACGTGTTCCGTGGCTTTACCTGTTGTCTTTACATGTTATTCCCTGGACAGCAGGCTGGTGTCTCTTCTCCTGGCTTCCACCTCCCAGCCTTCTCCTCTCTGCTTATCCCACCTATCCAATACTTCCTGCCTGGCTACTGGCCAATCAGCATTTTATTTATCAATCAATCATAGCAACATATATTCACAGCATGCAGGATATCCCACAGCACTTCCCCTTTCCTGTTTTTTCAAAAAGGAAGATTTTAACTTTAACATAGTAAAATTACATATAACAGAACAATTATCAAGTAAAAATTACAGTTATAACATCTAGTCTATTTATATTTGGCAAAATTAAAGAAGATATCCTATCTATCTTATATTTGAAGTCTAAAATTTCATATCTAACTTATCTCTTATCATAACTAAGGAAATTATAACTATCTAGTCTTCAACTATATCAAAGACCTTAGAAGGATATAATATTACCTGAGAAATGGGAGAAGGACACAAGCAACTTTCTGAAGTCTTGCAAGAGTAAACAGAGACAGCTGGCAGCCTGGACAGTCATCCAAAGTTTTTTTGTAAAGTTGGGGCATCTGTCTTCAGCCCACAATCATAGAGTCTTTCAGTCACTTCTCTGTGTCCTGTAGAATGTCTGGCAGTTTCCTATGTGAAGCAGGAATCTGAAGAACCATTTCATCAAGCAAAGTTTAGTGGTCACCTTCCTATGGGTCCTGCATGGCCAGTTGATCAAACAGACCAGGCAAGAACAATTTCTTGCCCAAATGGTTATTTTTGTCAAGAAGAAGATAAACTCCATATGGAGTGTCTTCGATGCCCATCCTCCTCTCTGAAGTAAATTGGTGTTGCCAAGAGTAGACATGTCTCATTGTCCAGAAAGTCTAATTTTTTTCAAATATTTTAAATGCCATATTCTGTAGGTCTTTGAAGTGTTTGAAGACTACCTACCTAACTGAACTATATCTATGTATACCTAGAAAACTTAACTAACATGACTATAAGTGTGATTATCATAGATGACTAATTATTAATCTATTTCTTAATTAACCATTACAATTTAATTGAGTTACATAAACATAATACCTCAAACAAGAGTAGAAATATATATACAGTATAACAAAATTAAGATTAAGTTGTATCAATAAACTAAAATTTATATCAATGTAAAACATTTCAAACAAGTTGTTGCTCTTTAAAAGTAGGTTCATAAATCTATCATACTATATCCTATATATCTATATCATATCCGCCTTTGTTCTTTTAGAAATAAATTGTATTTATAATTAACCTGGTTTAAATAAAAATATTGATTTTTCTCTGTCCCACACCAAAACCTCTTCTGATATGGGACAGAGGACTCTCTTAGCCTTTTTTTTTTTAAGCAATATGTTTAGTTTTAGAGAAGGAGTGAGCCAATTCCATCTCGAAGCCAGCTTGGTATATTTGGGAATTTGGGCATAGCTTTTCTTACTACTTTCTGATGGATGGGGACACTTGATCTTATGGGGACACAAAGAAAATTATGGGGTAGTCTGTGAGGGTGTACTGTCTGAGCCAGTTGCCTTGAAACTGTTCTGGATGTTGGATTATCTGGGCCATGGTGTTGTTGGAGACCTTTCAGGGGGTCTTGGTTATATGTATCTTAATCTGGAACAAATTCATAGCCTCTGGCTTTCTGTGGAAACAAAAGCAGAACCTCTTTTCCAAAGCAGTATCTCCTTAGATCTAAATTTTGAAGTTAAGGCATCTTTAAAATATACATATTGGCTTAACTCAGTAGCTTTTACAATCAAATGTTTTTGTGCAGTTAAAATTCCCAAAGACAGCACAATCTGGATTCTCTGTGTAATATCCATCTTTATGTGGCTTATTATCCATCTTTACGTGGCTTATTTTTTATATTATCTTCACTGTTTCTTTAAAGACTTTATTTTTAAAAACTATGTATTTTTATATAACTGTATATATTCCTTTTTTACTCTCTTCCAAGCCTACATACATTTTTACATACTTTGTAAACTATTGTATCTGAATCTGACTTATTGTGAACCTATCGATTTAAACTGCAGCGTTTCTAAGACTAAAATAGCAGGTGAGGTTGATGACTCCGCCCCTGATGGTGATACAGTTTACCACCAGCTCTGGGTCTGGACCCATGTGTACCATCAACTATCAGAAGAAGTTCTATCAAAACATCATGTAGCTCAGAAACCTCTTTTTTTTTTCCTACTAGCAAAGGCTAAATCCACCACTCAGCAGTGTAATATGCAGCTTGTGGACACCTCATTTCTGCCATACTGCAAGTCAAGCATGCAGGAACCCACCATAGTAGCTCAAACAGGCTGGCCACTGCTAACTTGAGAAAGACAACTAGGAAGCTGTTTTAGCTCTATTTTAGGATCTTCTTCCTCAGGTTTTAGGTGGAAAATACAGTAAAAATAGTCACTCACAGATGTGCCCTTGATCTGGTTCATGTCCCCTCAAACTATGCCTGCAAAAGCAGTACCATAAAAAAGATGCTTCCAAGTTCTGCTACTAGCCTAAGATGTAGCTTGGCTGCCTTGGACCACCAGTAAATATACTTCTGTGCCTGGACCCTAGGGAAACAGTTGTTAGGCAATTACTTTCATGGCACAGGGGTCCTCTTCAGCTTAAGCTTTCTCTCTTTAAATGAATTTGTATCTTCACAAATGGAGCTTCTGACAGCCTGAGTTTTACCCACATGGCCTCTTTCCTATTATCTCAGTGGAACATGGGAGTTTTCTTTTCTTTGGTGGTGATAATGTCTTCAGCATTACATGTGTTCACTCCACCAACAAGCATGCTCTCCAAAGCATCATATGAATGGCTCATACCCCCATTCCAGATAGAGCCTTTGTTCTACTCTGGCACCTCATGAGCCAGGCAGCCACTGTCCATGGATCCCTCAGCATTGTTTTCTTTCAAACTAAAAAAAAAAAAAGCCCATTAAGCTTTACTTAGGGTATTCAAATGTTTTTCTGGCCCTCCAAATTATTTCCAATTGCTCCCATAAGTCAGTTCCAAATTTCTAAGAACCGTATGGTCAGATTTATCATATTAGTGTTAGTTATTCTGGTAGCAATTTCAATCTCTGTTTCTTTCTTTTTTTTTTTTTTGGTGTAATAAAATACTCTGAAAAGAAGCAACTGAAGAAAGAATGGGTTCATCTTGACTCATAGTTCAAGAGTAGAGTTCACAATGAAAGTGTAGTCTAGGTAGCGGAGGCATGAAGCAATTGGTCACATTCCACAAACAGGAAATAAAGAACAATGGATGTTGAATATATGCTGTTGTTCATTTTGCTTTCTTGACTCACACAATCCAGGATCTCATACAAAAAATGGTTCTACCTACACCTTGCTGGTATTTCCACCTAGATTAATCCAATCAGGGAAATCCTCCACATGCATGATCCCAAGACCCTTTTCCATGTGATTCTAGATTCTGTCAAGCTGATTATTAATACTATCCATCACATTAGATGACATAGGACAAGATCAAGTAAAATGTAGCCCAAGACCCTGGAGACATCCTCTCTGTCGTAGATGACTCATTTGTGTCTGAATTAATGTGCTTTATAGTTATCTTTGTTTTATTCTAAGAAACTGCTTACTTAGGCTTTCTATGAATGTTGTTGAAATCACAATGAAAATACAAGAAATGATGGCTGCTTGAAACACTATCAAGCTATTTTCATTAAAAAATTTATTACTGTATTAACATGTATATTTACATGTGTATTGCTTGTTTTTACAAATAAAGGTGTTGTCTCAATTATTCACTGGAATACCCAAATTATTTTACTTATAATATTTAAATTAGTGGCCATGTAAAAAACTCTAATGTAGCTATCTATATTTTATTGAGGCATCCTATTCATTTTAATACTGCCATTGTCTCACCTGTTTCTATCCTCTCAAAAAGAAAAAAAAACTACTCAAAATACAAAAAAAAAAAAAAACAAAAAAACAACCCTCTGGCATTAATAGTAAGTGCACAAGATAATTGGTTATTTTCTGAACAATTAAAATGATGTCACCCTCTTTGCAATAATATCCTAGGAAGTGAAAACTAACGTGTGCTCACAAAGCTCTTTTGGAAAATCATAATCTTGAAGTGTGAGAGTGGTATGCAGCTCCAATCAGATCCAAAGCCATACTAACTTTTCATTGCTCAGTGGATGAGGCCAGGTAAAAAAATTGTTCCTCTGTGCCCTGTCTTCTTCACACTCCTTATTCCATCTATTCTGAAACATTCTGTGTGAGTAAAAGGCCATATTTAACTTTATAATACAAAACACTGTGGAACCATAAACACTTCAAAGTTTATTATGCTGAAATCACAGTAGGAAATTCCTTTACACGGGATGTACTAACATTAAAGGAGACTTGATTTCAATCTGAGAGTGAAAAGCAAAATAGCAATATGTATGTGTACATAATAATAATAATGTGTGTACATAATAATCCAGTGTGATTTCATTGCACCTGTTCACTGTAAAGCAGATCCTACTATGAGATAGAACATGTTTGACTCTATTTATAGTTCTGGAAACAATAAGAATGAGGTTAAGTCAACATTATTTATAGAAAAAGTTTTATAATCTGTATCCTAAAAATCGTGAAATGAGGAAAGCATCTGAATTTCGTAATACTCTTTGTTTTGTTTTACTTACACACTTCCACTAGTTCATTTCTTATTGCCAATAAGTATTAGAAAGGTTTTTAAAAATGATTCATACAGGTGAAGGTTCTTTTACATGCATCACAACTACAATAGTTTATCAGATCCCAGGTCATCAGATTCCTGGACTTAGGGAATAAATAATATTCCAAAACTAGAAACATCGTTTGTAACAAAGTAGATGGATAGGAAAATAAATGAGCTCTACATAGACAAAAACTACAAGATAAAAATTATGTTTTCTTGTACATAAAGAAGAAAGGAACTAATTTACCCAAAATTATGAATGTGTTTGCCCACAGTTTGGCACTGTCACTCTTCATTTGAGGGATGTGTGGTGGGTTGAATGAGATGACAAAATTTTATTTCTGAAGCAATCCAAAATTATTTGATTAAACAAAATATTGCATAAAATGCTATTCAAGTCTACATATTATGAGGAACATATTACTTTTATCCACTAAAAGTTCAAGTTGAAACAAATGTCATATTGAAATCAAATGTTTAAAAATATGAATTTACAAATATGTATTTTCAACCTTAGAATATCATGCATTCATATGTATATATCACACATAATACAAATGACAATTTAAACTGGAGGACAATAAAGACAATGTGCAGGATTCTAGATGGGAAAGGAAAACAGTAGAAGGCTGTCTGCTCTGTGTTTCCAACACTATGTGAAGAAATGTAATAATCTGGAAGAGAAAATGAAATTTAGGTCATCCAGATAATTTAAAGTTTTGAGTATGTATGTATTATTTGTTTCATCCACACAAACTACTAACAATCAAAGTGCATTTCCTAGAAAAAGTAGCATAACCAAACCATGGTTTATAATTTTTATGTTTTTTCCTAATTATAATCTTTATTCTCATAGTAATAATGTTTTAAATATGACTGAAATAGCAGAATAGGTACACCAACTTGACTTTACTAAAACAGATAGCTCTAGACTAATTTGATGTAACCAGAGTTTTAGACCAGAGCCATAAACAAGACATGGTCTTAGCTACTCACCCCAATACTGCAGTTAAGTAGCTGAGAAATGGCAAAAAGTAGGAAACATTGACTTAATCAGGGGCATCAGGAAGAGGCACAGACAAAAGTGTCTAGTTATCCCAAGATCATTGCTGTGGTACTGACATGAATTTTAGCTCTTCAAAAGAGAGTTAGGCCAAAGGGGTAACAGGGATGAATAACTAAGCACTCTTGAACTGGGTGTGATCTAAACTTGCATTGTCTCTGGTTTGAAGAAGTCATACTCGCTAGAGGAACAAAGTATTTTTCAGGAAATTATTTCTTATATACTAAGATACAATCCTACCTACATCTGAAGAGTGATCTATCCCATGAGGGATATGGTGACTACACATGTGGGAAAATTACTAGGGGCCTGTAGATGCCTCTATTCATTTAGTTATGTTGCTGTGGTAAACACAAACAAACAAAATACAAAAATAAAAGCCCAACAAAACACATTGAGGTTGAAGGGATTATTTGGCTTACAGTTTGAAAGGATTAATATCCATCATGATGGGGAAGTCACAGATGGCAAGAAGAAGGGAAGGCAAGGCATGGAGATAGGATGAGAGAGCTGGTTGGTCATATCACACCTACACTCAGAAAGCAGAGAAGGAACAGGTCAGTCAGAGTATCAAACCTCATAGCCTCTTTTCAGTGGCATTTTTCCTCCAACATGGGCCTACCTCTTAAACATTTAAAAATATTCTCAACTAGGACCTCTATCTAGGGACCAAGTATTCATGAGCTTATGGGGAATGTTTTATATTCAAACAACAGCAGTGCTTTTAAGAAATCTTAGATGAAGACATTGTAAAAATCTGACAGCAGGATATCTCTGGTATTATTATTGTCTTTGTGTCTTCAGACATGAAACCAAATGAGACAGGTTTCAGTTAGTATAGATGCTCCTTGAATAATCAGCAAATCTATATGTAGTGATAAAGATAGGCAAGTGGCCCAAAGCAAGGAGGAGGATGAGGAAAGAAAGTAGGAATGCTGGGATTCCATCAAATGAGCAGTTAGTGCTTCCTAGCAAAAGCAGCTTCCAAAGGCTTGTTCTCGTCATAATTCGTGATATTTTATTTGATGACAGGATGCTAAAATTTATAATCTGCTCAGCATGAAAAGCATTTTAACGGTTTATCCTTTGCGTTAGTAGACTCATATATTATATATGTATGTATTTTAAAATAAATACTTAATTTGTTACAGATGGAAAATGGTTATCAGACTCATGTTCCTTTCTTTATGCTTTAGTATCAATATACAGGAGACAAGAGTTGACTGGATGGAAATCTGAGGTAATTAAGGGCTGATGTTCTCAGGACATAGGGTGCTAAAATGTCCTACACACTAAAAGAGTTATTTTCAAGTAAAAGGTCACCTCAAAAAGTTTTTATATGATCGAGAAAGAGATACAACAGGGCAAGAAAAACTGGGTGTTGAGTGAAATCTTCCTCATCCACTCTGCCTGTCTTGTTTCTCTGGCAGGACCATCATAAGTGACCTCAGCCATCTAGGTCTAGTTTCTATGTTTCAAAGTAGTTGCTGGTAGGAAGCTAGTTGATTGATGATTGGTAAGTTCTCCCTCGCTCTGAGGTATAGGATCAAATTCAAGACAATAAAATGACCATCTGAGTCCACCATCAAATTTATTTATCTGTTAAGTAATTTTTGAAAAGGTATACCTCATTGTTCAAGATTTTGAAATAAGTAAATTAAAAACTACATATAATCTTATCATCATCAAAATGGATGTTTTAGATAGGAAAAAAAGAAGGTATAGAAACGACACCAAAAAAGGTGAAAATTACTACAGAAAATAAGTACAGTAGACCTTTTCATAGGCAATTATACCCTCTGCCCAAGAGACAAAGAGATTAATTTCACTTTATGGGAAAGTATTTGAATCTGTAGGACCTTCCTAGGAAAACTTCTGATACTCATGCTTTTTTTTTTTTTCTAGAAAGTGAGGACATGTACTTCTTTACACACTGTGTGCATGTATACATATATACATTATGTTTCCATTTGAGTGAAGATTTTGCCATGGCAATACATTATAATGAAGTAGAAATTCAGTTCAAGGTCTGTTCTAGGTCAAATTTGTCATCACCTTGATGGTCAATAATGATAATCTGTTCATAACTCCTTTGTTCTTCCTTACATGTTTCATGACTCTGGTTCTTATTGGAATGGGTTTTCAGCTCTTCTAAATATTTGCACAGAGGAAAGTAAACAGAAAATCAAGTGTCTAGCTCCCCACCACTGGGTTATTCATGACATTTATGTTGATTTACTGTTTAAAGTTGACTCATGAACAGTTTGATGATGATAGCTCTTCCAAGACCTGCCTTCCAGGCTTCAATGATTCATGGGAAGAAAAGAAAGCAGTGAGCCTTTAGGTTGGGCAATGTCTCTGACTTAATCAAAGTTATATTGCTGTGAAGAGATACCATGGCCATGGCAACTAGTATAAAGGAAAACAATTGGAGCTACCTTACAGTTTCAGAGGTTTAGTTCATTATAGTCATGGCAAAAAGCATGGTGTCATGGAGGTAGACATGCTGCTGAGAAGGTAGCTGAGAGTTATACATATGGATCCACAGGCAGCAGAAAGAGAGTTAGTAGGTCTCTAGCTTGAGTGCATGTGCTGTGGAATGTCGTTCTATATGCTGTGAATGTGTGTTGCTCTGATTGGTTGATAAATAAAATGGTGATTGGCCAGTAGCCAGGCAGGAGGTATAGGCAGGATAAGCAGACAAGGAGAATTCTGGGAAGAAGAAGGCTGAGTCAGGAGTTGTCAGTCAGACACAGAGGAAGCAAGATGTGAAGGCAGAACTGAGAAAAAGGTACCAAGCCACGTGGCTAAATGTAAATAAAGAATTATGGGTTAATTTATGGGTAAGAGATAGTCAGTAATAAGCTTGAGCTAATGACTCAGCAGTTATATGTGATTATTTTATAAAAGGCTGCGGGACTGTGGGTGAGAGATTTGTCCTAACCAAGGACCAGAGGGGACACAGAAAACCTTCCAACTACATACATGAAATCCCAAAGCCCTTTTCCAATAACACACTTCCTCCCTGGAGTCCACACCTATACCAAAAAGGCCATACCTCCTAATCCCTTTCAAGTAGGGCTACTCTCTAATGACCAAGAATGCAAATCCATAAGCCATTCTTATGAAAACCATCAAAGTCTGCATCTATGAGGATATGTTTTTAGATGATCATAATGGGTTTACATTTCCTAAGTGATTTACTATGTACCAACATTACAAAATCATCTGCATTCTGGTAACCAAAAGAGAATTCAGCATTTATTAGCCTGATGCAGCTTCTGTTTCTCCCAAGAATTAGGGAAGATGGAAAGTAAAGAATGAATTGGGGAGTACACTATTTCAAGGGAACCCCTATTGAAAGAAGATAGCTAATGTGAAATAGCGTATAAAGACCTAACAGTACCATCTTAAAGTCTTAAAATGAAGCAAACAAGCAACAGGTAAAAGAATGAAGAGAGATGTGTAAAGAGTTGGCAGATGTTTCTTGAAACATTTTCTGAGGCGTCTTCTATGAGTATTTTGGAAGGATACTAATTTTTGAATTAGTAAACTTTGTCTAGCCCACTATTTCCCATATTTGGAGAGGTCTCATCTAAACAGTTATAGATCTCAATAACACCAAAAGCCTGGACATACAGAATTTTATACCTCACTGCATCAACTTCAGCCTAGGGATTTCCAAACTTCAGACTGATGCAAAACATCAGTATTCCTTGTCATGGGAATGACAGTTTCAGATAGGAATTAGCATCATCAGCTCTTCTGAGTTCATGACTGGAACTGGTTCTCTCCTGGTTCTCTTGCATGCTGACTGCAGATCTTAGCAGTTTTCAATTTTCTTGGCTCAGGAACCAATTCTTTATAATAAGTCCGTTTTGGATTTTTCCCTCTTTTCTGTCTACATTTCTGTTTACATACATGCATATATGTACATGCATATATTAATATGTGTATTTACATGCATATATAATTTATACACATTAAATATGCACCAGAATTTGAGTAAGTAGTACAACATAAATTGAATAATTTGTACTAATTATTCTTCAATACAAAGACATTTTAATATACTAAATTATATGCATTAATTTTATGTTACTCATTTCATTTTACATTTAAAATTTTACAGTGAGAAACATTAAGCAGGTCTCACCATGGCTTCCATTTCTTATCCTTTAGGAATCACTGACCTTTGCCTTCAGTGTCTAACTATGAACTACTGTTACCAATTTTTGATGCCAAACTGAGTCCTTTTTCTCTCTTGTAATGGTGAAGTACATAATAAGAATAACCTCAAGCTGTCCATCAAAGGATGATTTCTTCACTCACGATAGAATTGGAAGACAGACTTGAACATAAATTTCTTAATCTGTTGGAAAGCAAGAGTTACAGATACATGGTAAAAGAAATGAGTAAGAATAGGATAATAAAGGGATTAAAAGTTCTTGTCTTTTCTAGAACCATACAGATATATATGGGATTTTAGACACCATTTCTTAACTCATCTTCTGGTTCTTTCATATCATCACACTTGCAATTCTCAACTGTTATGGTGTTCTGTGAGTATTATTTAGACTATAGACAAGATGATCATGAAGTTAGAAGTTGTCTGGGTTCTGCTATGCCAGCCATCTTTGATCCAACAAGTTTTGACTAGGCCATCCAAATAGAAACTTCTGAATTATAGATACCCTATCTTCAAAAATAAAGTAGATTACAGCAGGCTAAAAATTAAGGTAGAAACGATAGTAGTATCAGAATAGGACTAGGTAATTCTGGGGAATGTTCCATATCACATAGGAAGTCCTCACATAGATAATGGATTCACGACATCCTCTAACCAAAAGTTATACATGAGCAGAAACAAAGAAAAGCCATCTTCCCATGGAAGTTATTTTCCTTTTTAAAGCAAAACCATGATTTTTCTTTTACAAACATACAATTGACAAATGCAGGGGTTGGGGATTTAGCTCAGTGGTAGAGCACTTGCCTAGCAAGCGCAAGGCCCTGGGTTCGGTCCTCAGCTCTGTTAAAAAAAAAAAAAGACAAAATAACAAAAAAGACTAAAAAAATTGACAAATGCTAAACTTTCATCAAATTATTAATTATCTGTTAATATAGTGGGCAAAAATGGGAGAGTAATAAAAATTAAGGGGAGCAAAAAACAAGACAAGAAGAATTTTGTGAAAATGGTTGATCCTGTTGACCTATAAACATGAAGACTACCTGATGTTATCCAAGCAGGAGTAAGCTATTCATCTGATTACTGATCATTTAGTATTTTAAATCAGATACTTTATTCTAGCTAGAGGAAGGATAAAAAAGACACAGAAAAAGCAGCCAGAATCTGAATTTGAGGGAAATTTTTCACTAAAGAGTTACTTTGCAAATTGATGATACTGAATGGTGATCTCATAAAGTTGAGAGTGGCCCTGAGTTAATAGCGAGGAAGTAGGAACCTCAGTCCCATAAAACACAAAGAAATCCATTTCTCTAACTAATGAGTAACGCATTTGGAAGGGGTCTGCAAGATTCCCATGAGTATTAATACTTTTATTTTAGACTGAATGATAAACTGGGATGCCATTTGATCAGTAGTAGACTTCTGACCCATGGAAGTAGTGAGATAATTTTGTCATGCATTAACTTGCTAAATTATCACAGAAGTAAACACTTCCATTCCATGCTCCCACTTTGGCATAGTGATTTTATTGTATGGGTTTCAATCTTTTTCATACATGCATACATGTGGGTGATCCATCATTGAATTATGATGCGAAATGAGTTTTGTCTGCTTTGCTCATTTAAATGTCTAAATGCTCTAAGGGTGTACAGAAGGGCCAGCCTCCCAGAGCAGCTGCCTGATGTGGTGTGCTTTTAGCTAATTTGAATGCAGAAAGATTGGGTTAGAAGAGCTTTAGTTATTCATTTTGTAAAAAAAAAAATGCCTTTGTGAATTAAGTGATAGGGCTATTTACAGGAAGCATTAAAGTATTTCATGTTCACAAATGGCAGACTCCAGTTACTTGATACTGAATATCTTCCGGCTTTCTACTGCCGTAAACAGTTTGGGTAATTGAGTTCTGAAGACACTGTCAAATAGAAGGAAAATTAGTGAGTATTCAAAGGTTAATAATCTGGATGGGAAACAAATTTAGAATCATCAAATATAGCAATTGTCAGTTATGATAATAAATTCAGTTAATAATACACTGCAAATATCTGAAGTTTATTAAATAGCAAATATAACAAGCAACTAAAAAGACTATTTCAGCTCAGTTCCAGGATAGGTCATAGCAATGTATCACCCAAGATTATGTAACCCATACAACAGCCTAAGTTCATATTCAGAAGTATTTTGATTTCTGACCTGTATCCAGTGCAGTCCAGTGCAGGTTTGCAGAAGAGTTAAGAAAACATTGCTTTATGGAGTCATCTTGCAGTCCAGGCTTTCAAACAGTTTACATACCAGACTCTTGGGCAAGAGTCATACAACTGGAAGACTGGAGAAGATGGACATTCATTCTACTCACGTCCCAGTGGCTACATCTGTGCAAAGGAGTAGTTACAAATACAGATTTCCTCTATGTTCAGAAAGAGGGCATCAGAATTCTTTACCAGAGATTTGTTGACAGTCACACAATTTTAAATGGTGTGCTAATGAAAAGTAGTTGTTAACAAAACCTAATGTGGAACACCAAAATTTATACTACACAAAAATTAAATAAGACCTGCATGATACTGAGTCCCAAATAACCTAAATTATAAATTCAATGTGATACAATTTTGTTTTCTGTCATTTTCTTTAATATGAACATAATTTAGTTCTAATCAGGCCTAATTTATGAACACAAAGCCTCGGGAGTATAGTGCACAATGGTTGGCCCATCCATACAGATTTAGGTCTTTCCAAAACCATGCACTAAACAGATACAGGATCATCCTCTTTTTTTGTGTGATCTTTCTCCTAAATCTACTGCTTGAATTGTAAGATCCTTCCTGCTTGGGTAATTCCAGCTTTTACTATTTAAGTCATAATTTTAAATTATAAATTCAAAATAAATTATGCATATTCTTAATTATAAATAAGCAAATTCATATTGAAATAAAAAATAATAAATTTTAATTAAAGAAAGAGAAGCAATGAATTTGAAACAGGGGAGTGGGCAGGTTTACAAGGAGGAAAGGAATGGGTAAAAGACATAATTATACTATCCTGAAAAATAAATGTCTTTAAATAAAAAGATTAAATACTGTGTACATAATTACAATGTGATCTTTATGCAAAGTGCTCTTTTTTGAACTTTGTTGGAAACAATTAGTCTTATGTTTCCAAGGAAAACCTCTGTACTTCCTGACCTAGAAGCTCTATTTTTCACCACATTCTACTCTATCTACTTTCATATATATTGGCAAGTCCTGGACAAGACCAGCCTGTTTGCTCTCTTGGATGAACACCAGTGCATTAATTACAGTACAAAATCTTTTTTTTTTTCTATGTCTGAGCCATGCAAAGGACCAGTCTGGAAAATAAGAGCTTGGGCTGAACTTATCAATCATGTCTGTTCTCTAGCTGTCACGATCACACTGTACTTCTTCCTATGTAAAAAAATAAATAAATAAATAATGGGAGAGAAAGAAAATATGCTGATATCGCTTCAGAAGCTCTTTCAATAGAACTCTCTCTGCACTGAGAGCTCTTTGTATATTCCTTTGGCTATGGTGGGAATGATTTTACACATCTTCTTAATTTGTGGCAGGAAAATTATACCCTGTATTTCAAGCGTTGCTTGCAAAACCACCTATACTTCCAATCCTCCCTGCTTCTCACAGGGCTTTCTTTTTACTGTTATAAAGAAATGTCACCTTTTTTTCTTCTTCTCAGCATTGTAGTGTGTGGGGCTTTAATTCATCTGATCCCTCATTTCCAGGAGCTTATTGTGTATAAGGCATATCCACCAGGCAAGCCATTTCACCATTTCCCTTGGTTGTCATGGCACAGCCTCTAGAGGTGACATCTATTAAAACTAGACAGTGTACAACTCTGAGAAACCTAACTTCCGAAGATTTTTTTTCTAAAATCAAGATACCATCAAAGCACACCAAAGCTCGCTTAAAATCTTAGCGTTGACTGCAGAAACACTCATTATGGAACTTTTTTACTGTGAAGAGCAAAATAAAAGGACTTTGCATTGGGAAGCCCTTGATTTTTCTCTCCCCGGTCTCACAATGGACAGCTTCTCTTGGGCGGCTGTCATCGCCTGTGGATTGCAATTTGCCACATTGCGAAAGAGCACTGGGGCTCTGAGAGGCCTGTGCTTTGCCATGCTGTTCCGTGAATGGGCTCTCAACTGTCAGCCTCGTGTGTGTCAGATGAGGTCGGAGAATACAGCACTGAAAACTGTGTTGTAACTTACATTCTAAAGGCATCTGCAATGTGTTTAGAGAAAGCCTGTGGGAGAAGGTGATCAACCTCTAAAAACAAAGGTGGGTTAGGGAGATTTTTTTCTAGGATATACCGTTAGCTCTCCTGAAATTAACGCCTATACTCATTCTATAGATTCTGGTTTGCATGGGGGAACCCTTTGCTATATGATCAGGGCCTATCATGTTCCCAATGGCTTTTAAAAAAATCATTAATCACTGAAATCTAGGGTTGCTTGTGCCTTATGATCTAGCTCACGCCATCCAGCCACCATTGCTGGAAACTGTTCCTACATTAAAGATTTTATGAGCACAGATTCACTATTTTTCTGAAGTCTTCCTTCAGGAGAGCTCAATTTAAGGTTTAGTAACATCAAATCTGCCCATACCAAACAAACAAATGAAACAGTCCCGTGCCTGTCTAACTGTCTCGGTAAAATAACTGTCTCATATAGAATACATTCCATGCACGTGTTTTGAAAAGATTATTACTTATAAAATTACAAGGTGTGACTGCGGCGAGATATAAATCAAGTTGTCATTTCTATGAAGAAAACAGCCCTTCTACATTGGCGATTGGTGGCTACTGAGGGAGGAGGAGTCAATTTTCTTTGGGGGGGCTGGCCAGTGATGTGTTTCCTATGCCACAGTGGGTGAGTCCATAGCCATGCACATTTTGGTGGCATTTATTGGACTCGATAGGGTATAAAATAAATAAGCGGACATGGACAGGGAAGCATGATATATGGGAAGAGGCTTTGGAGGGAGGAAGCAGAGGCAGATATGATTAAGGTACACACTATACATATGTGAATTTTTTAAACAATGAAAACCAGAAGACAACCCTTCTGCATGCTGCTTTAGGGTGTGCAATAACTTTTCACGAAGCCTAAATTACTTTGAAAACAAAATGGCTGTGACTCTGAGTGGGGTCTTTGACAGGGATGGTTGGTATCTTTAGAAAGTCAAGATCCTGGGATAAGGCACAAGGCCAAGTTCATCGCTAGGGCAGCAAATACATGTTTGAAAACTTCCAGAAGAACACCAGGAAAACATTTGGGGGACATGACGACATACAGATTCCTGTTTCTTTCCTTAGCTGAATCAAGGGTGGAAGAGGATTAAGAATCATCTACTACTAAAAAGGAAGAAATCAGAATTGTGAAGGATGGAAGGAAGAGGAATACTGGAGGTAAAATGAAAGAATGAGAAAGGGGGAAGAAAAAAAATGTTCTTGTTTTATGACAAGTTTCTCTTCCTTCCTTCCTTCCTTCCTTCCTTCCTTCCTTCCTTCCTTCCTTCCTTCCTTCCTTCCATCCTTCCTTCCTTCCTTCCTTCCTTGTTTCCTTCTTTCTTTCCTTCCTCCCTACCTTTCTTTCCTCCTCCCTCCCTTCCATAAAGTTTCACCACATAACACTTGCTATGTCTCTGAATTAAAATTCTCTGCCTTAGCCTCCTGAGTGCTGGGACTATAGGTGTGTGTTACTAAACATTACCTGTCAGTTTTCTTTCTTAAAGGCATACAGATGAGAGTTCTAAAGAGGAGCAGAAGACATTGAACAACAGAAGCCACTGCAGCAGAGGAGAGGAGCCGAAAGAGCCATGTACAGGGAGTGGTCAATTCCCCAAACCTTAGCACAGCACACAACTTCCCAGAAAGAAACAATGCATTATCACAGAAATATTTGTCACAATTTAATTATCTGAATTTGCTACTATAGTCTTTTGATTTCTCAGGGTTTTGATGAAAGGTTTATGTTAGAGAGCAACAAACAAAATTGAACATTTTAACACACAAGACAAGGATTTAATATTGATGAGATTCAACTACTTAGTGGGTCAACCCCAAAATTTGTTATTTCTCTTTTATAATGAGCCAGTTGAACACAGGAGAGATGGTGGCCTAGTTAAGGCAAATTGGAATAAATGAACGATTACAGTTAAATTAGCACATGGTTGGGGACTTGCATTAGGTGATAGAATTAGAAAATAGTGCTTGGCAAGAAGCACATAAGCTACCTTATAATAATACCTTTGCACCCAGTTAGAAGAGAATATAATTAGAAAGTGTGCCTAAATAGTGATCAGCCTGAGGCCAAGCTCATAAAACCACATCTTAACTTAGTGTGCAATTAGAGTATGTGATGTGCAGAACAATCATGTATCAAAAAAAGTAATTACTAATTGGAGCTTTTACTGATCATTATACTGACAGACATTCAGGAGAGTGTTTTACAAATGTTAGCTTATACATACACACATGTGGATACTGATATTACCATAAATTCAAATAACATAAACTAGGAAAGAAAAAAAAAACTAAATTTCATTCAAAGCCAAAAATCTGTATGTGGCAGAACTTGCTGTCAAAATGAATGCTTTTAGTACCCAAATAGTTGAAATGCAGATAATTGTATTTAAAAGCATGCAGCTATTCAAACTTCCATAGGCTATTTCTTAGTAAGTCAAAGCCAGTAAAGATTGGATTGCTTCATTGACTCAAGAGAAAGATAAAATAAATTTCTCAGTTTGCATTAATGCAGGGAAGTCTTTAGGGGCTGGAAAGGGCAAATGAAACAAGAGGTTTGAAGGATAAATAAAGACAGATATCATGTAGTCATGAGGAAAGATGAGAGACATAATATAAAGCTGTTGAGATACAGAAGAGAAGCAGCAAGAGGAGGTGGAGAAAGACTGCTCTGGCAGAGTGAGTACGGCCCATTTTTGAGTGCATAGCTTCATGTGAATTCTAATTATGAGAAAGGAAAAGGGAATCAGAGGCAGACATTAATGCAAACAATGAAAGGTCAAGCCAAAAGGAGATGAGAAAGAAAGCAACAGCAGATGGACGCCATGTTTCTGATGGAAAACAGGATGCCTAAGTTAGAAAGCAGGTACCAGAGAGCCACCGTCGGAGAACTGATGGTAAAGCAGAAAAGATGTACAGCCACAAAATCAGAGGTCTTGAAGGCAGATCTTGTAAACAGCGCAGCCACACAGTGGTGAAAGAAATATGCTTCATGGCTCTCTGAAGAAAGAGGAAAACATAGTGTCAGTGCAAGGAAAAGTCACATGAAACATAGAGTTGTGGGAAAGTGAACTGCTTTTGGAATCTTTCTAGTGCATAGTAAATGGAAACACACACACATAAACATGGAAAAAATAATATTTGTTCTTTCTTTATTCTTCTCTCAATCAATACATCTCAACTACACTCTTCCCTCCTTCCCCTCTTCCCAGTTCTCCTGACATCCCTTCTCCCCTAGATTCACACTACCTCTGTTTTCCTTCAGAAAAGAGCAGCCCTCTTAGTGATATCAACTAAACACAGTATAACAAGATGTAATAGGACTAGGCACTAACCCTTATATCAAGGCTGGACTAGGCAATGCAGTAGGAGGAAAAGGATCCCATGAGTGGGCAAAAGAGTCAGAGACACCTCTTCACCCACAATGTTAGGAGTCCCACAAAACACTGAGCTAAACAACCACAGCATGTATGTGGAGGACCCAGTAAAGACCCATGCAGGTTCTGTGACTGCTGCTTTAGTCCCTGAGCCCCTATGAGAGGATTTATGCGTCTTTCTTTAAACATATTGATCTCATGATATGGCTCTATGGAACTTATATCATGTGGGGATCATATATTTTCTCATTCTGAATTTTCTCCTCAAGATAATGCTAAAGTGAAATTTTCTGTCTAGAAGTGGTCATTTTTATACAGACTTATAAGGACAAAGATGGGGGAAGTGATTTGAAGTACAAAATTAAAAAAAATACTAAAGTATGCAGGGAGGAAAACATCTCAAATCTGTTCATCAGTGTGGAGGGGCAGTAAGAAGAAGAACATGGCAAAGGTTGGAATGGGGGAGGAAAGAGGAATGGGAGATCCAAGTGATATAGTTGTATACATATATGATATAAATATATATATATATATATATATATATATATATATATATATGATACTTCATAGGCCCAAATACTAAAATTAGTTAAAAAATATCACATGATTAATTTTTTATGGCACAAAAAGTTATTTTCATCTTCATAATTATGAGTATATTATGGCAGAAACTTGGGTGAACACATTTGTGTCTTTTCAATATGACAGAATACATTGCTTTCTAATATCAAGGGTCCTTGTGTGATACCTCAGATCTTTACAGTGTTGGTTACATCATTTCTAATAGCCACTGCCATAAAACAAAAGCTACTTTAATTCACTTATGCTTTCCACAGAATTCTAATTCAGACCTAATAAAGAAATTAGATATTTATAATTTTGAAATTCACTTGCTACACCATTAATATACTTGTCTGCTGTGGATATCACTCTATATAAATAAAACACTGATGGCCAGTGACCAGGCAGGAAGTATAGGTGGGACAAGGAGAGAGGAGAATTGGGGAAACAGGAAGAAGGAGGGAGAGACACTGCAGCCACCGCCAGGACAAGCAACATGTGAAGACGCTGGTAAGCCACCAGCCACGTGGCAAGGTATAGATTTATAAAAATGGGTTAATTTAAGATAAAAGAACAGTTAGCAAGAAGCCTGCCATGGCCATACAGTTTATAACTAATATAAGCATCTGAGTGATTATTTTATACCTGGATTGTGGAACTGCAGGGCTTGGTGGAACCTGGAGAAAAGCCCTCCAGCAACAAATGGCGCCCAACGGCTACAGTTTCCACCTTAAACCTAACAATATTTAATAACCAGTTCTAAACAGAGCCAAAAACAGGTTCCTACTTTTTGTCTCATACTGGCAGCTAGACTCCGCAAACCGCAGGTTTGAACACTGGTGGGTTCCTGGCATGTGCGTTTAACTGGCAGTATGGCGGGAATGAAGCGTCTGCCAGCGGCACATTATGCTGTGTGGCAGATTTAGTCTTTAATAGTATTAAAAAAAAAAAAAGAGGTTTCTGGGCTACACGCGGCTTTGATAAAAGCGTAGACCCACTATTTCTGAGACTTGATGACTCCCAGAGCTGGAGAAAATGTACCACCTCTATGTTGAAAAGCTGAAGGGGCGGAGCCAGCAGCCACAGTGCCGTTTAAAGCAATAGGCTCACAAAAAGACTGATTCAGATTAAATTGTTTACAATGTGTGTAAAATATACATAGGCTTCAAAGAGACAAAAAAAATTAAATTAATATAAAAAGCCATGTAAAGATGAATATTGCATAGAGAATCTTGATTATGTTATCTTTGGGATTTTTAACTACAAAAAAACATTTGATTGAAAAAGATGTTAAATTAAACCAATATGTATGTATGTATGTATATATATATATATATATATATATATATATATATATATATATATTGGTTTTTCGAGACAGGGTTTCTCTGCGTAGCTTTGCGCCTTTCCTGGAGCTCACTTGGTAGCCCAGGCTGGCCTCGAACTCACAGAGATCCACCTGGCTCTGCCTCCCGAGTGCTGGTGCGCCACCACCGCCCGGCCAATATGTATATTTTAAAGGTACCTTGACTTCAAAATTTGGATGTAAGGATATGTTGCTTTGGAAAAGAGGTTCTTTTGTTTCCACAGAAAGCCAGAGGCTATGGATTTGTTCCAGATTAAGATACATCAGGTTTGACCAGCCAAGACCCCAAGAAAGATCTCCGATGACACCATGGCCCAGATGATCTAATATCCAGAGCAGTTTCAAGGCAACTAGTTCCCACAATACAGTCTCACAGGCTACCCCATAGGCTTAAAATTTTCTTTGCATCCCCATAAGATACAGTGCCCCCCTCCAGCAGGAAGTAGTAAGAGATGCTACGCCCAGATTCCCAAATATACCAAGCTGGCTTTAGAGGTGGAATTGGCTCACTCCCACTCTAAACCCAGACATATTTAAAATAAATGGTTGAGATTCTTCTGTCCCAAATCAAAAGAGCCCTCTGGTGTGGGACAGAGAAAAACCAATATTTTTATTTAAAACAGGTTGATTATAAATGCGATCTCTTTCTAAACAAGAAAAGGGGATATGATATAGATATATAGGATATAGAGATGATAAGATAAAAGGATAGATTAATGAACCTACTTTTAAAGAACAACTTGTTTAAAATGTTTTACATTGGTATAGATTTTAGTTTATGTTTAAAATGTTTTACATTGGTATAAATTTTAGTTTATTGATACAATCTTGAAGTTAATTTTGTTATACTATATATATATATATACATATATATATATATATTTCTACTCTTGTTTGAGGTATTATGTTTATGTAACTCATTTAAAATTGTAATGGATAATTAAAAATAGATTAATAATTAGTCATCTATGATAATCATATTTGTAGCCATGTTAGTTAAGTCTTCTAGGTATACATAGATATATTTCAGATAGATAGGTAATCTTCAAACACTTCATAGACCTAGAGAATATGGCATTTAAATAACTTAGAATTCTGTTGACCTGAGACACAATTGCTCCTGGCTGCACCAATTTGATCCGAGAGAAGGTTGGGCTTCTAAGACATTTCCATTTGGAAGTTTGTCTTCTTGGCACAAAATGGCCTACTGGGCAAAGAACTGCCCTTGCCTTGATGGCTGACAGTACAAATGCAATGCTGTCCTTTCTGGACAAGTGGGACACAAGGAAAGTGACCATTGTACTCTGCTAAGACAGGGTAAGATGGTCTTTCAGAATTCCTGCTTCTGAAAATGGTCTGTCATATACTCTAGGCCTGTAGCCAATTTAAATGCACCAACAATGCTGAGAAACATTAGGTGACTGTCCAGGCTGCCAGCTGTCTTGGTCTACTCTTGCAAGATTCCCGAAAGTTGCTTGCATCCATCTACCATTTCTCAGGTACCATTATGTTCCTTCTCAGGTCTTTGATGTGGTTAAAGACTAGATAGTTGTAATTTCCTCAGTTATGATAAAAGGTAAGTTAGATATAAAACCTTAAACTCACAAATATAAGATAGATAGGACATCTTCTTTAATATTGTAATTGTAATTCTTGCTTGATAATTATTTTGTTATATGTAATTTTACTATGTTAAAGTTAAAACCTTCCTTTTTAAAAAAAGAAGAAAAGGGGAAGTGCTATGGATATCACTCTATATAAATAAAACACTGATGGCCAGTGACCAGGCAGAAAGTATAGGCGGGACAAGGAGAGAGGAGAATTGGGGAAACAGGAAGAAGGGGGAGAGACACTGCAGCCACTGCCAGGACAAGCAACATGTAAAGACGCTGGTAAGCCACCAGCCACGTGGCAAGGTATAGATTTATAAAAATGGGTTAATTTAAGATAAAAAACAGTTAGCAAGAAGCCTGCCATGGCCATACAGTTTATAAGTAATATAAGCGTCTGAGTGATTATTTTATACCTGGATTGTGGGACTGCAGGGCTTGGTGGAACCTGGAGAAAAGCCCTCCAGCAACACTTGTCTCTCCTGTGAATTTCCTGTGAGATTTGCTTTACCTATCTTGCTTAAGAAAAAGTGTAAAGTAAAAAGAAAAGTCTCTGTGTATGGCGATCAACCATGCAGTTCGTGAGATCGTATTTTGATAGCTACTTTAATTTAAACAGAAAAAATTATGAAACAATTTTAAGTTGTATGATTTAAAATTATGAGAACTGCTAAAGGTATCCATTCAAGATTTGTGAAGTATTTTTCATACTGATAAAATTTTATGTATACATGAAAATATGTATGCATGGCCTTGCCCTTATACATACATTTTATAGTCATATTTACAACTACATTATAGGTGATTGAATCTTGAAAAATGTTCAAGAATTGTAGGAGAAAAAAGCAATATTGCATTTTGATTTTGTCTTCTTTTTTAATATTTCAAATTTTTATTTTTGACATGAACATGTATTACCTTTTCCTTTAAAAGAATTTAAATAACTGTAATAAAATCAGCATCCTCAAAGGATTTAAACCTATTGTCCCTGCTCAAATAAGTATAGCAAATGATATAATAAAAATTAATAACTTCCTCGATGACTTCTATGAGAAAGCAACATAGAAATGGCGACTTGAGCTATAAATACAGAGCAGTATAATAAGCAGAACATTAAGCAGGGCTTAGTTCCCTTGTTTTTAATATGGAGCCAGTAAAAGAGGTTACCATAAATTTTTAATTCAGTGTAACGCTTTCTACAACTGCAATTGTAAGAAAGATTTCTACCGTAAATAAAATGAAAACAGTTCCAAATACTGGCATGGGAAGGCCTTCCTCAGAGTCTACTTACCACTCTGAGTCTCTTTTACTAACTCTTGTGTCTGAAGTATGTGAAAGCACGTTTGGTCTCCTTTGAAACACTGAGTTGCTCAAATGTTTTCTTCTACTTTGACAAAAGCATCTGTCACATGTCTGTTGTGTGTTTGGGAAAAGGGTTCTTTTTAGCCCTGCTATGCACAGTATTACAATATTTACACATTTCTGGCAATTTTGTCTACTGTAGAGTATGAGATCTAATTGTGTGTGAATCTGGAGTATGAACTATCTTTGAAAGAGAAGATGAGTGGTTAATACTCCAGCGTCACCTCACCTCACCAGGTGCTACCCTTCTCCCCATAACTCTCTTCACAGAATGAAGTATTCACAAGAGGGAGTCAATTATTTATTGCCAAATCCCAATTAATGTCGTAGCAGTAATGAGAGGAAAATCTCTCCTGGCAGCATGTGTTGTCTAATTCCAAAAAAAAAGGGACCTGGATACTTTCCTTCCTCCCCTTTCATTTACATACAGAAGCATTTAGAATACCACCTACCAGGCAGTCATCCCTATAGTTTTATATATAAATTGATTATAATGTAATGCAAAAATAAAAGTTCAACCCAAAACAAACTGTGCAAAGAAAAAAAAAATGACTGTTCATTTCTCAAGCATTCCCCACATGTGATTTCCTACCCCAAGTGCAAGCAGGATTAAGATGTACATTATTTTCTATTTGTATAAAACACCATATTTTAACATCTTGGGAATAGTGTGTATGATGTGTGTGTGTGTGTGTGTGTGTGTGTGTGTGTGTGTGTGTGTTCCTTTGATTTTTCATATGATAGAATGTGGTCATAGTAAAAGATGCACACTTGAAGATAGCTTTTCTCCTTGTAATTGATTATTTTTTATCTGTTAAAAATGATAAATGTATTGATAGACTTCATGTTAGGTCAGCCTCAACGTTTCTAGTATAAGTTCCGTGTAATAATGACATCAATTACCTTTAAAAAAAACTCTGTCAGGTAGTATTTGATGTTGACAACACATGCTCCATAATGAAGAGCCCTACAAGACAGGGTGTGAGAAGAGCTTGAGTCCAGCATTACTTTGAGGGAATAAATTAGATTTGTGAGATGCCTGCCTGCCAATTCAGTATATTTGAATGCCTGTGGGGTGCCAGAACCAAAAATACGCAGGAGTTTCTGATCCTGAGAACACATCAAAATCATTTAATAGCTCACTTCTTAACAATTATTCATAGCTACAGGCCTTTGGGGGTTCATTTGAGGATGGTAGGAGACATTCCCCAAAGTCAGGCTGTTATGCCAACTTCCTGTTACTGACCTAAACTGACTGCAAACTCCTATGGATCATGGAACTTGCAGAGTTTAGGATCACCAGCACCTCTTCTGAGTTAGTTTCAAATCCCTCTTCACACCCATTCCTGCAAAGGGAAGTCCTCGCTGCCCCACCCCCCACTGCACTCATACCCCAGCTGTGACTGCCACTGGGAAGAAGCCTACATAGGTTGCTTCTCTTTTAGGCTGTTATTCTAGATCTTGAATTTTTTATTTTCTGTCTTTTCATGGATTATTATGAGTTTTTACCTCAGTAATTCACCTCAAAATGCAGTGGTGTGCTTATCACACTGATTCATTTTTTTTGTGAAGTAGATGAATACTATATATCACCATCCAGCCATCTTGATTCTCACAAGCACCGTCTGTTCCCAAGAAGTCTAGCTCAGCTTTAGGTTGGAGCTGTGTTGTGGCGGTATCTCAAGCCACTATTGCATAGTGACAATTTTCTATTATTTAATTATTTATATATTATTATTTAAAATAATAATATTTAAATATTAAAATTTGTTTCTTACATTTTCTTACTAAAATACAGAATATTGTGATAAGGGAAGACGTGTTCTCTTTTACACAAAACAGTACCTGAAGGTGTTCTACAAATAAGGAGAAGGGTGCAAAAATGTCAAATGTGCCTGTGTATGCATTGGTTGCATTATTAACCTACAGTGTATTTTTATCTCTTTTCAACGAATCATCCATATTTTAGGGGTTATCACATACTCATTTTATAGACCTGAAATGAATTTAGTGTTTTGTCCTAGGAAATGTTCTTCAAGATCAGTTGGGAGAAATAATTAAGGTATTGTAAACAAATATTTTAAGAGCATACTCTTCAATATTATGCCTATGGAATTATTTTATCCAGTTAATCTTAATTCTTCATTTTGGTATGTATAGAAAAGATAAAAAATTTAAATATACAAGTAAAATACCTTAATAATGCTTGAAACATGATATACTGCACTTGATATCTCAGTATTAATTTTGTGAACTCTGAGTCTCTTTTACACATTATCTGTATATACTTATATGTTTATAAATACTCAAATATACATATAGCTATGTATATATCATAGGTACATATGCATATGCACATATATAATATACATGAAGGAAGTACAAAATGTTAGACTTATAAAATTATTGTCACTGCATCCATCAGAGAGTTCAACTGAATTGGTAATTCAGCAGCTGCATGCCCACTGACAGCCTGTGACTATGTAGCCCTCATCCCTGGAAGACAATGGCTCTAGATTAAAGCAGAAAGACATCTTAAACTGGCCTGCTTTGCACAAATTCCATCTCTCCTCGTGGAGAGTGCACATTATAAATTGTGTTCCGAGAAAAGCCAAGTCATACCTATGCCCTAGCAAACAGTGTGCACCAAGATGTAAGGTAAAAGCATTTTTTTTAATTGAATGAGCTAACTCTTCATATTATGAACTAAGGCTTTATAAAAATTGATTCACAGCATTGCAGGGAATGACAGTCAACTATAAAGAATGTACACACTTGTAATGATTATGACTGGTGATATCTGTTGATAGTATTAAAATTATACAGTGTTCCTGGATTTTAGAATGGTTCCTTATGAATTACTCGATGTGATGGCCTAGATAGCTAGTTGAATAAGTACATGACAAAAAGAATAACTATTCTATGATTTCCTGAGCATTTTTTCCATGTCAACCACAATGTCTGATACTTTACTAAATTTATTTTGCATCAATAAGTTACCTCATAAAAATATGTAACATTATTTTAACTCAGAAAAAGAAAACAAGAATCAGTCCTCTCATACCCTCTTAGAAAAACTTAAATCCTATTTTTAAAATGACCCTACATGTTAAAGAACTTTTTAGTGCTTAAATCAGTTAAAAATGCAGGTCTTCCAACCTCACTGAGTTCTGTTTGTTCCCAACAGAGACAGTGTCAGAACTATTCCAATATAGATTAACATGCTGACTGCTTTTCTATTGAGATTCGTTTCTTTTGCAGGTGTTATTTTGTGTGTGTGTATTCATAGTGTTTTTGTGGAAGTAGAGAAAATAACATTCCTATATTGAATGGAATCTTACACAAGACAGCAGAGTTTTATACTTACTCCAATATAAAAATGAATCTCACCAAACTATATTATTTTTAACATAACCGACTTGAAATATATCTGTCTTGGCTTCTTTATACAACACTTTCCATCCAAAGTTCATCCTGAATGAATTCTTTATTTTACCCTCTGTATTTTAAGATGGCACTGAGCAAAAGATAGGCAATCCCTTTATCTCTGACCCAAGCCCCCAGGCTTTTGTTTGTTTCCACTTAATTACAATTATATTTTTATTGTAGAAATTAAAATATAATTAAATAATTTCCTCTTACTTTTTCCCTACATCCCTTCCCATGTACCTGATTTCCATTCTCTCTAAGTTCAAGGCTTTTATCTCATAATTATTGGTATGTATGTATATATATTATATATATATATTATATATATACATACATACATACATACATATATACATTTATCAATAGGTGCATATGTATACACACACACATTTATACATATATAATACTAAAATATACATACAAGCTGCTCAGTATGTGTGTTACTTGTGTATATATGGCTTCAGGGCTGAGTACTTGACATTGGATAGTCAAATGTGAGGTGGGGGGGGCTTTTCTTGGTTTAATCCATTTCTCCTACTCTAAGAATTTCTTAGATTCTTGTGATTCTTTGTCCTATGATCTTATCGCTTGCTGTGTTAGCATGTCTATCATTGCTACCCTTGTACAGGTCTGGTTTAGGCAACAGAATTTATTATTTTGAGACGAGGTCTTGCTATGTAGTTCAATCTGACCTTGAACTCTTGATTATCCTACCTCAACTTTCAGCCACTTCGATGCTGGGATTAGAGGATTATGTCTTCATGAATGCCTACTCAGCAACATCCTTTTCATTGAAAATCCTGAAAGGACTTGTGCATTATTTTGCCACAATTGTTCGTTAAGAAGGAAAGGGAGGGGGAGAGTAGCAATAAGCCACAGTGAGAGTCGAAATATAACACATTGAAAAAAGAAGTATTCTGAGCATATCACTGCTTTCACAGAACTGGTTACTGACATACACGGCCTCTAAGCGAATATAGCGTTATACTGATTGTGAATACTGATTGTGAAGAACTCTAGAGAATTCTTGAACCTCTGACCTAATGAGAATCAGAGCAACAAACAAAATCATTGCTATGCCATCATCTAGCACTTAAAAAATCTCCCCTGTCAAACTATGTTTTTTGCCTGCTTTTTACATCAAGAAGCTGCTTGGATGTTGTCTGCAAATTCCTGATGTGTATAAAATAGTCTTCCCCATTTCTGTTTGTCATCCTGGTCTTGGTCAGCAGTCTTCCACTGGTGTCTGCGGGTGGTTAGGCACCAACAATCAGCACCTTGATTTTCGCCCTCTCCTATGCGCCTCCTTCTCTGATATGTTTATTCCCACTTTCTTACAGTTCAGCTCAAGGCACCTTCAGATGTCTTTTTCTGCTATTCATTGCTTTCATTTGTTGAAACCATTCACAGAATAACTTTGCTCTAGTTTATATTAACTGGGTTATAAAAAAAAAACTTATGCTCACTAGGTTAAGGTTGAAAGATAGGAAAGAATTCTATGCTATACTTAACATCCCCTGCTCTCTTAAATGCAAGCAAATGGCCACGATGTTCCGGGAAACCAGAATTATAGTCATATTTTCTCTCACTGATAATACTTTAGTTTCTTTCATAGAAGGAACAGGGCATGGGGCATTAAATTCAGGCAGAAGGATTCACCTCTTTGCCAGGGGCCTTATTGTTACAGTTTAATGAGGCTAACATTTATGACATTTTCTGTGGACTGAGATTGAGGGAGAGAGGCTGAGAAAAGACAGCAGTAGGAGCAGTCTAATTTAGATCGAAGGGGATAAATAAATGTCCCCCAATAAGAAACCTTCCAAAGGCAAACACCAGGACTTAGAATGCAGACATGGCTGGTCTCTAGGAGCGGATGCTGAGTCTGACCCTACAGCTTTTGCAAGAGCACTGCCATGCTATGGCCATGCTTAAGTCTGATATGAGGAGAGGGCCTTCTTCCCTTCTTAACAGGCCCCCCATCACCACCAGAGGCCTACAGGCTGAGCTTGTTATCTGTCTCTAGCTCGGCCTGAAAAATCACACATCAGTTTTTGGCCTGAAGCCAAACTCTGCAACAACTTGTAATTTTTGTTGAAAGCCAGACATGTTATTTTCAGTAATAGGAACTGAGCTAAATAGGCCTTTAGTGTGGGGGTTTGTGTTAATCTGGCTGGCAGCCTGGCAGTGTTTAGTGTTTTCATTATCTACAGGTACCAGTGTGTTCAGACTTCTCTATTGCTTTTGTCTCTGTCTCCACTCTTGACATCATGTTCCCCTTAGTTCTTCTCAGAGGATTGTACCTGGCAGTTCTTTCTGCTGTGGTGGTTACACTGGAACACTCTCGCTGTGATAATCAGTCTCATATCCAGTCTGTGTTGCTGGGTGTGAATGTCACATGCATATATCTTCAGTGATATCACTTCAAACTTCTTGTTTTTTTCTCTCTCGTTCAGATGAGGCAGGAAGCATAGAGGCCACAGACAATAGATTGGGAGCAAGGTTTTCCTTTATCCAGAACAGGATCTGGTAAATTCGTTCATGCGTGTAGAAATCAATCCCTTCTTACTGAGAATACATTTGGAAAACTTCTGAAAGATTGTGTCTCCCTTACAGTTGTGGCTGGCCAGCATGGTGAATAGCTTAACAAATCAAGACTCCACTTGATTTGAGCTGTGCGCACACCCCTGTTTTAACAATGCATTTGGCAACTTGGCACACCCCATATGCTGAATATGTACCCCACTTCAAACAATGGAATGAGTTGCTTTTTCTTAGCTACCTTATGATGGTGCTTCCATATCCATTCAAAATGATAACTATAATCAATGAATTGATCAGGCCTGAAAAGATTTTTAGTGCATGTGCATAAATAAGATAAGTTGTGCCCTCTGAATGAACTTCTAGGGAAAAAAAATCTACTAACAGTCTTGTCCCTATACATAATTTGACATAATTTGATTTGTTTAATATCAGGTGTTTTATGAGAAGGGACATATGCAATGAACAAAAACTTATATAATCTATGCCTCCTGACTAGTAAAACAAAGAACCAGCCTTGCTGTGCCCCTTAGAAACTAAATCCCACTTAACTCTTGTATCCTAAGAAAGGAAGCCTGAAAAAATGGCCTTTGAATACTTTCTCATTTCTGCAGCCAGTTGTCACTTTTGACAGTTTAGTCTTATTTGTGCTATCACTTTGCTTTTGAATTAGAATTCTCTGGTACTTTGCAATGTCTGTGCACTATCGTTTAAATTCCTTGACTAAAAGGCTGAGAAACTGGGGGCACCTGGCATAGATGCCGACCATTGGTTAACACTTTTTGCCAAAGATACAAAAGAATATTGAATAGTCACTCTGTGATTCTATTTTCTTAAAGATAAAAAAACATTGATAGTCTAGTACTTCCACCAGAAATTGTGGCTTTGAGGATTTTCTCACACTGCCTAATCCACAACCTCCAGTGACTCATCACAACTTCCTTCACATATGTCAACAATATTACGGCTGTAAAGGCTTCTACCTCTACTGACACACACGGGATTTAGGCCCCGGGATTTACCCATCTTTCTATAAATAAGACTATAATGTCCCTTGCAGCTTTAGTTCTGTGATGCATACACAAAAGCCATTCATGTTTAATGTGTTGGATTTTTCTTTGTAACAGAAAGCTGAAACTAAACCCCTGAGACATTTTCTCTCTTTCTCTTCTCTTCTCCTGTCTTCAAGGATAAACACGATGCTATTTAAATAAGAAAAATAAAGTTACACTTTGAACTGTCCTTGTTCTGAAATGAAAGAAGAGAGTATTTCTGGGAAACTGGACAATGAATGCATTCTTGAAACTTTGGCTTCCTGGTAGTTTGAAACATACATGCAAAAGAGAAGGGGGAGCCAGTCATGGTGGCACACACCTTCAATCCCAGCACTCGGGAGGCAGAGGCAGGCAGATCTCTGTGAGCTCGAGGCCAACCTGGGTTGCAGAGTGAGTTCCAGGAAAAGCACAAAGCTACACAGAGAAACCCTGTCTCAAAAAAAAACAACAAAGAGAGAAAGAGAGAGAAAGAGAGAGAGAGAGAGAGAGAGAGAGAGAGAGAGAGAGAGAGAGAGAGAAAAGGGGGGTTCTAGCTTATATTGAATCTTTCTCTGTCCCAACAGGTACCTCCCAAATCATAACACAGAGATTTACTATTAATTATAAAAGATTGGCTAGTGGCTTATGTTGTGGGATGTCCTATATGCTGTGAATGTCTTGCTCTGATTGGTTGATAAATAAAACACTGATTGGCAAGTAGCCAGGCAGGAAGTATAGATGGGACAAGGAGATGAGGAGAATTCTGGGAAGAGGAAGGCTGAGTCAGGAGATACCAGCCCATCATCCATGGAGCAGCATGTAACAGGCACGCAGGTAAAGCCACAGAACACATGGTGACATATACATTAACAGAAATAGGCTGAGTTTAAATGTAAGGGCTAGTCCATAGAAAGCCTGAGCTAATAGCCAAGCAGTTAAAATTAATATAAGCCTGTGTGTCTGTATTTTGGATCAAGTGGCTACAGGTCGTGGGTGGGAGTGATTTGTCCCAACCACAGGACCCCGGGCGGGACACAAGAAAACTTTCATCTACAAGCTTATGCTTGTTTTCAGCTAGCTTTTATAACTTAAATTAACCCATTTCTTTTAAAATCTATGAGCTGTGCTCAGGTTTCTTTACCTCATCTACATACTGTCCATCCTGCTTTCCTGCTTCCTCTGTGTCTTCTGACCTCTCCTTTTTCTTCATCCCAGCATCCTCTTTAAATCCTGCCTAGCTATTGGCCATTCAGCTTTTTATAAAACTGATCAGAGTGACATATCCTCATAATGTACAAAAACATTATCCCACAACTCTATTTCATATAGATTATAATATTTAGATTCCTTTTCATTTCTTTTAGTAGGAACCTAAATAGTATCCTGCCTAATGTTCTCATCATAGTGAAATTAAGCTTTGTCATTGTTCTTTGTTCCCTCTCCTTGAATGACAACCTGTTTATTAAACAGGCAATTCCTGTTGTTTTTTTACTCTACCTCATGAAACATTCTCTCAAGTATGACTGAGAATTCTTAATAATTTAAATGTTTTGTTCTACTATGAAATTCTAGTAAGTAAATATTTTGAATTTTTATGATTCTATAATGCTGGCATATACAAATGAGTCCAGTTTCTCTACTCTAGAAGGAGCAGTCCAGCCAGGTAGTGGTGGCACACGCCTTTAATTCCAGCACTCAAGAGGCGGAGGCAGGCTTATCTTTGTGAGTTCAGGGTCATCCTAGTCTACAAAGTGTGTTCTAGGCTAGAAAGAGCTGTTACACAGAGAAACCCTGTAGGGAAAAAGCAAAACAAAACAAGAGAGAGAGGGGGGAGGGAAGGAGGGAGGGAGGGAGGGATAGAGACTCATCCTTGAAAAGTTCTTCTTGAAAAAATATGAGAACAGACCTGATCTTCTTTCTCCCCAGAAGAATAGAGAAAGGATGTGTTAAAAGGTTACAAACATACAAAGAGCAGACATAATAGTTGATGATAAAGCACGCTTGTGCCATGTTGCAAAACATAGCTCCTTTCTGAGATGTGTGCTGCCATTGAGTACCAGTTTAAAATTTAGCTCGTCCAATTTATTGAAGATTTCTCACTTACTGGCTTACAACCAATAACTATTTTCTAAAAGCTTTATTGATCACTGCCCCCAAGTACAATACCATGAATCATCCTCTCTAGTGGGTAGAAACTCTCTGAAAGAAAGTGTAACTCTGTTCAATAAATTTACATTTACTTTATATTGTCAGGAAAAAAAACAGTATAAATCATACTTCTCATTTCAAAATTCCTGTTTCAACCTCAACTGACGCTTTCCCCCTTCCACTCAGGCTGGAAGTATGATTCTGGCTTTTGAATCAGAGAAGGGAAGTACTTAGTGTAGAGCTTGTCTCTCTTCCTCATTTTTAAAAAGTAGGTCAGGCTTCTTCAGGGTTGAAATGAGGAAGGAAATGAACCATTGAGAAAATGACTGTCTTGAGTGAACTGCCAACATCTCTACTGATACTTTTGCATCTTTGACTGGTAGTTGCAGGGTACCACTTAGAACCTCACTGAAAGTAACAGTTTTGAACTGGTGGTCCACTTCAGGACTTCCGCACAAAAGGAACATGTCTGTGATCAGTAGCCATTCCCTTCCTCAGTCTACCACAAAACTTTATGATCCTTGAGGTCTGTGAAAGGAGTGTTTGCTATAGTTTCTTGTGCAGAATAAGCCACACCACCATTCCTTCCTGCTCTGGTTTCTTCAATAGGTGAATATCCTTCTTGGCATGGAAATTGCAGAGTTCAGCCCTGGCTTTCCCCCATAGTGTTTGATTGACACAGATGATTCTTTGATTTAGGAATGTAAATGGTTAGGTCAAGAAATGTCTACATTCCCATTCTTGACCCCCAAATCCCTTTGCTTCCCCCCCTTGTTTTTAAGTAACACAGATGCAGCACAGGTCACAGGTCAGCAGGAGGGGAATGTGTAGTGAGGTTTTTCTATACTATCACTCTGAAATTTGAATTTCTCAGTTCTCTTTAGTAATGATTTGGGCTTCAAGGTATATAAAGGGAAGTGAGAAAACTTCTACCATGCCTTAGGGCAAAAGTTCATAACTGTTTAGTGACAATCTTCAGGTTCGCTGTACCTTTGGAGTTCAGCTTATGTCTTTAATTTTAATTCAGGAAGAAAAAGAAAAAAATATAGTGACCTTGTGATTATAAATGAAGACTTTGCTGGTAGCTGCTTTCTTTTTAAATGACTAAGATTCCTTAAAAATCTGTAAAAAAAAATAGTTCTGCTAAAAACAGATTCTTCTGAAATATGATTCTATCACAAATCAGTATATCTATAATTTGATCTGCCCTTTTTCATAGTAGGCATTTAACTTTATCTTCCCAATGCCCAATATTTGAGAGTCCATATTCCAAGGGTCTGAAAATATTCTGTTTAATTTTAAAGACATATTTTCAGGATTCTGTGAAATCTCAAAAGCCTTTCAGCAGTAATTATTCACTGGCAGATCAGCATTCTGTAATCATCTTCTTCAGAGCATGGGATGCAAATCTAGACTCGAGTGGGTGAGAAATACTTAGTAATTTATGAACTGTGAAGAGAATAAACCATAGGCATTTGGCCCATCAGTGGTCTGCTGAAGAGATGTGCCTAATGAAGCAGAGGCAAGCTTGGGGTTTCACCTTCCCATCTCAGTGAGCGACCTTGTGCTACAGCCTTTATGTCTACTTTCTCTATGTCTATCACAACAAAGAATGAAGTCATATATCACAATCACAGAAAAGTAAGGGAGAAATTACAAGCAAAAACCATTTTCACTAGCCAAAGTATGGAAGCTACTGAAATACAAGAGTATTTTACTTCCAAAAGACCAAACTTCACATAGTTAACACACATTCATTTTAATTTTGTATAAGGATATACATTTTGTCTTTAAGTATTTAATGTATTTATCAACAGTGTATTGAGAATATTTAAGTATTAATCTCTTCAATGGTGTTTAAAACAACTGTATACTTTAAAATGGTGCTTTATGTATTAGAAACACTTAGTCATATACAATGTCCCAATCACAAAGAGAACCTGACACTTGAAGATCACTTTACAGAATCTTGGCTCTTGGCTTTTTTACAGTAAATGAAGTTCCATTTGTCCATTTAAAATACTGAATTTTTAATATCCCACTGCTCTTCATCTCTTCTTCCACTCAGCCCACAGTCCAGTTCACATATAAACACCCATTAGCTTCCACATGTCATGGCAAGGGAGAGGCTGGAGCGAGATGCCTGCCCTATCGTTGACCTTCATGTCAAGCTGAAGATAAGCTCCCAGGCTTATCATTTCTAAGCATGCACACTTTCTCCACGGAACAAGTTCACCGCTATGTTGCTTTTACTTTCTGAAATAAACAAGTGCACTTGGCCTGTACTTTCTGCCATGGAGACAGAATTTCCTATAAAAGCAATTTAAGGCAATTTAGGATGAGTTCCTGCCCAGTGAAATCTAGATATCAAGAAAAATTGAGGAAGTTTAATCCAAAATAATAGTACTTTCAAAGAGAGATGTGAGGAGATTCTTTATAGATTTTTTAAATTTTGTATACTCATTTTCTCATTTTAAGGTGTACTCTGACATGCACATTCTTTTATATAATATTGAAGTACGCTAACATTTTCTGTATAATACACACAATATATACGAATGTATATATTTAAAAAGAGTTAAAATCACTTTAATAAAAGTAGGGGAGTGGCCATAGCTTTGTGAGATGCCTGTTTAACACATGTCAAGCACTTGTGTCACCTTCCTGATGGATGTCACTTATGTTTGACCATAGCCAGCATGGTAGTTTCCAAATGTTAAAAATGAAGGTTTGAGAAGGCTGGATGAGTTGACAAGGAACAACAGTCAGGAATCAAACTCTGTTAATTCAAAAGCTTATCCTCTTATCCACCTTGCCAACAGATTTTATTTATTGATTGATAGGCTTGTAAGCAAATTTTTCACTCTGGCATAACAATAGTATATTTCTGTTATTTTTGTTAATGTAAATGTAAAGCAGTAAATACATAGTTCTCCCATATATGTTGCAGTGGATATACACTTGGGAAGATAACTATTCTAGATGTTATTATTTTTGCAAGAAAAATTTTGTAAGTGTGTTCCTCTGTGTGTTGTGTTCTCTCTCTCTCTCTCTCTCTCTCTCTCTCTCTCTCTCTCTCTCTCTCTCTCTCTCTCTCTCTCTCTCCTCTGTATGTGTCAGAGGGCAACCTGTGGTAGTCAATTCTCTCCTTCCACCAGGCAGGTTTTGGAACTTCAACTTGATGGAACTTCAACTTGAGTTCAAGACTGCTCACCAACCATCTTGACCGAATGAACCATTTCAACAGGCTCTGTTATTGTATTCTTAGTTTATGTGTGTAGTCATTTGTACTAATGTGAGTGTACCTGGGTCATGACAAGCGTGTGGCATTCTCACCCAACGGGCCCTTGTTTTTCACTATGTTTGAGGCAGAAATTCTTGTTCCTCACTTTGCATGCCAAGATAGCTGGACCACACACTTCTGGAGACTACTGCCTTAGCCTACCATCTTGCAGAATAAGTACTGGGATTACAGGTGTCCAATGCCATATCAGAGTTTACATAGGACCTGGGGGTCTTAACTTAGGTCTTTACACTTGTGTGGCAACTGCTCTATCCACTGAGCCATTTCTCCATAGACTGGGTAACATTTTGAAAGCTTCTATATGCTTAGACTCTAATTAATACATAAAGATTACTCAATTTTTGCATCATAAAAATGGATTCTTTTAATATGTAAGAAAAGGAGTGGATCCAGAGGGAAGGGGAGGTCAGGTGCGACTGGGAAGCACAGAGGGAGCAGAAACCAATCAGGATATATTACATGAGAAAAGAATCTCTTTTCAATAAAAGGAAAAAATGGGAAAAATGGATTTTCGCTTGATTGAAAGAACAATAATTTCCTTCACTTTTTATAACTAAAGTTACTAATGCCATTGAGGTGTTAAGAATTTTTTTAAAATTATTTTATTTTTGTTTTTTAACAGAACTATATGTGTGTGTATATATATATATATGTATGTATGTGTGTGTGTGTGTGTGTGTGTGTACATGTGTGAGCGTGCACACTCATGGATGTGTATGTGTACTTAACTTTTCTTTAGAGTATTTATGAGTAATTCTTTTACAAAAGAGCCTGAAGTCCTACTACAAGTAAAAACACACACTACCAACTGTAAGGGACCTGTTCAGATCTTTCATCAAAAGTTACAAGAAAAGTAGCAAGGTAGAATATGAGTATTTGAACAAATTTGATTGGTCACATAATCTAGCTGCCAAATTATTTATTTCACACATATATCCTCAAATTTTTCAGTGTGCATAACTATCCTCTACATATGCATTACTCATGGAAAGTATCATTACATTTTTTTTCTTTTGCTTTTTGGCAATATAACAAATTAGTTTTGTGATGAAAAGTTTAAGCAGTCTATTATAGTTGAGTATAGTTATCTATTTATTACATATGTTTACAATGTATAGCATAGTTTAATATATATATATATTATTAATTCATTTAATCAAAACATTTTATATTACTATCATTTCACATACTAGAGAATGTGAGCTTTTGTTATTTATTTATTTTGTGTGCTGAGATGCTACAGTTCATGGGTGCATGTCAGAGGATAACGTGCAGAATTCAGTTCTCTCCTTCTACCATGTGGGCTTCATGGATTAAATTCAGGCCCTGAAACTTAGTGTTAGTGCCCTTACCGTTCAAGCCATATTATCATCCCTTCCCACACCATTCATTTTTTTGTGGTGAGAAAATTGGGAATTTCTACCAGTAAGATCATAAAATCTTAAATCCCATTTACCCACAGAATATGTCTTCTTCTTCTACACCTCCAACGTTTTAAAATTCATATAGCAGGAGTTGAAAAGTAAGGTCCTTATCTGTGGCAGGCTTATTTCATTTAACACAGTGTTCTGTAGGATCATTTATGTTGTCATAAATGACAAAATCAACCCCCTATTTTTCATAAAGGCCAAACAGTTCCATCGTATGCATACATATGTGTTCTTAATTTATTATTCATGGATACTGAGGCTAAAATAATACTATAGCCATCTAGAATAGTGTTTCAAAGAATGTGGGAAGGTGAATATTTCTTCAGCTGATACCACTGCCTTTATATATTTATCTCAATGTGGATTATTAAAGCATATGAGAAGGGCCTTTTCCAAGGAAATAAATATAGAAATTAAAAAATAATGTATTTAAGATATATATTTATTTAGGAAGAACAGGCATCACAAGCAAAATTTTTGCAGTAGTTTTTTTTTTTTGTTTTGTTTTTGGTTTTTTTTTTTTTGTTGTTGTTGCTTTTTTCCCCCACAGGATTGGATATTGCACCCTAGATTGCTGAGGGATATCTTTCTGTATGCTGTGAATATATGTTGTTCCCACTGGTTAATAACCAGACTGCTTTGGACTATGGCAAGGCAGCTTATAGACAGGTGGAAATCCAAGACAAAAACAGGAAAAGGAGATGCACAGGCAGAGAGATGCCAGCCACTTCCAGGAGAAGCAAGTTATAAAAGTACCAGCAAGCCACGGCCATGTGACAACTTACAGATTAATAAAAATGGGTTAAGTCATATGAGCTAGTTAGCAAGAGGCCTGCCATTGACCATACAGTTTGTAAATAATATAAGGCTCTGTGTGTTTACTTGGGGCCAAGTGACTGTGAGACATGGGTGAGAGAGATTCCTCCTAGACTGCATGACCGGGCAGGACCAGAGAAACTTCTGCCTACACAAGATCTCATAATTACCATGAACACATTCTACCACTAGAATTCCAACACTTAAAAATTCTTTAAACTTGAAAATTCCACACATATCACAAAAGTCCTCTATTTTAATCCACTACCCACATAAGAAACCTATGAAATAATTTTTGTTCATTTTTGGCAAACATGTGTTGCAATAAACTTTAAAGGTCCACAATTTTTGCAATGTCATTTTCACATAATAATATTAATGAGTTTTAGTCACAATATAATTGTCAAGGGTTTACATTATTTTAAAGTTCTCATTCAATTTCACATATTATTTTTAATTTATTATTTTAACAATTATTTTATTTCTAATTATGTGTATATGTACACATTTGAGTATGTGCATGTGAGGGCAGGCACCTTCAGACTCCTGTTCTTTGGGAACTAGAGTTACAGGCAGTTGTGAGCTTAATTTAGTCCCCTGCAAAAGCAGCATGTATGCTTTCAAGCACCGAGCAATCATTTCAGCCCCTTTTGTTAAATTGCTAAAATCATTCTAGATTGGGGATAATACCTATGCTGGACACCAAAAGAGTCCACAAACCCTGAAAGTCATTGAACCAGTGGGCAAGTATGATGTGGGAAGTCAGAGAAGGAAGAAACGGTACTGCAGACTGACCCTAGTCAAAGTATCCTGGGTAAAATTTCGTTGTGTTTATGTGTTTATAATGGGGCTGGTGCACAGGCACGCTGATCAGAGACCAACTTATAGGAGTTAGTTCTCTTTCGTCATCTGAGACTCCAGAACCTCACTGAGATCATCATATTTGGTGGCAAGCACACCCTTACCTGCTGAGCCCTTCACCAGCTGTCTCTGATTAAATTCAAGACCCAGTGACTGACTATGTCATTGGTGATACCTGAGTCTGCAATCATGCCTCTCTTAATATAACTCTGCTGTTGGGTTTCACAGCTATGAGGTGCTGGATAAGGGCTACCTTACAAACTTGGGACACTTATCTATTTCCCCTTCCTAGGGAGATCCATGAATTTCCTCTTAGTGTCCTCCTTGTTGCCTACTTTCTCTGGAGTTGTGGATTGTAGCCTGGTTATTCTTTCCTTTATCTTTAATATCCACTTATGAGTGAGTACATACTATGTTTGTCTTTCTGGGTCTGGATTACCTTACTCAGGAAGTTGTTTTGTTTTGTTTTGTTTTTCTAGTTCCATCCATTTGCCTGCAAATTTTATGATGTCATTGCTTTTTACTGCCAAGTAATACTCCATTGTGTAAGCGTACCACATTTTCTTAATCCATTCTTCAGTAGAGGGACATCTAGATTATTTCCAGTTTCTGGCTTTTACAAACACAGCTGCTATGAATGTAGTTGAGCAAGTGTCCTTGTGGTATTATTGTACATCCTTTGGGTATATGTCCAATAGTGGTGTTGCTGGGTGTTGAGATAGACTGAGTCCCAGTTTTCTGAGAAGCTACCATACTGATTTCCAAAGTGGTTGTACAAGTTTGCACTCCTACCAATAGTAGAGGAGTGTTCTCCTTACTCTACATCCTCTCCAACATAAGTTATCATCTTTGTTTTTGATGTTAGCCATTCTGACAGGTGTAAGATGTATCTCAGAGTCTTTTTGATTTGCATTTCCCTGATGGCTAAGGATGTTGAGCAATTCCTTAAATGTCTTTTGGTCATTTGAGGTTCTTTTGTTGAGAATTTAGATCTGGGTTGGGCGGGGAGGGAAGGGATGCTGGATGAGAACATGAATAGGTGGAGGGACAGAGAGAGAGAGAACAAGAAAAGAGATATCTTGATAGAGGGAGACATTATGGGGTTAGGGAGAAACGTGGTGCTAGAGAAATTCCCAGGAATACACAAGGATGACCCCAGCTAAGACTACTAGCAATAGTGGAGAGGATGCCTGAACTGGCCTTCCCCTATTATCAGATTGATCACTACCCTAAGTGTCATTATAGAGCCTTCATCCAGTAACTGATGAAAGCAGATGCAGAGATCCACAGGCAAGCACTGGGCCTAGCTCCTGGAGTCCAGTTCAAGAGAGGAAAGAGGAATTCCATGAGCAAGGGGGAGTCAAGATCATAATGAGGAAACCCATAGGGATAGCTGCCACAGGCTAGTTGGAGCTCACTGACTCAGGACTGATAGCTGGGTGTAGTTGGAAGTTTCCTCCTGGTCATGCCAAGCCCCCTCAGTCCTGGGGTCTGCTTAAAAAATAATCACTCAGAAGCTTATATTAATTAAAACTGCTTAGCCTTTAGCTCAGGCCTACCACTAACTAGCTATTACACTCAATCTCAGCCCGTTTCTGTTAATGTACGTGTCACCAGGTATTCCATGGCTTTTTCTGTGTGTCATTACATGCTGCTCCCTGGTCGACAGGGTGGCATCTCCTCACTCAGCCTTCTTCTGCCCAGAATTCCCCTCATCTACTCACCCTGCCTATACATCCTCCCTGGCTATTGGCTGAACAGTATTTTTTTAAACCAGTATACAAAAGCATTATTCATCAGCAGCTGGGGAACCTGCACAGGACTGAACTAGGCCCTCTGAATGTGGGTTACAGTTGGTGGCTTGGACAGTTTGTGGGTCCCCTGGGAGTGGGAACAGGATTTATCTCTAGTGCATGAACTTTTTGGAGCCCAATCCCTATGGAGGGATACCTTGCTCAGACTTGATGCAGGGGGAAGTGGGTTGTCTAGCCTCAATTTGATGTGCCAGATTTTGTTGACTCCCCATGGAAGGTCATACCCTCTCTGAGAAGTGATTGGAGGTGGGAAGGAAAGTGGTGGGAGGAGAGGAAGGAGGGGGAACTGTGGTTGGTATGTAAAATGAAAAAAAAAACTTTTAGATTAAAAAATAAAAATGTGGGACACTAGAGTCTGTTAATCTCTCCTCAGTGAGTTTATGTAAATAGTTAGAATTTGATTGTAGTGGAAGAAGCTATGCCAGAAATGGGAAAAGACTATAAGTAAAGGCTGTTCTTTATTGGTTTGACAATATTATTTGCCATAATAATATTTGCCCTATAATCACCATAAATAGGGAATCTAGAATGTGGAGTAATCAAAATCCAGAACTTGAATTGACATTAATCATTCTTTTATTTTAATGTCTAGTCTTTTAAGTTAAAGACCTATTGCTGGGATAGGCTTAGGATGTGAGCCCTCCTCCCTGTTCTCACTGTGAGGATAGGCTTGGGATGAGAGGAGGAGTAGCTTCCTGCCCTGGTTATAGGACTCTCATTATAACAACAGCTTCCTGCTCTTTAAGAATAAGGACCAGGGAGACAAATAGAAGACTTTCAATTTTCTGCTGTTTATGAGCTCACAATTTAAATAGACTCTTTCTTGTGAATATTTTAATCTTTGTTGGTTTGTTTGTTTTTACCGATGATAATTTATCTCCTGCAATCTTTTAATCTTAACGCTGAAATATAGTGTCTATTTCTGCATAGTCACTTTCTCCCTTTCCACAGTCCTTAGAAATCTCATATTTTACCTCCAGCTATCTGTTCTAAAGATGCTTCTTATCTGATAGGTGCTCTTTGAACAAGGTCCTCAATAACTCTTAGTTTATCCATCCTTCAGCCTGTAAAAGATAAAAAATGTATGCCTCCTTCACCCAAATACACTTTGAGTATTCAGACTGCTCTACATGTAGTCATTTCTGTTTTATTTGGATAATGTCACATGATATTCTGATTCGTGAAGTAGATACAACCCCTTCATAACTCCTCCCCCTTTAGAAAACACTTCAAACATACCTAGAATCTCTGTGAAAATGAGTAAATTATCTCAAATGATGAAAGACACATTCTTTCCCCAAACCTCTGGACTGTAGATATGTTTCAGATTAAATTACATCCCTCCGAAATTTAAAAGTTGAAGTCCTATTCTTTGATACCTGGGCATAGTGATCACGTTTTGAGGAAGGGCAGTGTTATAGATGTTAAGTTAAAATGATTCTGAGAAACCACACTTTAATTTCCCTTCATTTATTTACTATTAGTGCATAGCAGTTTTCCCCAAATTGAAACAGCCCATCCAACATAGACTCTTTAAGACTCAGATTGTCAACAAAACAAAGCCATGGAAATAAACAACTCATAAATCTCAGGAAGTTCCTAAAACTTACATTAAGTCCTTTCCAAAATCAGTGATAATTTCTGGGGTGAACAACTGCTCTCTTCAGCTTAGTTATCAGTAAGTCTTCCAGGGAGTTTCAGGAATGCAGATTTTGTGAGTCACCAGTGATGTTGTGGTGAGCATTTTAATGATTTAGCTGTAATTATCAATCTATTATCCTAGAAGTAAGTAACACAAAAAAAATTAACTAAACTTTAGTACCTATCTGCAGTAAATAGCTGTTTCTTTGCACACATACAAAAAAAATCACATAACAGTCTTTCAAAATCCAGAAAACAGTGATGCAAAAAATTAATGAATCAGTAGGAAAAAGCTCTAATGATAATTCCTTTTAATAAACTAAAATAGCTGGGCAGTGGTGGCGCACGCCTTTAATCCCAGCACTTGGGAGGCAGAGCCAGGCGGATCTCTGTGAGTTCGAGGCCAGCCTGGGCTACCAAGTGAGTCCCAGGAAAGGCGCAAAGCTACACAGAGAAACTCTGTCTCGAAAAAACCAAAAAAAATAAATAAATAAAATAAAATAAAATTAAAATAATAAAATAAATAAATAAACTAAAATAATACAATTCTTTGTAAAGGATACTGGGAAAAATTCATTACATGTTAGTATGTTACTTTATTATTATTAGTTTAATAATCCTCAATAACATGGATAAGATTGATAAAGTGAATATTTTATTTAGTTTATTAAACATTTGGGAAATAACTACCCTTCAATAATTTCATCACAATTTATTTTCCATTTGCTAGTGAAGAACATAGCACACTTTTAGTCATGAGAACAGAACATGGCATATGTCTCTGTGTGGGATTTCACTGATTCTGATTCATTTGATGTGTTTGTTCCTTTTCTTTTTCCTTTGCTTCCTCTAGCTGGTGGTACAATCTTAAGAGGGTTTGAGACTCTTCAGTCACTTGTTCCCTTTTACTTTTCAACACCTTTCTTAACTTTCCCTACATTCTTAACTTAATTTTGGCCCATCTTTCTAAGAGCACCAAATTAAAACATTACAACCTTTTTCTGTCATAGTATTTCAAGAAGAAATACAATAAATGGGTACCCATTCAACATTTTATTTTTTCTTTATAAGTTCTCTATACTTTATTAAGGTTCTCCTATAAATCTTTTAAGTGCTTATCAATGTATACTCCATTACTTGCCAGGTTTTGATTAATTAAATAGATTTCATGTTTCATTTCATGGGGAAAATTTCTATCAGTTATCCTTGTTCTCTTCAACAATTTCCATATATACAGGTTTACTCAGGTTTGTACCTATTTGGCATAGGAAAGTATCTGTCTGCATTTCTGATAGAAAAAAATATTATATGATTCTGAATCCAACTTTGCAAAATTGCCTCCAATTGCCAAACACAAATATTTTCTCATTAGCTTGTGTTCATCATCTCTGTTTTGATTGAACAATTCTGTCCAAGCTGTATATACCCACTGATAGTGTGCAGAATGAGGACAAATTAATGATTTATATCAGCATAATTCTATCCTCTTGTAGTTTTGGTGGTCAGAGTTTGCTAGAGTCTTATGGTGTCAAAATCAGGAACTTCATATCCTTTGAAGATTCTAATTGTAATATATTTCTTTGTTTTTTACAGTTTCCACACTCAGAAGAATATTCCAAAGCTCATAATTTTTTGTCTATTTGCAAAGCAGCAGCAGAACATCTTCAGGTTTTCTCAACTGATGGTAACCTTCTGAATTCTAACTAGTAAGACCTCACACAATTTTATTAGGCTTTCCAAATGATGATCCAAGATAATTTAACTATGCCAAGATCTTTAAGTCAAATTTGCAAACTGTATTTTACCAATATATTCAGATCCGGGGGACATAAACATGGGAATCTTTGGCAAGGAAGTAATATCATTCAATTTTTCAACAGGCCATCAAGATATCCATAATATTCTTGGAGGTTTGGGTTTTGTATTTAAACTAACTTTGAATTTCTACTCAAAAACAAAACATTTCTATGACCTTAGGTGGCTTAATCTTCATAAATTCTAGTTTCCTTTGAATAAAGGCAGTACTTTCTAAGCTAATTAATACAAACAAGACATGCTTATGGCATTCTTGGAGCAGTATTTTGTAAACTGTAAATAATCAAAAAGCCTCTATAATATTCATGCCAATAATTGAGCAATTGTCTTTGTTGCAGCTATATTTTTACTAATCTATATTCAATGTTGCATATGGGACATAACAAGAATAGTGATGTTCCCTATGATCAGTTCTCCCCAAAATATACTTTTGTCTTTTGTTTATTTAATGCAAACTTCATAATTAAGTCTACCTTCTTTTTAAAGGCTTTGCTGATTTTGACAATTGCTGTAAGAACTATTAATACATGATGTTGTTGTGTCCTTTCTCTGGCAGGAAACAAACTAAACAATATCATATTTCTCCTACAAGATTCATATTTGTTTAGGGATAAACAGTTAAGAAAATGTGCATGTATATTATATATGGTTATATGGTAGAAATATGTGTAGCTTTATGAAATACCAGTGCACATAAGGAAAGGGTGATCCGTACTATGAATAAAAATAGAGCACAAGGAGCAACATGTGACAAAGTGAATTTCAGATACCCTTTCCATGGTGCAAGTGAGGAAGCAGAGATATTAAGGAAAGCCAAAAAGACTCAGACAGTAACTGAGAAAGAATATGATAGAGACAAAAAAAAGTTAAATGCCTGAAAGTGGTCAGGGAAAATACTTGGAATGTTTACATGGAAGATATTACAAAAGGCTGAGAACAGTTAAAATAAGAGCAACAACAAACACTGAAATTAAATTGAAGAAATAATTTTCAGATCAGTTATTTTGTAGGCTGTATAAGGGTAGATTAGTTAGCTAAAGTTAGGGTTGGTTTCTGAATGGACTCATGCTCCAAATGCATCAGACCAACAGACCAACATCAGCCTACCTACATTTTTAAAAGGATTACTGAAGTAGTTTTTTCGTAAACAGCTATTTTCAGGGAATGTGAGAGTAGAATTAGAGAAACTAGGTTGGAATTCCAATGAGAGATGGCATCAGCTTGATCCATGTTCTCAGAGAGGCATAAGAGGTGTCCTGATTCTGAATTTATGAGAGAGTGGGTCAAGAGTATGAGCTGTCACCTCATGTATACAGTATGAGAGAATATGAAGAGTTGGGAGAGCAAAAGGAGCTGTACAAATGAAAAGACTGACTTTTGTCTTGACATTGGTAAGAAGCCAGAAGCAAGGAAAGGGAGTGTTTTCCTAGTGAGAATGAAAAATGAATCACTTTTGGGATAGACATACACTGTCTTAGACACTCTAGATATCCTTCCTTGCCAAGATAAGGAAGAGTTATGAACATTCAGCAATGTCATTTCTGGGTATGAAAAGGTTGAAACTAACAGAAGTCCACTTGATGACAGCAGTAAGGGAAAAAACAAAACCCTGGATTTCAGGAAAACTTTATGTTGGAGTTGTACACTTGGCAGTTTCCAGCATAAACATGGTATTTAAAGCCGTGTAACTGAATGAGATCATCTAGGGCATAAATGTAAACAAAAAGAGAAATGTTCTAGAACTCAGCCAATTTATTTTGATGACTATGTTGAAGTCTATACTAATTAAGAGATTTTCACAAGTTCAGCCAGTGATCTCCAGGGCCAGAATTCAAAATTCTTACTTTTTCATCTATTCCAAAACTTTGACTCCTGCCTCAAGTTAAAATGTAAATATGTTAATTATGCAGATCCATATACATTAACACAGAAACATAGTTAAATACTGAAGTATCTCTATGGCTCTGAAAATGTTCAAGTTTGTCGATTCCAAAGGTGTCCTTCACCTATCTGGGAAATCAAGTGTCATTATACAAGGCCTGGACTGTGGACCCAGGGGAGCAGCTACCTTTAGGAAAAGATAGTTTTTGACCCCTACCAAGTTCTCAATGCTTGCCTCTTAAGTCTCTTGTGCATGGTAACTGTCAGGATCCATGCTTCTTGAAACCCTACTCTCTCTCTCTCTCTCTCTCTCTCTCTCTCTCTCTCTCTCTCTCTCTCAAGAGCACTTTGTAAAGATCATTGGAAAGATCAGATTGAAGAGAAGAAAGATGAAGCTGCAGCCATTTCCCATAATCATACAATCAGAAATGACTGAGGAGTGGGGAGCTGGTACACTGTAGATTGTATCTACCACCTGAACAAGTTTCAACAACATAGGATATTTGAGGAAATAGAAAAAACAACTGGATGAGAAAAGGAAAGACAGACTAAAATGTGTCTTGTTTAATTTAAGCTGTTATGCCATATCTTAGTTAGGATTTCTCATGCTGTGCAGAGACACCATGACCACAGCAACTCTTATAAAGAAAAAAAACATTTAATTGGGGTGGCTTCCATTTTTTAGAGAAAGAGTAAATGATAATTTACTACTAAATGATTATTGAAAATGAAGTACTCAGTACTAAAGAACATATATATTATCAACGCAAAATGAGCCTTGCAGAATGTATGCATACACAGAGAGAGACAGAGACAGAGACAGAGAGATTTAAGGAAAAGAAGCCACGTATTTAAGGGATGGGAACATGGGAAGCCAACATATTTTACTTGTTTGAAGCAGAAATGCTTTGGTAAGGGTATAGGAAGGAGGACACCCAACATCAAACTCTGACCTCCAAACACATATAATGACACATGTGTGCTGGGGGATGTCTGTGTCTTTCTGTATGCTGTGAATATATGTTATTTCCATTGGTTAATAAATAAGCTGCTTTGGCCTATGGCAAGGCACCTTGGAGTCAGGTGGGAAAGGAGAGAGACTGGAAAGAGAATGATGGAGTCTGAAGAGACACCAGCTGCCTCTGAAGGAAAAGCAAGATGCCAGAAGACCAGTAAGCCAAGTAACACATGGGAAAACAGATGACTAGAAATGGGTTAATTTAAGATATAAGAGCTAGCTAGCAAGAGGCCTGCCATAGACCATACAGTTTTTAAATAATATAAGCCTCTGTGTGTTTACTTGGGTCTGAGTGGCTGCAGGACTGGGAAGGACTGGAGAAACCTTCCAACTACACATGTGTCTACTTATACATGTACAACAAAAATGGTTAATGAATGAAGTACATAGACTTCAGGGAGTAGAGCAAATTTTTTATAAAGCAAGATGTCAGTAAATGGATGGAAAAAATAAGGTAGAAAATAGCTCAAAGATAAAGGTGAATCTAATCTCACTGAAATGGGAAGCAATGCTCTTCTGTTAATTTTAAGAAGGTGATGGGCAGGATTGGATATCATAAGAAATTTCAAGGTAGCAGGAGAGCAAATGTGAAAATCATGGGAAGTCCATAGGAAACAGATAGATGGTGTCCGAGATGGCATCTGAGTTAGAAAAACATGAGAGCACAGTGAATTTTACACAATAATTTCACCCATATTTGTGAGATAGTGTTAGTAGTACAGTTGAAAATAGTCTTCAATTTTTGAATAGATAATGAAAATTCAATATAAATGTATTACATCTAGCTATAATTTGTTAAGTAATTTACTATGTGCTAAATTCTAATTCAAGAACTTCCTACAAAGTAATTCACTTCATTCTTTGAAAAATTTAATGAGATAAGCTCTATTATCATGCCCAATTTAAATATAATCATCTTTGGCACATAAACACTTGACTCTTTAATAATGAAAAAGAAGTAGGTTGGGTTTTAGAAGTAACCTCAGTTCAGCATTCATATTTTAAATACAGAGTAATGAATAAGTGCTCCAAATAAGTATGTATGGTGTTCTTTTTCTCATATTTGAATGGAAAGAAAAATAAGAGGTAAAACAAAGCGCATCAAAGACTGTAAGATAAAAATGTATGATATCAAATAGCATTTCTTTGAGATATGGAAAATTCTAAGTAAGCAAAAGCATATCAAATATTTTAGTAGATTAAAATTCCTATAAGTATGTAGGTCAACATATTTTACCTGGCTGAAAGTGCAATGCCTTTAGTAAAGGTGTCTTTCAGAGAGGAATATAATCTATTATGTGAAAAGATAATGGGCACTAAAGCTCATAATTCAGAATTTTTAATCATGACAATAATGAATCTTTGAGTACTACAGGAAAAATAAACTAAATAATCTTTTCTGATATGTTGTATTTGTGGGGTGTGTGTGTGTGTGTGTGTGTGTGTGTGTGTGTTTTGAGATAATTGATTAAAAAGAGATTCATTTGTTCCTTAATTCATTAAAGAACTCAGTTATCCCTAAGTATTGCATAGTGGTAATTTAAATGTTGGATAGCTGGAAAATGTACACAGAAAGCTTTTGATTATTCATTTTAGATAATCACATATTTCTATCTATGAAGAATTTGGCTTACAGAGAAAAAAAACTCTGCTGATTATTAAAATTGCAAACTGGAGAATTTCCACTATGACTTGTAAGAAAGAACATTGAAAGAAAGAATCTCCTCTGCAGACCTATGCACAGTGAGGCCCTGCCACCCACTAGCAATGTGACTTTGTTCATAGCATGTAGCTTACGAAAGACTTGGATCACTCATTTCTAGTGCAAGAGTTGATCTTTAAGGTTTGTTTTAGCTTTAGCAGCCATTAAGCCTAATATGTTAAAATTACAGCCCAAAACTCAAGTATGTAATGACAGTTAACAAACAACAAAGCCTCCATCTTCATCAACTTTAGTCAGGATTCTTTCATCCTTCTATCTCCTAAGCCTGATGAATCTAGTTTATTAAGAACATCCCTGCAGTAGTTAATCTGCATTGGCAGCTTCTCTGGATTTAGAATTATTTAAGAGACACATCTATAGTTATGTTTGTAAAGAAATCTCCAGAAAGATTTACCAAATGGAGAAGACTTACCTTGAAAGTGGGTGGCACCAAACCTTTGTTTGAGATCCTACATGGAAAAAGACACAGTATAAAAAGAACTGTCAGAATCTGTGTCTCTTTGACTCAATGTGACAAAGTGCCTTGTGCCCTGTTACTACAGGTAGAAAACATTCCCCTGTATTGCCTTGCCCATGTGATGATGGATCATATACCAAGGTTGTGAGCCAGAATAAACCTCCCCTCACTTAAGTCGCTTTTTACAATGTATTTGAAATTAAAATATAACTATAGAATTTCCTCCTTTCCTCCCATGTGCTCTTCCTTGCTCTCTAAAATTAATGACCTCTCTTTTAAATTCATACACAAACATATATGTATATGTTTTCCTAAATATATTAACATAATCTGTACAATCCATTCAATGTTTCCTTTGTTGTATAATAGCACTTGGTTTTGGATAACAGTTGGGTATTCTTTCATGGAGAAGGCAAATTCTCCCACTCTTGGCTTTACTTGGTTGCTTGTAGTTATTTGTCTAGTGTTGGGGTTCCATATAGGGTTGTGATGTGCCCCCTATACTTGCTCTTCTTCAGGTCTTTATAGGCAGCCATGCTGATGAAACTTCATGGATGTAGCTTCTTTGAAATTTCTAGCAGTCACAGACTGATTCTGACAGCATTTGTCAGGTTTTTTTTTCATAGCCAGGAGAAAAGGTGGTGTTTAAAACTTACTGCTCTTAGTCAGATACACAGTTAAAGAAACATTAAAATAATATTAATAATTGTGTATTTTGACCAGGAAAGCAACACGAGGGAGTTTAAAGGCACAGACACCAAGGTTACAGTGCATAAAACTCAATACTTTTAAAAGTTTACAAAATTAAGGAAACATATCTGACACTCACCATCTGGATAATAATAGATGTCTTGACAAGACCCCACCCATCAAAGGTTACAATTGTGAAAATGCAAAAAGTTCTGAAAAAAAAATTTCATTGTCTGAATTGACAATGGCTTTGAAGGTATTGTCTGACCAGAAGCAAACACAGACAAGTCATTTCCCAGATTCTGCTACTGTAGTACACAGAGAACACAACAGCTGTGATCTTAGGGGCCAGATTAGATCACAAGCTGGAAGCAGAACTTGGCAGTAAGCATCCACACAGTGCTGGCTCTTCAGGAGTGAAAAATGCAAGGTTGTGGAGTCGTGGACATCTGAGCTCGTGCTCTGGAAAGCTTCTGTAGCTAAGCAGTGTGGCAGGGCTGCGTTCTATGTTATGTGTTGAGATCAGTGTATGAAGCTGTAAAAGCAAAGTTCAAGTTGCAATGGAGAACTCAAGATGTTAGAAATGCCAGAGCCTTGAGATTCCCAGCAAGCATAGCTGCCAGCACAGAATGAGGATGGCCCAAAAGAGAAGCTACATGTGCTGCAGACATCAGAATGGGAGGTTGGATCTCACATGGTATCACAAGTTTCAGAGCTTTGATCCAGTCTTTCCTTGATATCCCTCCATTCCTTTCTTTAGAAATAAGAATAGTTAGTAGGGAGCACTGGATGTTGAATGCATGTAAATTGTTTTGTATCTTCCTTTTTTTTTTTGAAACAGAGTTTCTCTATGTAGACCCAGCTATTCAGGAACTCACTCTGTAGACCAGGCTGGCTTCAAACTCATAGAGATCAGTCTGCCTCTGCCTCCCAACTGCTGGGATTAAAAGAATATGCCAGCACAGCCTGGCTTGTTTGGTAATTTTATAAGGAGTCAAAGTTGTGCATTTGTCTTGAGTCTCAGAAAAGAATTGGCACTTTTGAATGGTATTAAGACTGTTAAAGATTCTGGAACTTTGTGAGATTGACGCTTACTGCATTATGAAAAGAATATGGGGCTTTGGGTCCTGGGTGTAGAATGTTATGAATTAAAATGAGTGTTTTGTTGTCAAAGTGACAGGGGAAGGGTTGTGATTGTTAATCTGCATTGCTAACTTGACTGAATTTAGAATCACTTAGGGGACATACCAGTGGGTGTGTTTACCAGATTGTTTCCAGAGAAGTTTAAATTGGAAGGAAAGACTGATCTTGAATATAGGTGGCATCCTTCTATTGACTGGGGCCCAAGACTGCATGAAAAAGGAAGAATGAGAAAGAAGAATGAGAAATCAAGTTGAGCACGAGCATTCATTCATCTCTCTCACCTTATGACTCTGGAGTGGATTTAAACCATGATGTTTTAAGACATACATATTGGAAAGATCATGTAAGGTTCTCTACTTTCCTAAACAATCTTGTATATTTGCTTTCAGAGCACTGCATTTCATCTTCCCAAAGCAATATGATCAATATAGTTATTATTATTATTATTATTATTATTATTATTATTATTTTACAATACTATTCAGTTCCACATAACAGCCACAGATTTCCTTGTTCTTCCCCTTCCTGGCCCCCTCCCCTTCCCCCCAGCACACCCCCCATTCCCATCTTCTCCAGAGCAAGGCCTCCCCTGAGGACTGAGATCAACCTGATAGACTCAGTCCAGGCAGGTCCAGTCCCCTCCTCCCAGATTGAGCCAAGCGTCCCTGCATAAGTCCCAGATTTCAAACAGCTAACTCATGCAATGAGCCCAGGACCTGGTACCACTGCATAGATGCCTCCCAAACAGATCAAACCAATCAACTGTCTCACCTATTCAGAGGGCCTGATCCAGTTGGGGGCCCCTCAGCCTTTGGTTCATAGTTCATGTGTTTCCATTCGTTTGGCTATTTGTCCCTGTGCTTTATCCAACCTTGTTTTCAACAATTCTCGCTCATATAAACCCTTCTCTTTCTCGCTAATTAGACTCCCGAAGCTCCACCCGGGGCCTAGCGGTGGATGTCTGCATCCAGATTCCTCAGTCCTTAGATGGGGTTTCTGGCACAACTATTAGGGTGTTTGGCCATCCTATCACCAGAGTAGGTCAGTCCCGGCTGTCTCTCGGCCATTGCCAGCAGTCTTTGGTGGGGGTATCTTTGTGGATTTCTATGGGCCTCTTTAGCACTTTGTTTCTTCCTTTTCTCGTGTGGTCTTTGGAAAGATCATGTAAGGTTCTCTACTTTCCTAAACAATCTTGTATATTTGCTTTTAGAGCACTGCATTTCATCTTCCCAAAGCAATATGATCAATATAGTTTTGATGGGCAAATGAATACTCACCACATTTGGAAGGCTATATTAAGATATTCACCACATTAAGAATAGACTGAATTATTGTACAAATTGTGACATCATAGATCTCATTTTCTTTCTTCTTTGTAGTTTTATTAAGCTGCATATTTGTTGCTTATGAGCTATTTATATGAAAATAAGTATTTGCAAATTCAAACCTTATTTAGATTACCCCATGTTACTATGTTCAGCAAATCTACAAAGGCTATTCTACCCCAGGATAAGAATTCCCTTTTCTAAGAGGAGAAAGAGTCTCACATGAAGTTGAGATTTATAATTGCCACATGATATGGGTAACAAAGACCCTAGACGCAAAACAAACAAAAAGCTTTTGGCCCCTGAATTGCCCATAGTGGAGTTTTGATTTGTTTGTTGTATTTTGCTTGCTTATTTTCTCTACTCAAGATTAAACTCAGGACCCTGCAAATAGTGCCGACTCTACTGTTGAGTTACACTTATCCTTTTTTTTCCTGTTCATTTGGAGACAAGATCTCCCTCTGTTGCCAGACTGGCCTTGAACTTATAGATCCTCCCACTTCAACTACTGCCTATGTAGTTGGAATTATAATATATAATACATAACACACACACACACACACACACTATATATATATATATATATATATATATATATATATATATATATGTATTAATATAATAGAAGAAACAGTCTCACATGAATCACCAATAATAATTAGTAAATTGCTTAAGCTTAGCTATGATATTATAAATTACATTTATTTTATAAAGACAGCAGATGTTTTCTATATTATTTTGGTTGGTGATATTTTATTTGTGCTTTAATAAATAAAGCTTGCCTGGAGATTAGAGTAAATAGGAAGCCATTTTATGTAAACAAAGAAGTCAGGCAGTGATAGCATATGCCCTTAATCCTTCGCAGGCAGAATCTTTGTATGTTCAAGGCCACACTGGAATTAAGGAAACATGCCTTCATTCCAACACTAGTTAACCATAGAGGTCTGGAGGTCTGTACAGACAGACAGAAAGTGACAGAGCTGGGCAAGAAGAGGAAGTGATATAGCTGGACTAAGAGAGTCAATGAGAGAACATAACAAAAAAGGCATATAAACATGAGCATACAGGAAGAATGTCTTTTTGGAAGCTGAGGAGTTGGTGAGGTGAGGTTAGCTCGTGGTTTGTCCTATTCCTCTGATCTTTCTCTCAGGCTTTAACCCAAATTTGTGGCTCCATGTTTTTTATTTAATAAGACCATTTAGAAATTCATCTACAATTTGATAAAGATACTACCTTCAATGAAAGTTTTCAAGCACACAGAGAAGATTGATGTCTAAAACTTGTTTGTTAAGAAAATCACCTGAAGAGGAATATGCATTCATGACAACTATTTCACAGGAATTTTAATAGAAATTAAGAGCCAGAGGAGGAAAAACATGTTGTGAAATGCAGCCAGTCAGATGTGACAATGTTGTAACAGTAAGTGCACAGCATTTCATAAGATCTGCACAAGATTTGGTCCCCAACTTTCCATTATGGATAAAGGAAGTATTTATAATACACAATCCCTTCTTGGGCAGTTAATGATTGTTAATAGTTACTTAAGGGGAGGGTATCATTTTCTCTAATAGTAAAGTCAGTCTAGGACTAGGTAGGAAGAAGATAGTAAAAGGGAATTATTTATTTTGTTTACTGTCAAAAATATAAATAGTTCTACAAGGATCATGTTTCTCTTTACCTTGATGACTATAGTACTCTGGCATGAAGAGGTACAATAAATATTACCATTGACAATAAGAAGAGCAATTTCATTTAAATCACAAGTTCACCCTATAGAAAAAGGAGTTTCTGAAACAATATTGTGGACTTTTATTTCAGAGCATAACTTACTTGAGATTATTGATTTTTACTATCTCATAGACTTTAATCACAATTCAGAGGTTGAAGAAAACCAAATACCATTTACATTAAATTCTATTAAATTTATTGGCAAGAAATATGAGCTTCCCTTTCCTAAAACATCTGGAGCTCATCTAAGCTGTTACTTGCTAAGTCACTCATGATATAGAGAGATAAGTGGGAAGAGAATGTAATTCACACTAGAAAGGAAGAATAGAAATTCCAATGACAACTAAAATAGATTCATCACAAAAGAGTCAATTTAAAAACGTATACAAAATCATAAAAAGAATATTTAGTAAACAGGAGAACAAGTTTAAAATGTTAATCTAGGTTGCATATGTTTAAAACTCATACATTGGTTATTGACCACTGAATAACACGGAATAGTGATTTCCATTAAGATGACATAAATCAGTATAGATAAAAGAGGAGCCATGAGAAAATATTGGTTGTTAGTAGATAAAGTGAGATGAGTTTTGACTTACTTTGCAACACTGGTTGTCCTAGAGTTTCTTTTGGTTTCTGTCTGTTTAGCTTGCATTCTAAGGTTCATAGGAAAGCTACACTTGAATGATTAAGACATTAAGTATGAAATAACTTTTCATTGAACTTAGAAAATACAGACTAATCAATGACATTCAGAAATGGGATATGTAGTATCTTCCTTAATCCTTAATTCTGTGCAGCACCTAACAGAAACCATGTTAATTTTTATTTATTTTTTTTGTGATGTCCAACTTAGACAAAAGCAATCTGAATTAGCCTCAGAGGATCAAGATAATTTGTGGGAAGTCTAGCCAGGGGAAAGAAAGTAAAGTGGGTGGCTCATACTCTAATAATGAAGACCCACTACAGTAAAGCAAGCCCAAAACAAAGAACACCAAACAAGAACAGCAGCAACCCTCTTGGCCCCTTGAATTGCCTGTGGTGGAATTTTAATTTGTTTTCTATTTGTTTCCTCTTTTCTCTATTTTTAGATCAAATGCAAGATCTTTCAATGGGTAATCCTCTCACCTTAAACTATATCCTCAGCCTGCCTTTCCATTTTTATCTTGAGACAGTCTCACTTTATAGCCCATGCTAATTGTGAGCTTACTTTCTAACACAGGCTGACTCTAACTCACTGTCCTTCAGCTTCAGTGTTTGTACACTTGGAAATAAAAGCCTGCACCAGTTAGCCTGGGGAAAAAAATGAAGCCTAGATAATACCAGATTCCTCTACCAAACAGAGTGCAAACTCTTTATTAAATTTGACTTCCTTTCTGCCCTTCCTTATCTTCCACATGTTTCATCTTAAATTGTGACTAGATGGACTTTGGTCCGGTGGAAAACTGAATGGCACTATGAAGGACATTAGTGTCTGTGCTTTATTTACTCTTATATCAAACAGTAAGTTAGACAAAGTTTGAATCTGGTTAAGTAACACTTTTGTTCTTTCCAGACACCTTTAACTCTCTTTCTGAATTACATTTTCCTTCTAAACAAATCTCCCTGGGCACTAAAAGCCACATAGCTTGATTTTAATTTCTTCAAACTTAATGTATTAATAAGGAAAGCTGTAACTTTAATATGATTTTGTATTATGAAAATCCTTACACAAACTATTATTAAAACCATGCAAGAAAAGAGGATTGAAAATAAAATCAACTAAATAATTCCCAAACAATAGGCCAATGATTACTTTTATAGTTTGTTATGCTTCAGTGTTTGAACATAAACATGCACAATGTTCCAAAGGTTTAAAATTCTGCTGCCTTATATAATACTAAAATATGAGATTTGAATCATTTGTGACAGTTTCCATTGTTTTATTGCCATTCTAAAATGCCAAATAGCTTTAAACAATATCTTCAAGATGAAAATATTGTTCTTCATTTGTACACTTCAACTAATTCAAAATTTAGTTTTAGAAAACTCATTGTGCGGGAGCAATTTTCAAAGTCTTCTATTGTGACATTGTTTTTCAAAAGCTTTGCACCAAATTCCATTACTACTGGTTAATGTAGGAAGGTACCAGTTTTACCCCAAGCTCATTAGCATTGGGTATTACGTTTGTTAATTTAATAGGTTTTAAATGTACCTTTTTATTGCTTTAATTTGGATGTGTTTGATTACTGTATTGCTGCTTCATGTTAACAGATGTTTACTTTCCACCTGGAATTTTTTTAATGAATTGTTTAATTTCTCCTTCCCTTACCTAGCAGAATCTTGATGTAGCCATGACCTTAAACCTGCACTTCAAAGAATATGGTTTTAATGTTTGATGCATTTCCTAGCCATTTCTTAGTATGGATAGTGTTTACATTTGTACAAGTTACTTAAGATTATCTATGGATTTGAATTTTTTTATCATGGCAATGTAGGTGCTGAAGGTTATTATGAAGGAATCTGGGTCTTCCTGACACTGTTGATCATGTAGCAAATAGAGCCTATTCAATGCAATTTGTATCATTACTGTGAGAAATTTCAGTAATGAGCACTTCTGTGTATGCCTGTTATTCTCCTTGACTCCCTATAATAAATAAATTCAATTAAATACTTATTCTTACCTGATTGTGTAGGTTTAATAAACCAAGAATGAAAATGGTAAAATTGTAAAACATATACCTTTCGCAATAGGAATAGGATAGGTAGAGAAAAATAGTCTTTTAAAACTTGAAGTCTGTAGGGGAAGTAAATGGAAGTTAACCACAAGCAATGAGACGGCATGAAGAAAAAGGAGTCAATAGCTGCCATTTTTATGACAGGCTTGTGTACTACACAAGGGAAGATACTACTGACACTTACTTCGAGAGCTTTTCCACACTTTTGAGGAGCAAGAAAGCAAACAGAGGTAGAGTAACTTCAAAAACCTTTACAGAGGAAGTTTTTGACAAACTTAATATTGTCCTAAATATATTATTGTTGAGTTTTCAACTTAGTTTCTTGAACATCTCTCAATATTTCAGGAGGAAGTGGAAGGGAAAATATATTGTACAAGCACAAGAAGCTATGAAGAAATAATAACTAAATTAAAAGAAAAAACAACAGAAAAAAATCTTGGGGTAGGTTCAGTCCCTTGCCGAATCAGATAATCCACACACTGCCTGCACACCTAGTCAATCCAACATACTTTAAGAATCACAGCTATACAGGACATCATTCCTGCTTCTATTTGTCATCAAAGTACAGGATTACTCTTGATAACATCTTTATTTATTTGGGAGTGTTAATCAGTACAGTATTACTCCTTTGTTGTTACATGTTTTCATTTTTTTCCCTTGAGAGAATTCAGTCCTTATGTGATAAATATACTGCTTTCATATTCTGCTTGAATATCCAAGCAACTTAATGTAACATCTGACTGACCTATAGTTAAAGGAATCCTGTAAACACTATACTTAAAAACTACGTGCTCTTTATAATAGTATTGTTATGCTCCCCATTTTAAAAGCCTTGAAATTCTTCCATCTTTCAGTATTTACTCATTTTTGTTCTCCCCAAAAATAAACTCAGATTGTCTATTTAATTTTATGATGTTTTCAAGCTTGTGTATTGGTATGCTTATGTTCATTGTGCATCCTTTAATCAGTAGAAAGATACATGGATTTAAAGAGGTGGAGATTCAAATATCTACAATGGGTTTGGGGACAATATCATCACTTAGTTTGACTTGTAAAGTATCAAAATAGTACTTTAGTTGTCTATAAGAAGAAATTCTAATTAGACATTTTGGATCCTAGAGAGCACCTACCAAGCAATGTTATGTACCAATTCCATAAAATAAATTACCATATAAGAAAAAGTGTAATTTGTCCCATAAAAGTGTATTAAATATAAATAAAAAAATAAATATTAAAATAATATTAAAGTTCAGTGTGACTTTTGTCTTCTGAGTGATTATGAGTAGTTAATGGAGATAGACAGGTCAAACATCAAAGACAAGAGTCTCCAGAAATCATTGAAAGGAACAGCAGCAGGTGAATACTACAGAACTTAAAATTTAAGAGAGCACAACAGTAAAAGGTGATGTTTACAGTACTTGATCAGTTAGTTCTTTCACAATCCAAAAGAATATACCGGCTGTACATCAAATGGTTCCTACACATTCCTTCCTTTGCAAACTATGATGTTTTCCCTCTTGCCTGGGGCTCTAGAACCTCCAAAATGAAATTAAAGCAGGTACCAGTGCCCATTTCCAGTTTCTTGATCAAGTCTAAGTGTAAAAGTGAATGGTTGAATGGTTGGTAGATGATGAAGATGTCTACCAGTCCTGGGGTACAGTTTAACTTTTATTTCAGCCTCTCTGAATGATATCCTTAAAATTTAATTTTAATGATCAACTTGATACAACCTTGAGCTATCTGGAAAGAAGGTCTAAATGAAGCATCATGTAGCCCCAGTTGGCAGATAGTTCATAGGGGATTGCTGACTGTGGAAGTCATCGTTCCCTGGCCTATGCAGGGAATTCCTGGGCTATGCAGGAGAAGAGGACACAAGCACACCTCACTGATTTACAATTATCTGCTCTTGACTGTATATATAATATGACCAATTATCTCAAGTTCCTGTTTCTGTGACTTCTCTTCCACAATGGATTACCTATAACCTGGAAGGCAGAGCTAAGTAAATACTTCCTCCTTAAGTTTTGTCAGAGTATTTTATTATAGAACCAGGAAAAGAAAGTGAGACAACATTTTGAAATGAAAGTATAACAGTTGAATTTCTCAAGGAGAAACTAATTAAAAATATTAATAATAAGCCCAGTTCTAAGAAAATAATATTCTACTGCTACCTTATTGTCACTCTCTAACTTAATCAATATGAACCACATTCTCTTTACTTAATGATAAAAAGGTCATGGTGGACTGTAGGTAGAAGGAATATTTAATTTCCATGATTCTGATATTGAGACTCTCAATCTTTTATCAGTCACAGTTCTTAATCCTATCCTTTTGAAGAAGTTACATCATAAATCTACGCATTGTATTAGAGAAATGCCCAGTTGTTAAGAGCACATGCTACTCTATGAGTGGATTTGAGTTCAGTTCTCAGAACTCATACAGCAAATCAAAATTGTCTATAGCTCTAGTTCCCGGAGATCAGACTCCTTTTTGTGGATTCCACAGGTATTGGACATGCAGAAATGAATGTAGATATGTACAAGCAAAAGAATTCATACAATTGAACAATTGTTAAATAATACCTTATTATTGAATTGTAAAGATAAATGAAAGAGCATTTAATATGCTTCAATGATAAAAAGGACAGGTGATTGAAATCAATGTAAAAATCCCAAAATAGTGACACAATTTAGATTTTTTTTTATATTTTCTCAGTCTGTAAATATATTTACCCCATTAGTATGGTAATATAGACATTTTTCAGATTGTTTTTTTTTTTAAATTTCAGACAGGATCTCACTATACAGTGCTGGCTGGCATGGAACTCACTATGTAGACTAGGCTGGCCTCAAAGTCACAGATATTCATCTGTCTGTTTCTCCCTTTCAAATGCTTGGATTAAAGGCATGTGCCAACACTCCCAGCCCTTTTCAATTTTAAAATGCTGAAAACTATGATATCATCTAAGGCAGGAAAAATGAAATCACATTCTGTTATGTGTTTTTCCAGGAATGATGATAATGTCTGCTGCATTCCAGCTAGCCATGGTGGGGGAACTTCACTATGAATAAGGAGATCCTGACTTCAAAAACATTTCATGAATTTTTGTATATAAAATGTGACTACCTCAGAATTCACAGTCCTTTTTGCTATGTTTCAGTTGTAAAATGATTTCTTTAAAAAAAAAAACAATGTAATTAAAGATACTTAGCCAATTATCTTTTCTATTGTTTCCACTGCTCACCTTTCTCAGCAATATTACAGGTTAATGTTATCATCAATACCCATACATCAACAACTTTATTCTGTTTTGACTAAGGAGAAACCACATATCCTTCACCTTTTATTGATTAATTGCTGGGAAAGGAATTGTTGGTAGAATGAACACAATAACTTATTTATAAGCATATGGCTAAGTTTTGGAATGTACTTAAGAATTATGCTTGTCTAGTAAAGTGGTAGTAGTATTTTTCCCCATAAGGTCCATGACCTCACTGACCTCACCAGGAGTTGCTAGCTCTGTAGTAAAAGACATGATTTCCTTCTTGTCCGGCAAATCTTATGTTCATTAAAATATTTGATGGCCACCACCAACATATGAGTGTCACTGTTGTACCTTCAAGGATGTCTTGCCATGCTGTTCACTGTTGTGGTTCATAGGATCAAAAGTGAATAGGACTATTGGGTGCCTCCCCAGACCTCAGGAAGGAGGCTTTCAGGGTAGATCTGGCTTGAGTGATCCATCAAAAGTAATAAATGTAATACATTAAAGAATGGAAGATAAAAATCATATAGCCATTTAAGTGAATATATTAAAGTCATTTGACAAAATCAAGCATCCCTTCATGATAAATCTGCCAGCAACTTAAGGATAGAATAAATGTATCTCAGCTTAATAAAGGTCACATATGAAACACTAGCATACTGGTCTGTGAAGAAAAAGAAAAAAGAAAGCTTCTCTTTATTTCAGGTTCAAGTACAAGGCAAGGGTATCTATCTTCATCTCATAGTGCTAGATACCCTAGACAAAGGAATTGTGCAAGGAACAAAATAAATCATCCACATAAATATTGGATCTTTGTAGACTAATATCCCCATAAAAAACTTTAAATACACAAAGACATCTAGAATTAATGTAGTAAGTAAAACTGTCATAAATGTAACCCACAAAATGGCAATCTTACTTCTTGTTGTATTTCCAAAGGAAATGAAACCAGCATGGGAACGATATAACAACAATCATCTGTTCACACAAAGTGACTTCAGGCAAATTAAAAGATAAGGAAGTACAATATATGTATATACAAGAAAAATCATTTGGCATTTTAAAAAGAAATACAGAATAATCTAGAGAACATGGTGCCATATAAAAGAAGCCAAGGCAAAGACAGACTACTATTGCAAGGACTTATAAGTGGATTCAAAAATGTCAAATTTACAGAGGCAGAGTATGGCATAATGGTTGCCATAATACACATGTTAGATAGATTGATTGCAATAATTGTGTCACAATTTATAAATGTATTCAAAACATCATGTGTACTGTCAATATAAGTCAATATAAGTCAGCATGACAAGAATATATATATATATATATATATATATATATATATATATATCTTAGTAATCTATTTCTCTATTCCTGTACTTATACATTAGTTTTATTAGTATAATTGCAGATAACACTTGAAGTATTTTTACTTGTGACTGTTGGTATGAAGGTAAAATTATCAAATGTTTATATGCTTCTCCTGTTTGATGATTTTTGTTAAACTGGTATAGGAATTCTAAGCTTTGGAAATGACTAAATATGAATGTAAATGCAAAACAATAGGTATTTTTGAAAATAAAATGACTGAATTTTTGGAAAAAAAATAGATATACATTCTTTCCCGTGATAAAAATAAAAATCCTCTGCACTGCAACAGCACCTGTACTGTCAACAGCTAATTTAACAAAAATTCTTTACTCTGATTTAATTTGTATGTGTCCACTAGCTGAGGCATTGATGGGTAGCTAGTAACACACTTGAGAAATAAAATTAATGAAGATAAGAAGAAATTGTAGAAACAATGACTTGGGTCTTCCCGTTTTTAGTGTAAAAAGTGTACACATTATCATTCACTGGACTTAACAGCCTTTCAGATTCCTTTGAACTGTCTCGAACTTCGTGGTCAGGCAGTTCAAGGTTTAGAACAGCTACCTAGGGAACTCCTAGCTTTTATGGAGGATATGTCCATAGAAATAACACTGGAGTCATTCTTCTCCATCTTGCATCTTGAAGAATATTATGCATTTTATTATATTTTACATTTCTTCTGTCATATAAGAATTAATTAATGGTATTAACTAAAATCATTTTAGCTACATTTCTGGATGTGAGCTGGAAAATGATGAAGATTTAGGTTTTGTAATCAGATTGTATCTGCTACTGCTTGGGCTATAATTCTTCGTTCTAACCCTTTATCCCTCCTAGATCATCAATAAGCTTCTGTGACCTCTGTGGATGAAGAAAAAGCCCAAAGCATCATTTGTCAAGATGCTTTGTGTGCTGCTACTGATAAATATTAGAGTAGTTCTCTAGAGAGTTCCCAACAGAAGAGCAATGCATCCTGCACTCTTTTTTAAATTTGTTTGCCTTGCTTTGCAGTTGTTTCTAATTCTGCTTGTCCCCGTAATTTTTAAACTTCACATATCCATGCTATCTACATACAAACATACACATGTACAAATAGACACACACACACTCAACACATATCCATACAATTATCTTTTGCTCACAAATTAAAATGTATTATTTATTATTATTATGTTCATCTTACCAGCATTTCCTTTCCTAGCAATTAATCAATAATAGGTGAAGGATATGTGGTTTCCCTTAGTCAAAACAGAATAGAGCTTATTGATATATGAGTTGTGATGATAACATTGTACTGTAATATTGCTGAGAGACATTAGTGGGAAAATAATATTAAAGATCATTGTCTAAGTATCTTTACTTACATTTCTTAAAGAAACCATTTTATTGCTAAAACATAACTATAACTGATTGCAATTTCTGAGATAGGCATACTTTATATATCTAAATTCATGAAAGGTTTGAGCCTTTGAAGTCAAGAGAGCCTTATCCATAATTAAGTCCTCCTTATGGCTTGCAAAGTTACAAAAAAAAAAAATGTAGACCATGGTAGAATACCACAACTAGACATAGGGCAGAGATCAACAGATCATGGGTATCTGAGCCCTAAGGGATACATCTACAGCACAACTCCTGTTCCTACAGCTCAGAGAACATCATAGAAGAGGAGACAGGGAGACATAAAGAGCCAGCAAACCAGGAAGTCTGCTGTGGGAATGTGTGTCCTAGAAAAGGCTGACCAAATAACAGTTGAATGATAATATCAATGGACTTCAATCTCCTGGACTTTCATCCTTAGAAAAAGAACTATGGGCAACTAATAATGGCTGAGGGAGCGAGAGAATAACAACAACAACAATAATAGTTATTATTATTATTATTATAACATAAAAACATGCAAATCAGAATATTTTACAACAAACAAACAAAGAGAAGATAAAGAGCCCCAGAGAAAACAGAAAAATCACATATAGATGCATAGACACACAAATGTGTGCACTTAGAAATATCCTATAAACACAAAACCTGAAATCAAGATATATATGTCAAGGACCTGTGATGTTTAAAAAAAAAGGGGGGGGGAGAAAAAAAAAACAAAGTCCCTGACAAAGCATTGTGAGATAAAGAACCTCCAAAAATGCCATTGTGTTGTTGGTCTTGAGTTATCATCTACTGCTGGCCATGGGACTTGGCCTTAAGCATGGTCCACCTAATGAGACTCCATTGGAGGAAAACGATTTTTCATTTGTAAGTGGTTATCTTTTTTATTGTGATTAAATAAATAAACTTTAATGTTTTTATTTCTGATAAAATTTCATTTATGATAACAAGTCTCAAGAAAAATGAGAGTTTTGGGCTGGTTTCTTGATTACATTTAGAAAAATGATTATAACTTGTTGATTTGTTTTAATACAAAAACTATTTCTATGGGTAGTCTATTTGCTGTTTGTCATCAAACCAACTCTAACTTGCACACATCAGCATATCACTACCCTAATTTATGCATCTTCTGTGTATCTTTACCTTGTCTAGCCTATTTAAATTGCTACCCAATTTACTCTAATGAATTAAACTTCAATGATAATAATAGAATAGTTACAGGATTTTTAGGTGCTTATTTTAATATTGAAGCTTAGTAAAATATGTTTCAAAAACCATAAATATTTTGATGAGTTTTAAAACTTGACCAAAAAAAGCATAGTGGAAATGCAGTAATTAGAACCTAGATTTAATATTTTTAATTGCACAAGTTGGAACTAGAAATTATCTCTTTTCTGTTAGGGGTTTTGAACAAACTGAACTATAACCAATACTAAAGCTAACTATCATCGTGTCCTATGCACAATTACTTAAGAAACTGTATTAGCATATTCCCTCCAAATTTTGTGTGTTATTAATTATTTTTGAGTGGTTCTCAATTGTAAACAAGCTTGGGATTATGGATAGGGGCTTGTGTCCACTCTCAGTGCTGGGACCCACCTGGCTCAGACCTGTGCAGGCCCTATGCAAAAGACCCCAGTTTCTGTGTGTCCTTATGTGCATCTTTCTGCTGTATTTAGAAGGCCTTTTTTCCTTAGCTCTGCTGCCTCTGGCTCTTACAATCTTTTGGGATTTTCTTTTTCTTTTTTGCAGTGTTCAGTGCTCTCTGATCCCTGAGGGGAGGATTTTTTTTTTTTTTAGTTTGTCTTTCTATGTAGTTTCTATGCCTGTCCTGGATCTCACTCTGTAGATTAGGCTGGCCTCGAACTCATAGAGATCTGCCTGGTTCTGCCTCCTGAGTGCTGGGATTAAAGGTATGCACCACCACCGCTCCTTAGAGGGGAGGAATTTGATGGTGAGATCCCATTATGGACTGAGTGTTACATTGCAAGGTCTCTATTTCTCTGCATAATGTCTGGCTGTGAGTCTCTATTTGTTCCCATCTACTTCAGGAGGAAGCATCTGTGATGATTGAGCAAGGCACCAATTTATGAGTATAGCAGAGTGTCACTAGGGGTTATTTTGCTGCTACATTCCTTAAGCAGAACAATAATCCTTGGTTTTCCCCCTAGGTCCCTAGTCTATCTGTTCTTAGGCCACTTGAACAGTGTCAGGGGTGGGTTCATCTCACGGAGTGAGCCATAAATCCAATTAGATATTGGTTGATTAGTACCACAAGCTTATTGTGACAGTATTGCATTAGCATATCTTGTATGTGGGTCACCATTATAGATAAACATGTTTGCAACTGGGTTATTATTTACCTTTTTTTCCTCTAGTATCATGTAGAGTACCTTCCAGTACTATGAACACTAGTCAGCAGTGGTTAACACCCTAGGTAGGTATCATCTCAACTTCTTCATGTTCACTGAATTGTGTAGATGCTGTCTTCAGCAATAAGGCCTTACCATCAGTTTGTGGAGAGCAGCAAATAGACTTCGCCATACTCTGAGTTTTTTTGGGATTATCATGGTTACTTTGGCCAACAACTTAATTAAATATAACCCGTTCCATGAATTAGAAGCTTCTTTTGGTGGCAGGAGATGCCCCATTGTTAAAATTATGATTTTGTTCATATATTGGTTTCTGGTTATATGCCTTTGTCTTTGTTCTCTTAAAGTCAATAGAGTTACTTGATGCCTTTGAGAGGATATGCACTGGAATGTCCCATCCCATCATCTCGCTGATGACACTCTACATAACCTAAAATGTTTAAAATTCAATCTCTGTGTTCATGAAATGCAATAATAAAATATGCACAATTTCATTTCAGTATTCACCCACGTGTAAGTAAAGATTTTCGACTATCTATTGCAATGTCTCATCTTCTTTAATATCTTTTGAATATTTATGCTCAGATATGCACTCATTTACAGTGTACAATGATAATTAGGAACATTGCTTCTGGTATGAGGTCAGGTGGTATCTTAGACTTTGTTAATCATGGATGACTTAGTAAGCCCATTTATTAAGTTTTGGATAACTTACTGAATTTATCTAACAAACAAGTTCTTCATTTTAAAGTTGTTTGTTATGGATATATTTACTTTATTGGCTTAAACAATGCATTCAATGAAAAAAGCACCTAGGAGAAATATCTGACTTGTAGTTTATGTACTAGGTACTTAAGCCATTATCAAGAGTGAACCACGTAACAACAAAAGATAATATGATGCTGTACTGAGTTGTTCTTATTTAATTTTCATTACCTTTGTTTATTTGTTGTGTGTATGTGTATGTGGGTGATAGAAAATATGCACATTATAGTGCATGCATGGAGGTCAGAGGACAATTTGTTAGCATCAGTTTTCTCTGCCATGTGATGTTTGGAGATCCAAGTCAGGTCATCAGGCTTGATAGCAAATGCCTTTCCCAGCTGAGACATCTGTCTCTATTGAGTACTTTTTCAGGACAGAATAATTCAACAATTTGTTGAATCAAGCAGCCAGTTGGTACTTTGGTATCATTATATATTTAAAAGAAATCTAGTTTGTCTTGTGACCCGGGACATGATCTTGTCCCCTACTTTATTTCTGAAACACACTTAGGTCTTCAAATAATAGTTGTTAGAAATATTTTCTATTCAATTCTCTGACTCTTAGTAACTTTAACTCAATAATAATATTTTAATATAATGTTTAAGAAACCACATAGAAGTAGTAAATGCCTATAGACCAGTATTCTATGTTATAAATCTTACGTACTTAATCCAATTCAGCTTAAGATAACATTAATTGTTTTAAAGTACACCATGATATCTTTGTATTTTGGCTTACAAAAATAATAGAAAATATCATAACAAGGTCACAAAGGAATTCATATATCAAGTAGATGACTTCTCATTTTACAAAAGAGTAAGTAGTAACTAAAGATGAGAGAAAGGAAATAGCTTTCTTAAGGTCACAGAGATCATTCCCCAAGCCCATTTGGACCAGTATCATAAGTTCAAACTCTACAAGTGAGTACTTTAACTCCAATCCCAACATTAGTCAATATGGTTTGGTTCCATAGCTTTGTGTTCTTGTGGGACTACTAACAGTGGCTGTGGGGATGTCTTTGACTCTTTTGCCTGCTTTTGGGACCCCTTTCCTCATACTGGGTTAGGAAAGTCATTTATTAAAATGTAAAATAAGGATATTATTGCTTTAATAACCACTAAAATTTTTTCAACCAGGATAACAAGAAAATATTGTTGCATGCTCCTCAATTATATGTAATAACAACCACTAAACAGGATTAATACCCAAGTTATATGTTCAAACTTTCTAATTTCCTTCATGATATGATTTCATGGGAATGTTCAACCAGTAAAATTGCACATGTTTGACTTAAACTTATAATCAATAAAGAAGAGTAGAAGTAAGGATTAGTGCATAGTTCATAGGATAGAATATAAACCATAGTGCTGACATTAAAAATGAATGGTAGGGATATCGGGGAGATACGTTATGTTTCAGGTAGGTTATTTAAGAATGGCTGAGATCAAGTTTTCTGACAAAAAATGTTGGCAAGAATGCATGGAGATAGAACCATTATTCATTGTTGTTGTGATTGTAAGCTGGTGTAACCACTATAAAAATCATTGTGGATAATTTTCTCAAAGCCAAAAGTAGACCTACCATATGATACAGCCATACTACTTTTTGATATATACTCTAAAGACTCAGTATCCTACTACAGAGATACTTGCTTGGCCAATTCATTGCCATTTTATTGACAATAATTAGAAACTAAAAGCAAACTAAATGGTCTTCAACTAATGAATGATAATAAAAATGCACTGTACATACACAATGGAATTATACTCAGCTGTAAAGAAAAATGAAATCACAAAATTTTTAGGTAAATTAATTGGAACTGGAAAATGTTATAGTGAGTGAAGTAACTAAATCACAGAAAGACAACTGTGTGTGTTCTCATTTATTTGTGAGAACCTAGCTCTTATACTGTAAACTTAAACATGTAAAATGAAGTAACGACAGGAGCCAGGAAGGTGAAAATGGACCAAGAAAGGAGATTGGGAGAAGGAACTCTACAGGTTCTATAAAGATGAATTGGGAAAAAAAAATAGTGTGGAGATATGACAGGAGAGAAAAGGGAGGGTATTACAGAGCAGATGTGAGGAAGGAGAGATAACATTAAAGATGCTAGAAAAGGCCAGCGGAGAATGTATCTTATAAGTGTACTTAAACACACACACACATGCTCAGAGAGAGAGAAAGAGACAGGCAGACAGACACAAGGACAGACAAAAGACAGAGAGATTTTAAATGGAGTTATACCTCATGGGATTATAATGCTTCACCTAATAACTATAGACTAACAAAATCCTCAGTGCTAGGCATGGAAAGCCTTACACTGAGTAGCAACATTGGTAAGGGGGGTCCTCCAAAAGAGTACCAAGACAATATAAGCTATTGTCATTGCCTTTGATGGCCTCCCAGAACATTAAAAGCCTATTTCTAAAGGCACTGTGAACTTCAGACAAAGTGCTTGGGAAAGTCAAGCTAGAAATAACCTGGAAGCTTATCTCCTAAGGATTACATCTCACAGCATCTACAATGCAAGCTGCCAAGGAAGAAAACCAATCAATGGGTCCCACCCAGCTCTAAGTTTAAGAACCATAAAAATAATGTGCCTGTCAATATAACACCAATGATGCGACAGTGGCAATTTTATCTTAGGGGTAACTAAAGTCTGTTTAATTGGACAGCCCAGCAATAGGACAAAACTCATGCCTACTCCAACTAAATGCCTGTAGTTGGAAAAGTCATAGACACTAGAGAGAACCTACTATGATCATTGTCCTAAACCAGTATAATTTCTAACTCTATTCTAGCTACTTTTCTTTATATCCATAGGTAAGTGTGTAGCTAGAGTTTTCCTGCCTGGCCCACAGTCAGGACAAATTTTTGTCACCCGCCAGTCCTACAGCCACTCAGACCCAACCAAGTAAACACAGAGACTTACATTGCTTTCAAACTGTATGGCCTTGGCAGGCTTCTTGCTAACTGTTCTTATAGCTTAAATTAATCCATTTCCATAAATCTATACCTTGCCACATGGCCCATGGCTTACCGGCATCTTCACATGCTGCTTGTCATGGCACCTGGCAGTGACTCTTGCCTTCCTGTTCTTTCTTTTCTCCACTCTGTTAGTCCCACCTATATACTTCCTGCCTAGCCACTGGCCAATCAGTGTTTTATTTATTGACCAATCAGAATAATTTGACATACAGACCATCCCACAGCATAAGTGCAGTTCTCATTCCTCATCAAAAGGAGCTTTTTTTTTTTTTTTGCAACAGATTGACCCCATTACAGAGATCCATGGCTAGTTATAAAGCAGAGAATAAGTGAACAAAGGGAGTCCAGCCGCTGATTATAAAACTACAGCAAAAAACACTGAACCTAAAGGCTCTTGAAAAAAAAGAAGAAGGGTTTAGAAAAATTGTAAGAGCCAGAGGACCAGCACACCCGTGGCTAGTGTCTTTTATACATGACAAGAATGGTGTACCCACAAAATCCCAACAATGTGGCTGCTGAACCCAAACCTTTGCAATGTCATCATAAGGTGAAATGTCAATGTAGATGAAACAAATCTCATGGGACTCCACCCCTAGATGAACTACAAACAAAAGTTGTTGAAAGAGAGAGAATCAATTACCTCAAGGTGTGTGTTCCCTGATAGGTGATCTAATCCCAAGTGATCAGCCCTAAACAAATGCAAACAAGAGTAACATTAAATGTACTCGGTAGTGTGTGTGTGTGTGTGTGTGTGTGTGTGTGTGTGTGTGCGCACAAATGTTTGGGTATAAAACAATAAGTAAGGAGGTAATGAATTTGAGAGGGATATGGAGAAACATGAAAGGAGCTGATGGGGAATAGGGAAGGGTAGAGATGATGCAAATATTGCCTCATGTGAGAATGTAAGAAATCCTCCAAAAACTTAAAAAAAATCATTCAATTAAAAAATAAAAAGTTACCAGAAAAGTAAAAAGAGACCATATGGGAGGAGAAGAAGCTCTAGGGAAGGGAACAGCCTGATATATGTGATATAAAGAGGGAAACAAAGAAAATAGTGAGAGTATATAGTAATTGAAGAGTGGAGAAGGAAGATGTACTGGTTGCGTTTTGTCAACTAGACCAAACTTAGACATATATTGGAAGAAGGAATCTCAATTAAGAAAATGCATCTAAGAGATTAGATTACAGGCACTTCTGTGGGGTATTGTCTTGATTAATGATTGATGTGAGGAGTTGGTTCAGGTTACTATAAGAGAGCAGAAAGAGCAAAAGAACTTACTGAAGCAGTAAGCAGTAATCATCCATGGCCTACGTCTCTGTCTTGCATCCAGGTTCCTGCCTTCAATTTCTGATCTGACTTACTTTGGTGATGGAGGATGATGTGGAAATGTGAGATGAAATAAATCATTTACTCTCCAAGTTGTTTTCATTCTATGTGTCTTATAACAGCAATAAAACCCTTACTAAGTGAGAGGAATACAGAATGTGGAAAGGGAAGAGGTATAATTAACACTGAGTGTTGGAAAAGACACAATTCAGAATCATATTGCTTCATATTTACATAAAATTACATATAATAATACATTCATGCACACACTTATGTTCTCATGGACTCTCTTGACCAATGATCAATTACAAGTTTCTCATTTACACACACACACATACACACACACACACACCACATATACATATAATACACACACATACATATACTCACAATAGAGGATTTTACTGTTGTATTGATTAGCACCACAAAATTATCATCATGAGACTAATTATGAAGACACAATGTGCTTTGGACACAGAACTTGAAGGACTCAATCTGAACCTGACCTAGAAGTCTCTTTCCTGAGAACTGGCTTCCAAAGTACAAGAAAGTGATATGCAAGGTGCCAATGGAGGAAATCAACCAATAGTACTACAGAGCTGTGACATGTAACAAGCACAATAACCATCATCAAAAGGTGTCTTTCAAGGTGCAATAGTGGCCCATACATCTTGGTTCTAACCAGGAGCTCTCTACTTGGACATAGGCCTGCACAGCAAGATGAAAATCATGCTTCGTATTTGAAATGTAGCCAAATATCCATGCTTATGTAGAAAGGCCATGGATCTTAGAGGAGAGCCTACTACTGCCACCTTGCTAATCCACAATAATTCCCCACTTCACTCTAAATAATCTGCCTTATACCTACGGATAAGTGTAGATTACATTTATCATCAGAAAACATTATTTTTTTGCAGCAGCAAACAGAGTTTTCAGCAGACAGGAAGCCACAAGTGGTCCAAATATAGAGAAACCTGGCTGTGAGGATCTCAGTCTAGGTCAAGACATCTATAACTCAGCCTTTAGTCCTATGATACATGGAACATTGCTGAAGAGTGAAGGGGAAGTTTTAAGAGCCAGATGTGAGACTGTGCCTTTTCTATGTGACAGGCACAATCTACATATGTAACACAATCTATATATCACAGGCACACTTCTATATATCGGTGAAATCTCAGTAATGTGGTTTCCTAAACAAGACATGAACAAATCCAATGTCAGTTGAAATGCCAAGGTGGATGGAACAATTAATCTCCTGGGGCCCCACTCCTAGATGAAGAGGTACAAGCAATTAATGACTGATGAAGGAGAGAAAATTAGGCTTCCCTAGGGATAATCTCCCTAACTGATTATCCAATACCAAGTGGTCAGCACTAACACCATATACATACAAGCTACACCTAATGGACTCAGGAGGTTCTATTTATATACTTATTTGTATAGATTTATACATTAAACAATAACAATTAAGGAAAAAATAGGCCATGAGAGTGAAAAGGCATTGGAGGTGTTGGAACAAGGAGAAGTGGGGAGGAAATAATGTAATATTCTAATTAAAAATAAAATGTTATCCCTGGTGAATGGGCAGGCTTTGGGAGCCTAGTGCCTGTGGTGTGATGCCTTGCGTAGCCTTGGTGCAGTGGGAAGGGGCTTGGACTTGCCTAGGCTCAGTGTGCCAGGCTCTGCTGACTCCCCATGGGAGATCTTGATTTGGGGTGATGTGGGGAAGTGGGGTGGCTTGGGAGTGAGGGCTGGAGGGTGGGAGGAGGGAGGAGGGGGGAATCTGTGCGTGGTATGTAGAGTGAGTAGAACATTTCTTAATAAAGAAAAATGAAAAAAAAAATGTGTTTAAATGAAAAAATGTTAACTTTAAAAAATGAAAAAAATAAGGAAAATTACAATTGGGTTAGAGAGATTTCTCAGTGGGTAAGAGAGTTTGCTGTGTGGCTAAGCAAGCATGAGGATCCACGTTAAAATCCCCAGCATCACGTAAAAGGTAGGCACGGCAGTGAGTACCTATAACAATATTGGCTGGTGGAGATAGATGAGCTTACTGGCTGGGCAGCCTAGCCAAAACGCTGAGCTTTCAGTTCAGTGAAAGACCCTGTGTTAAGGGAACAGAGCAGAACAGAGAGCAGTGGAAGATACCTGATGTCTGCATGAGCACAAACCAATACATATACATGTATGCTGTACACATACATCCAAATAATTAAACAATAAAAGCTTCAAAATATTTTTTTTTAATTCAATTGCCAAAAAAAAAAAAATCACCTAGACCAAAGATCTCAATTGAAACCCTAACTGGACTTCACAATTCTCTGCAATATTAGATAGGGCAAGGTGTAAAGTCCACAGCAGCTGCCTCGCTCCAAAGTGGGGCAGGTCACAGCAAGCATGCAGTGCTTACTGGCCAGTTCCAAACATTTCTCTCCTGGGACCAATAAAGGAGTAAGTTGTGAATATTGAAGGACTAAACAGCGTGATACCTGGCTGCCCAGGAAGCATTTCATCAGCCTTGCCTGTAAGGCAGCTTCTTATAGGTCTTTAAAATCTGTATAGGCTTCTCATTGCTCTTAGGAGAAAAGTAAGGAGCAAACAAAACTGTACTTTAGATTCTTTCTCCAGACCCCACTGTGTTCAGTACCGAGAGACTTTTTAAATATATCCTTCATACCGCCTAAACTCTTAACTCTTCCCTCGTGTATAAATCCTATGACTCAAAACAAACAGACAACAACAACAACAACAACAACAACAACAACAACAAAACCCTGTGTTTCCAAAAGTAATTCTTACAGTATGGACAACATTGCTGTTACAGCAGCCAGCACCTGGGAGGGTATATACACAAGAGGCCATTACAGTTGTGTGCATTTCTACTGCTCAGTCAAGGCAAACAGCAACCAGCTGGCTGTGACTAGCTCAGACTAATAAGCATAAAATCAACACGGGCTGATCCAGGCTGAATATCAGCATCTGTTAGGCCATTGTCTCTGCTGAGATGTCTGACTGAGCAGAAGGGAGAGACAAATTGACAGCCTTCTGTGAAGCAGAACGCAAGAGGAGGAGCCCATAACCACCTGCCAGGCTCTAAGCGAAGGAGAAGCGCTAGAGAAGGGCCAGCCAAACATGCTGAGGAGGTGCTTGCTACAGCCCTTCAAAGGCTCGGTCCTTTACAGGCAGCTCTCCCCTCTTACACTGCTCTTGGCATTTTAAAACAAAGGCAGTGAGAAAGAACCAGCGATGAGTCAGGAATTAGAATTAAAGATCAAGAATCATAATATCATTTCGTGCGTCATTACACTCTCCAGAGAGCGCCAGATGAGCAAAGAGGGCAGACCACGTGCTGTTACAGTGAACGATGAGGTAGCTCCCTGACCTGAAGGAGGTATGTTAAAAAATTAGGGCGCTTATTTGCTCATCAGCTGTGAATAAGACTTGTCTTTTACCTGGAGTTTCCTCATTCTACAGAAGCCTCTGCATCTGAGTTTTATTTCTGTCCCCAGGGGCCCTCACCACCTCCTGCCCCTGCAGAAACACTCAGGACCTTAGCAGAATACCCAGACTCCTCTGATGCTTGATTAGTTCACAAAGTAAACTGCTCATCACTTCTGAGAGGATGGCCTCTTGAGCTGTAATTTAAATGCCAAGGCAGAAAACTGATGAATAGAAAAACAAGTGGTCCTCTTCTAATCTCTCTTCTCTAATGTAGCAGACTAGGTTTTTTAAAAAAAAAGGATTATTTCCTCCTACTGTTCTGCCAGTAAAACAGCTGAAAGTTACTTGATGTGTTTACTATGATGAATTTTCAGAGCCCTGCAAAGTATTTTATAAAATATGGAAGTGTTAAGTATGGAAGGATTCCATGATACAAAGTAGAATCTCAAAGGAATGACTCAGAGCATGTTTGTGATTGGTGGACACGCTCAGAAATTCTTGTGTGTGGTGACTAAAGACAATATCATGAACTCTCTCTAAAAAGAAAGCCATGAACAACTGCTTTCTTATTTCACTAGGTAAGGAGCAAGAAAAAATATGTGACGAATATAGAATCTTTACTATTTAGTATAATTACAGAGAAAATGGTACTTTGGGAAACAAATAGTGAGAATTCTTAAACTGTGAATCATAATAACCAATGAGATAGAGTGGTGTTTTAAGTTGGCTCCTTGGGGTTTTTTTTTTTTCCTCTTTTTACTTTTTAAAAGAAGTGAACAAAGACTGTGTAGAAAACAACAGTGCCTATAAATCAATGCCTTTCAGGATTTTTTTCTGTGATTTTTTTTTAATTTCTTAAACTGTAAATCACCAAACATCCCCAACCTATTTGCCTTGATGGACAAAGTGTAGGTGCTAACATTTTTACAAGCAATCCAAATAACTTTGCTTTGGCCATGCTTAAAACTAACTGTTAATAAGGGATGGCCTACCCTGAAATCATGAGGGATGATGTGGATTTGATCTGAGATGTCTTTTGAGACATGGGTTAGGAGATTGATTGTTCACATAGGATTTTGGAAGTAATTGTATTCTAAAGGCTGTGACCCAAATAATGAATTAATTCCTTGATGGATTTGTAATAGGATGACATTACTGAGAAGTCATGGAGAATCAAAGGTGGGGCTCAGATGGAGGAAGAGGATCACTGGGGGACATTGCTTTGAAGGTTTTTCTTGACCTGGCATGCTCACTTTTGCTCTCTGGTTTTCTCTGCTATGAAGTGAATTTCTTTGTTCCAGAATATGCTCTCTGCCTTGAAGTTCAACTTTACTTTGAGCTCATCTAAAGTCATTTGATCATAGGCTGAAACTTGTAAAAGTCTGAGTCAAAGGTAAATCTTTCCTTCTGTGATTTGTTTATGCCAGGAATTTAGTCACAGAAACAAGAAAATAAACCAACAGAAAAACTTGGTCCCAGTGAAATGGGATCATTGTAAGAACCTGACAATGTGGCTTAGCACCCTTTGGAAATGGTCTGTGGGAGAAGTGAGGTAAAGAAAGCCTAGAATGCAATAAACAGATATAAGAGTTGCTTTTAGTATGACCTCATGAGACCAGAATGTGGAGAGGAACGGGTAGAGTAAAAGTTCTTTGGAACTTTCCCCGAGAACAAGTACTCTATCAGGAATTGTGCTAAAAGTCATATCTATTGTATTGTGGCAAATTGCTTGTCTACATTTGTTGATACCTTGAGAGGAAATTTCAAAACAGCCAGCAGTCAACCTATGATGTGGATTTTTTCCTGATTACTTTTATCTAGATTTATAATAAAAGATTTCAGGAAAATTAGAATAGACCTCTCTCTCTCTCTCTCTCTCTCTCTCTCTCTCTCTCTCTCTCTCTCTCTCTCTCTCTCTCCTCTCCCTCTCTCTCAGCGTGTGTGTGTGTGTGTGTGTGCATGTGTGTGCATGTGCATGTGTGTATGTGGTGTGTTTGCAGTTTTGTTAGAAAGGAAATATGAATTAGGATAGGAGCCAGAGAACTTTTGTTGGCACAGAATGTGGTGGTAGTAAAAGAACCCAAGCATTTTCTCTCTAGAAAAAGAGGAAAAGAGAGTACCTAAGATATTAGAAAGACTTGATGAACACTAGGTGAAGGGTGTTGTTTTAATCACTGTTCTATTCCTGTGTTCTATTCACCATGACCAAAGCAACATATAAAATAAATCATTTAACTGAGGACTTCTCAGAGGGTTAGTCCATTACCATAATGGTGGGAAGCAGGCAGGCATGATACAGAAGAAGGAGCTGAGAGTTTTACATCCTAATCTGCATGCTGACAACAGGAAGAGGGTAAGACTCTGGGTCTGGTGTGGGCTTTTGAAATCCAGAAGCTAACTCCCAGTGACACAACTTTTCCAACAAGACCACACCTGCTCCAATGAGGCCATATCTCCTAATCCTTCCAAACAGCTCAACTGGGAGCTAAGCATGCAGATATATGAGCCTGTGTGGCACATTCTTATTAAAATCACCATGGGTACAAAATAATAAATACATTTAAAAGCTTTCTTTTGAAGAAGAAAGCACTGCTAGGGTTGCATAAGGAAGTGTTTCCCCACATTGGAGTAAGAGACATTGAGAAGAAACAGCAGCCACTGTCCACAGAGGCGAAGCTACTGTTCAACTGGCAGAAGACACTGACTGGCATCACCCATGCGATGCTGCTCTTGAAATAGTGCATAATGAAAGACTGTAAGAGTCATGGTGGCTTCTACCTAGGTTTCACAGAAAAGCCTGAGAGGCCAGGCAGTATGTGATGACACAGTTAGAAACCCAATAACAATGCCTCAGTTTCAAAGAAGACTCAAGGAAATTGGAGATTCCAGGTATGTGGAATATCTGTGGCTAGTGAGCAGGGTTAGCCCAAGAATGAAGACATGTGAGATGCTGATCATAGCATAGAGCTGCCCAGTCTTATAGGAACCTGTCTTCCAAAACCATGTGATCCACTTGTGACATGCTACCAAAAACTTAAATGTTTTCTTTCCTAGATTTGGCCTTGCCTTTTTATGAGCACAACTACCTATCCCACAGTTTCGTTTTGGAATGGAAATGTTTATTTGCCATCTATCATTGTATATTAGAAGAGGATAATAGTCTCCTTTTTGAAAGCACTTAATTCAGTTTTGATATTATAATTTAATTACATGTCTCCCTTGTCTTTCCTCCCCCAAAACTCTCTCATACACCCCCTCTCACTCTCCTTCAAATTCATAGACTCTTTATCCACTAATAATTATTACTGTATCCATGCGCACGCGCGCGCGCGCGCGCACACACACACACACACACACACACACACACACACACACACTTCTAAATATAGCTTTTTTAGTCCTTATAATGTTATTTGTATGTTTGTTTCCAAGGCACAGGACATTTGGCACAGGACAACCTACTATTCTTCTCTTTGCTGTGGAAGGCCACCTCTCCCCTTCCCATACTTGTTCAGTTGCCATAGTGTTTTGTGTAGGGCTGAATACTCTAGGGCTTTTGTCCAACTTGTAATTTCCTTTTCTAGCTCACGTTTGGGCAGTCATGTTGGTAAGACATTATGTGTGTAGCTTCTGATATTACCAGGAGACTCAGTCTCACAGAAAATTCCCTGGTCTGCTGGCTCTTACAATTTTTCCTCCACTCTTCTGTAATGTTCCTTGGGCCGTAGGTACTGTAGTATTTTGTAGGTGTATCCATTGGGACAGAAATCCACAACTCTGCATTTATAATTTGATGAGGTTTTCTGTAGTGATACTTTTTGTTGCATAGAGAAGTTTCCTCTAATATTCTTTTGGGTTACAGGTGTTAACAGTAGAATTCTTCTTTGAAACTGAGATGCAACTTTGAGTTTGTTCTTATGAGAAATACTGCAACTGTAGAAACTGGGGACTCTGGAAGACAGGTTAATTGTATTTTACTCTGTAGTATATGTACACACACATACACACACACACACACACACGAGTCTTTGAAGATGAAAGGTGCAATATTTTGTGTTTTTCAATCTGAGATGTCCCTAGAAGGCTCACATATAAAAGGACTAATTGCCAGTACAAAACATTTTTAGGAAGTGATTGGATCTTAAGGGTTCTGACCTAATCAATACACCATTCCCTGGATGTGTTCATATTGTGGCACTATGAGAAGAAAGGCAGGTGAAGACTAGATGGAGGAAGGATAAATTCCTCACTGGAGCATGCTGTGAACAATGTACCATGTCCCCAGGTCCTGTGTTAGTATGTCTCTGCTGGAAGGTATTTTAGCTTGTGCTCACTTACTCCAAGAAAATTTCAGGCTCATGGCACATCTACAGCAATACAGTCAAGGGACTATGGACCAAAACCTGTAACCATGAACTAGACCAAATCTTTCCAACTTTAATTTATTTCTCTCACATATTTGCCACAGTAATAAAAATCTGGATAACATAAAGATGAAATGGGAAAAAGATGTTTGACATCACATTAAATTACTGTGATGTGGCTTCTGAAATCCTATGTAATTTTTGCAAGTGTTCACTCTATGATTATGACAGAATAATGTCTTTCCAGTTATTTGAACTTGATAGGCTAACATTTAGTATGACCAAATAATAAAATCTAGCAGCTGAGTTATATTTAAGAATTATAAAATTTATGTTTAGAGAAATGATGGGACTTTAGTCATGCACTACGATGAACTACATCTCACATCAGAGGTTTGGTATCTTCTTGTCTGTGCCTATACCTATTGCTCATGGCTAAAATAAGAAAGCAATCTGCTTTACACATGTCACTATGTATCTCAAAACCATAGATCCAGGTAAAGGTTCAAGTGCCAAGTTCTCAAGGAAAGTTCGGAGGACTCAGTAGGGTAGAAGGAAGGTGACAGTAACAACTGAAGGAAGCTTAGGTGAACTGGAGCTCACTAACATTTCGATGAGTTTTCAAAGTTGGGTGAGATACTAGAACATCTCTAATGAAGAAAAGAAGTAAGAATATGGCCTTACTGCCAACGCAAAAATTAATCCCACTTGCACAAAAGATCGTAAAGTTAAAGATTCTTTTCCAATTTTACAACACAATAAAGACATTATTTAATACTTTGAGACTAAAAGAAAGTTATTCAGTTAAACATAAAAGATCACAAAATAAAAGAGGAGTATTTGACCTATATAATTCTGAACGATAAAAGGTTAAAAAAAAATAAAAGCTGGGCAGTGAGTGGTGGCGCACGCCTTTAATCCCAGCACTTGGGAGGCAGAGCCAGGCAGAATTCTGTGAGTTCGAGCCCAGCCTGGTCTACAGAGTGAGATCCAGGACAGGCACCAAAACTACACAGAGAAACCCTGTCTCAAAAAAAAAAAGTTAGCAATAATGGTAGAAATTGCAAAACTAGAGTAAAGTAAAACACCTTAACGAAGTTAAAAATGTTATCATCAAGAAAATATTAAGAATACAATTTAAACTTTAATTAGCTAAAAAACAGAAAAATTTATGGAAGAGGAAAGTCTGGTGGCCAATACAAATGAGGAAACATTCCCAATATTATGAAGATAGAAAGTCCCAGTACCGGACAATATTCTTTAACACTCATTAGACGAACAAAATTAATTAGAACTCTTGATGTAAGATATCACAAAATAATAGAAATTGCAAATTGTCATTACTGCCAGTTGAAGCATCAATTGCTCCAACCCCTATTAATTGCCGTGTGCCAATAACTTGGCAGTGTAAATATGTAAGATTAAAGAACATACTGCTATTAAAATTTTTAAAGCTTATAGCTTGCTGAACTTTACACAGATCAAAGAGAAGTGCTTAACTTCAACATTATTTTTAATTAGAAAAATAAAATGTAGTTGGAAGGTTTCTCCGGTCCTGGCCAGCTCCATGGTCCCTCGTTCCTCTGGATCCATGGTCCCTCAGCTGCTTATAAAATAATCATTCAGAGTCTTAATATTATTTACCAACTGCATGGCATATGGCAGGCCTCTTGCTAGCTTGCTCTTATATCTTAAATTAAGCCATTTCTATTAATCTATGTTTTGCCACGTGGTCATGGTTTCACCGGTCTCCTGGCATCTTGCTGTTTCTTTGGTGGCAGCTGATGGCTCTCCTGCCTCACCTTTATTCTTCCTGTCTCTCTCTTGAATTTCCTGCCTACCTATAACCCGACTTGCCCTAGGCCAGAATAGCTCCTTTATTAACAAATCATAGCCACTCATATTCACAGTGTACAGAAGGACCATCCCACAGCAATAAAAAGTAAGCCATTAGTATCTGATAATAAGAGATAGAAAATAGAATGTAGTCTGTATGCCCTATACTGAATTCTTGTAGTATCAGTAAAATAAATGGCTAGAGCTACGCACTTCAACATAGAAATGAGTAGAGAAAAGGGTAGAAAGCGCCATTGGCCATGTCAGCAAAACAGCTGACAATCACTGGGGTAAGCACAAAGGGATGTAAGAGTTCATCTCATGTTTCTATACTGACATTAGGAAACTGTCCAATATCTGGACATCAATTATATTCCTCTATACTATACAAATAAAAATGATTGACATATGAATTTTAATTTACATATTTAAACTTTTTATAACATAAGGGAATTACTCATTTAACCAAATAAATGGATTATAGGAACATTTTGTCTTCTTCATGTTTTATCTTTATAAATATCAGCTAGAAATGTTATGTTGACTAATAAGGGTCTGTACCCTTCCTTTACATAACCTGTGGTCACAATGGAAAAGGATCTTGAAGACATAGTCACTGATGTTTCTGTGACTCTCCACAACAGAACATCTAACATCCATGTGCTACACGCATTTGACTGCATAGGTTCCCATTTGGCACATCAATCAGAAAATTTCAAATAATCCTTCACTTGTGAAAAGCCATCACCTTAAAGGAATTTCTGTTGAAGTAGTCGCTGCTATTACTAGAAATGTCAACCTTTCATTCAGGCTTGAGATTGTTGATCTCTGAGTGGGCTGAACATGATAGGCCAATGCTTGACAGTAGTAGATCACTATGTTATATTATTAAGCAAGGAACAAAGCAAATTCTGTTCATGTTGGCTAAACAAAGACTTGGCACTTAATTTTAATTTGATTAGACTAACTTGTACTTTGTGACATTAAACACTTTCAGAACACTGGATTCCTAAATAAGCTTAGCTACATACAACAGAAGTCCAGGACTGAAGTTTCTCTCCTGCTCATCACTATCATCAAGAAAGACTATGAAACAGAGATGGAAGGTTAATAAAGTATCAGTTATTCATAACCCCATGCCTCAATCTCTATTAGTATTTTATTAGAATCTTCATTGAATGATGTTACAATAGCTACCCCCAAAGGAGTAAAAAAAAATCACAAAAGGATTTGTTGAATGGAGTAGATTGTTTATGCACATGAAAATCATAATTAAATTCCAAAAATATGACAAAATATGACTTGTAAATCATAAGATTAAAAATAAGTTTAGTTCTGACTAACGAAGTCGACAAGAAAAGTGAGAGAAAAACCTGAACAATCATCTGCATGTATTAACAACTGTTTTTCTTTTATGTTTGTTTTTGTTTTTCGACGCTTTAACATCAGAACTGAGCCAAAGGAAAGTGAAAGGTATGTTTTACTGCAAACACTGCTACATAAAGTAATTGATAAACTATTTGTGCTGAAGAGTTATTCAAATATAAGGATAATAAAGGAAAAGAAAAATAGGAATTACGCAATGGATTAAACATCATGTCAGTGAACAGAGAGAGGATATTTGCTTTAAGAGAACTGATTCAAATTATTTAGGTCAATGTTGTTCACAGATAACTTACTAAATATTGAGTGAGATGTGTAAAACTGTGATTTTTCTGTAAAACAAATACATTAAAGCACTTAGAATATATACTATATATACACACACACATACACAATATAGATGCATATATATATATGAATATATGATATATGTATGTAGAACATGTTCTTCTGGTATAAACAAAAGGAAAATAAGTTATCACTCCCAAACAATCCAGTACTTTACTATATGAAGAAAACAGAATACACATGATGATAGGTATTTTAGAAGAAATATTTTCAGATGCATTTTGTAGCAAAGCTTTGAAAGATGATGAAAATCAGTTAGGAAGGTCTAACTACATCTCATCCCAAAGATAGAAAAGAGTCCAACTGTAAATAAGATCAAAATTATGGTGTGCACTTGAATAAAATTGGGTGGCTGTGTGTGAATAAGTAGTAGAGAGGAATTATTTAATGTGATTAACATTAGCCCTTCAGTAGCAGCATGATTTCTCCCTCACATCATTCTCCGGATGGGAAATGCCATTCTCTCATGACATCTCCTCTCCCAGATCAATGTATGCATCATGAAATATGGCCACTTTGGCTCCATCTCTGATCTCCCAGAGAGAGGTTAATGTTACATTTTAATGGCTAGAACAAAGATTACATGGAAAATTTCAACCAATTTCAAGTAGCCCATGGGAGAAGGGGCTAGCTTTTATAATTGTATTGGTTCTCTCTTTCTCTGTCTCTGTCTCTGTCTCTGTCTCTGTCTGTCTCTCTCTCTGTCTGTCTCTCTCTCTCTCTCTGATTTATATATTCTCCACCTTCCTTGACCTAAAATCAAACATGACCTAAACTCCATGTGACACAAAAATTATGACTTATGTTCATGTATCTTAGATTATATATGAAAAACTTGCTACTTTGGCTATTAGAATATCATTACTGTTAACTTAAGTATACCCATAACACTCATAACCCATGATGAATATTGAAATGTGTGGTAGTTCCAGAATGCTTTGACTTTTTGTTGCAAGTCCTATTCATGTTTTATGTTTTGGGAAGAAGTCATGTCATTAACTATTTCAGTTTTCATAATATAAATTTCTGAGTACAGTAGAGAGATTCTTTTCTCTCCTTGCATTACTGTCTAAATTCTATTTAATGAGCCAGTGATGTAGAGCTTGTCAATCAATCAATAGTTGACAATAACTATACTTTCTGTTGATAACTGCTAAGTTACATGTGATAATAAACTTCATAATAAATTAAAAATGACATAACATGAATAGCTTTCTAATAGTTCTGTGAGTTTAATGGAAGATGAGGTCATATTAGATCATTTTAAATCAATGAATTAAAATTCAGTAAAGGGAAAGAATTAGTGAGAGCACCCCATGGCTTCTTTCAATTTTTACCAGCCGTCTTTTCTTTGGTGTGTGTGTGTGTGTGTGTGTGTGTGTGTGTGTGTGTGTGTGATGCGTGCGCGCTTTTGACTCTGAAAATAGATGGAAATTCCAAGCAAACTTGAGAATGGAAAACACTGAAATACTAGTGAAATATTTTTGGTGAAAACAAACTAATACCAAAAAAATCACATGGTTTTTATTGTCATATGATGGCAACAATGTTTTTTTTTTAACAAAAGGGTAAGTTCTAAACAAGATAGGATTGATTTGATGAACATTTTAATAATAATTGTGATTGAAGACAAATTCTTGACAGAAAATTACTTCCAAAATTTGAATCTTGTCATTCCAGGAGACACACACTTTTTAATTTTAGAGTGGGTTTTTTCTTTATTATATTTTTTGCGTGTGTGTGTGTGTGTGTGTGTGTGTGTGTGTGTGTGTGTGTGTGTTTGTTGTTTATTAAGTTAGCTATGGAATTTCACACATGTATATAATGTATCCTAGTTTTCTTCTCCCATCCGTCCTCATCTCCCTATCAGCCCTTTCAGCACTCAGTCCTCCCCACACTTCCATTTCCCAGATTCATGATCTTCAGCTGTTTTTCCAGTAAAAAAAGGGGGGGAGGGTGGGAATCAGCTAGAGATGAGGCAATGTGGGATAACAGTTGAGGAAAGAACAAACGAGAACAACATATAATGAAACATGTGTAGGAAGATACCATTAAGAACTGGATCTGAGCTGGTTCTGACCTGAAAACCTCCTCTCTGAGGGCAAGTTTCCATAGTACCAGAAGGTGCCATTAAAAATTCTAAGCGCGAGATGTAATCAATTGTCATACGCAGCTACGATGCCTATAAACTATATCAACAAGCATTATAACAAGTAAACCTAATAGTATAATAGTGGCATGCATATGTTGGCAGTAACCAATAGCTATTTAATTTCACTTAAAGCCCACTGAACAAAAGAGAAAGCATGTCTGGTACTGGAAATCTAGCAAACTACCCAGAACTAGTGAAATTACGAATATTAGAAGAGAACATGGAACTGCCATTTTACTAAAGTAGCACAATTCTTAACTACATTCCAAATATTTATTTTTGTACTCACAGATAAGTGTAGGTTCCATCCATGATCGAAGAAATATCCCTTCGCAACAGATGGAGACTATTCCAGAAAACGAAGCCAATTAAAAAAACAAAACAAAATCCACAAATGACCTTATGGTGCCGAGTCCCAGCTGACACATCTACAACACAACTCCTGCAAGTAAGTCTCAGATGTCATAGCGGGGGGTGAGGGGCAAACGATTCCATGAGCCAGAGGAACAGAAAGTTTACAATGCTATTTCCCCTTCTATGAATGTCCAGATGTATCCATGAAGTCTCGTCATCATTTCTTCCTAAATAAAACCTGAACAAGGATGACACGATTGGGCATGCTAACATGAAAGGGGAATTTCATGGCCAGTAACTACAGTGAAGTAAAGAAGAATGCAGAGACGAGGAACAATATTATTCCTCAGAGAAGAGCTCACCAATTGGTTACCTAATATAAAGTGGTCAGCCCTGAAGTTATTTTTCTATGTCTATATCTATATTTAACATATCTATAAAATCATATATATATATATATATACACATATGATGTGCAGGTAATATATATATATATACATATGTATATATGATGTGCATGTAATATTTACACATTTAGTATATTAATAATTAGAAATTTAGAGGCCAGACTGTCTCCTCTTTCTCTGTCTCCCCAGACTAACCCCCCAATTTCATCCCTAGTGCTACAATAAAATGCCATCTGTACACTTTCCTGCCCCCTGCCCACAAACCATCCCCTCCTAACCTCCCTAACCCCACTTGTTGCTTTGTCCCAGACCCCAACTTCTGTAGGCATCCCCTGCTAACCCAAGGGCCACTCCTCCCAGTGCCACAAGTAGGTTGAGAGTAGGTGTAGTAGATTGAGAGTAGTCCCACACCTCTCCTACACTCCTGAGATCCAGTCTCCCCAATCTCATCCCCAGCTCTGTAGCCAGAAACCTGCTGTAGTCTCCTTGTCCTGTCTGACATCGTCCCCAGGAGACCACAGAGAATTCTGTACTGAAATCATATGGCACTGGGATTTTATTAGCTGGGAGGCTTTCAAAGACTACTTCTATTTCTTTAGGGATTATAGTTCTATTTAAATTGTTTATTTGATGTTGATTTAACTTTGGTAGATGGTAGCAATTGAGAAAATTATCCATTTCTTTTAGATTTTTCAATGTGTTGGAGTAAGGTTTGTAAAATATTTTTTTATGATTATCTGGATTTCACCAGTGTCTGTTATTATGTCTCCATTTTTGTTTCTGATTTTGCTAATTTGGATGTGTTCTCTCTTCCTTTAAGTTAATTTAGACACAGCTTTGTCAATCTTGTTGATTTTCTCAAAGAACCAACTCATTTCATTACTTCTTTGTATTGTTCTACTTGGGTCTATTTTATTGATTTGACCTCTCAGTTTGATTATTTCTCCCATACTTACAGTTTAGTAGGATTAACACAGTAAAAATGGCCATCTTATACAGAACAATCAGCAGATTTAATGCAATCCCCATCAAAATCCCAACACAATTCTTTACAAATCTTGAAAGGACAATTCTCAACTACATATGGATAAACAAAAAACCCAGGATAACTAAAATAATCCTGATCAACAAAAGATCTGCTAAAGGTATCATTATCTCTGATTTCAAGTTTACAGAACTATTGTAATAAAAAAAAGATGTCATTAGTATAAAAATGCACACACTAATTAGAAGAATCAAATTGAAGACCAAATCATGAGTCCACACATCTATGCACAACTGACTTTTGATAAAGAAGTCAGAAATACACACTCAATAAAAGACAGCATCTTTAGCAAATGGTACTTGTCTAACTGGATGTCTTCATGTAGAAGAGTGCAAATGGATTTCCATTTATCATTCTGTATAAAACTCAAGTCCAAGTGGATCAAAGATTTCAACATAAAAACACACTAAACCTGATAGCAGAGAAAGCGGGAAATAGCCTTGAATGCCTTGGCACAGAAGACAATTTTCTGAACAGAACACCAATAGCATAAGCACTAAGATCAACAATTAATAAATGGGACCTCATGAAGCTGAATACTTTCTGTAAGGCAAAGGACACTATTTATAGGACACAAAGACAGCCTACAGAATGGGAAAGAATTTTTACTAACTCTATATGTCATAGTGGGCTAATATCCAAAACATAAAACAACTCAAGAAACTAGACATCACTAAACCAAACAATCCAATTAAAATATGGGATGCAGAGCTCAACAAAGAATTCTCAATAGAGGAATCTGAAATGGCTGAGAAACACTTAAGAAAATGTTGGGCATCTTTAGCCATCAGGAAAATGCAAATCAAAACTACTTTGAGATTCCGTCTTATATCCTCCAGAATGACTAAGATCAATAACACAAGTAACAGCTCATGCTGGTAAAGATGTGGAACAAGGGGAACACTCCTCTCTTGCTGATGGGAGTGCAAACTTGTAAAGCTACTATGAAAATCAATATGGTGGTTCCTCAGAAAGTTGGAAATCAATCTACCTCAAGACCCAGCTATATTACTCTTGAGCATATATTCAAAGGATACTCCATTCTACTGCAAGGATACTTGCTCAATCATCTTCATTTGCAGCTTTATTCATAATAGTCAGAAAATGGAAAGAACCTACCTCAATGGAAGAACAGAAAAAGAAATTGTGGTACTTTTACACAATGATGTATTTACTCAGCTGTTAAAAAATGACATCATGAAATTTGCATGCAAATGGATGGAACTAAAAAAAAATCATTCTGAGTGAGATAACCCAGGCCAAGAAAGATGAATATGGTTTATATTCACTTTTAAGGGGATATTAGTCATTGAGTAAATGATGACCAAGCTACAATTTTTAGGCCCAGAAAGGTTAGGTAAAGAGGAGGGGTCTAGGGTGGGCTCAGGGATCTACCCAGGAGGGGAAAAGAGAATTGATTTTATGGGTGGACTGAAGGAGGGTGGGGAAAGGAGCAGGGATCAGGTGGAGGGTAATGGAGTGGAGGAAGAGAGTACAGGGAGAAATGACTGGAATTGAGTGGACATTTTGGGCAGGGGGGCAGTGGAGTAGAAAATTACTGTGATCTTATAATATGTATGCCTAGCAATGGAGAATACAGAATCTCAGTTGGCCATCTCTTGTAGCCAGGTGAAAATTCCAGTGGCAAGATAGGTCATATTTAATTGAGTTCTTAGACAAGAAGGTCCCATGATAATCCCCTCAAACAACCCAGGCTACTGCTAAGACAAAAGTTTGCTCTCTGCAAACTGGCAGCAGGGCACCATTGCCAGGAACAACACCCTCACTACTCACTAGACATTGGGAAGTTAAGCTGGTGTCTCCATGGAGCCCTCACACTACATGATAGTCTCTTTGGTGTGGGAAGGTACTCTGCAGGATACCACAAGAGAAACATGGACTCCAAGTCAGCCACAAAACCTTTGATCTACAATCTGTCCTGCCACCATCATATACAAGGGCAATCATGGCACGGAACTTGTGGGAGTAGCCAATGAAAAGACTGCCACTGATATCCTGCTGTACTCAGACCAGGACCTTTTTTAGTTATCATCGAAGAGGCTTCCTCCTGAAGCACATGGGAGCAGATGCAGACTTCTACAAGAAGACATTATGTGTAGACAGAGTCTAAATTGGAGGCCTCCATTAAGTCCCTCCTCTCAGAGCTCAGGGAATCCCGTGGAAGAAGAGGCAGAAGAGCAGAAGAGCCAGAGGGGATGCAGGGCACCAGGAGAAGAAAGCTCCCTGGTTAATACTTTTTTCTTGGGATCCAGCTTTTTTTCACATTTTGGAATTGAAGCTCTAGCTTCTTAATGTTTAGGTGTGGTGGGCTAAGGTGAGGTGTCTCCTTTCATCTAAAAGTAAAACCAGGGATGGAGATAGGATTCTGCACTTACGAGAATATACTTCTCTTGCAGAGGACCTGAGTTCAATCCATAGCATGAGATTCCCTAATCTCTAGAGGTACCGGCACTCACACATACATATAGAGAGGGGTACTTAAATTAATAAAATATTTAATAGTAAAAACAATCCTTTATTTATTTCCAATAAAGGGCAACCAGAGAGAACTGATGTGAAACAAAAGGAACATTAGGATAGAGAAGCATTGGTAGTCTTGAGGAGAAACTCAGTATTTATTTTAATATCCCTTGTGTACCTCTCTTAATACTACCAACTCTATTTTTACATTAAATCAAATACAAATGTGAAGAGAAACTGCTTCACGTACATTTGTGTGAGATGAGATTTTGTTTAGCACTAGTGAATATTTTGCCTATAATTCCAAAAGTCCTTTGTAAAGTCAATACAAGAACCCATTTTAAATGGTTTCAAAAGGCAACCAGAATAAAAAAGCCACATACAATAACTAATTTTACTTTTTTTTCCTGATGGTATATTTGCATATTTCCTGCAGAAATTTCTGGTTGTAACAGAGAATGTCTTTAAGGCTGCATTCAAGTTTCTGAATGACAACCAAACACATATATATTTATCAGCTTTCAAAGAAAGAAAACAAATTTCTCAACTTTCAGTTTGAAAATTCAATTTCTTAAGAACGAGAGAGGCAGAACTTTTAAAAATTCATTGAAAATATATGATTGACTTATGACACAAGTGAGAACACATACCAAACACTACTTGGGTAACCAAGAACCTGAGACTAGAAAGCCCAGAGACCCATGTTAAAAAAAAATACTGGTTGTTTTTTCTGTTTAGTGTAAGTAGTGATAAAATGATTCCTAATGATATTCAGCTATATTTGTAGATAAGTGCCTTATTTAGCTATCATCAGAGAAGCTTCCTCCTGCAGCAGATAGGAACAAATAGAGAGACCCACAGCCAAACGTACACAGAGACCCTGAAATAAACAGCTCTAAATGGGATATCTCTATCAAATTCCTTCACTCATTGCTCAGGAGACCCCTGTGGGAGAGGAGGCAGAAAGAGTACCCAGAGGTAATGAGACCACCATGAGAACAAGGTCTTCTAAATAAATCAGAGAAAGGTCATAGGAACTCACAGAGACTGAAGTAGCAATCATAGGGCCTACACGGGTCTGCAGTAGATCATCTGCATATATATTACAGCTTTCAGTTTAGTGTTTTTAGGAGACACCTGAGTGTGTGAACGAATGGATCTCTGATTCTAGTGCCTTCCCTTGAGGCTCTTTCCTTATCTTATGTTTCCCTTCTCCAACAAGGTTTTTGTTTGCTGACTATATTTTATTTTGTTATGTTTTGTTATTATCTCTTATGATAAGAAGCCTGTTATTTTCTAATGAGAGACAGAGAGAGAGTGGATCCAGACAGGAGGGGAGGTGGGAGATGGGAAGGGTAGAGAGAGGGGCAATTATAATCAAGAAATATTGTATGAGAAAAGAATATATTTTTAATAAAAATATATAAATAACTCATTATTGTAGAAAACTAGAGAATTAGAAGCCATGAATTTGAGAGCAAAGAAGGAATTGGTGAACAATAGAAATGAATAGAGGGAGAAAATAGATGAGAAAAAAAGATGTAATTGTATTTCTGTTCAAAATTTTTTTTAATTTTAATTTTTATTTTTTTAAGTAAATTTATTTTACAACATCATTTAGTTCAACATAATAGCCACAGATTCCCCTGTTCTCCCACTCTCGCCCCCCTCCCCCTCCCCCCACCCCACCCCCCATCCCCACCTCCTCCAGAACAAGGTCTCCCCCGAGGACCGGGATCGACCTGGTAGACTCAGTCCAGCCAGGTCCAGTACCCCCCTCCCAGACCGAGCCAAGCGTCCCTGCATAGGTCCCAGGATTCAAACAGCCAACTCATGCAACTAGCCCAGGACCCGGCACCAACACACAGCTGCCTCCCAAACAGATCAAGCCAAATGACTGTCTCACCCGTTCAGGGGGCCTGATCCAGTTGGGGGCCCCTCAGCCTTTGGTTCATAGATCCTGTGCTTCCATTCATTTGGTTATTTGTCCCTGTGCTTTATCGAACCTTGGCTTCAACAATTCTCGCTCATATAAACCCTCTTCTTTCTCACTAATTAGACTCCCAGTGCTCCACCAGGGGCCCAGCCGTGGATGTCTGCATCCAGATTCCTCAGACCTTCCTTGGATGGGGTTTATGGCACAACTAACAGGGTGTCTGGCCATGCCATCACCAGAGTAGGTCAGTTCCTGCCGTCTCTCGACCATTGCCAGCAGTCTTTTGTGGGGGTATCTTTGTGGATCTCCGTGGGCCTCCCTAGCTCTCTGCTTCCTCCCCTTCTCATATGGTCTTCATTTACCATGGTCTCCTATTCCTTGTTCTCCCTCTCTTTTCTTGATCCAGCTAGGATCTCCCACTCTCTTTCCCTCGACCGTTGCCCTTCATTGTTCCCACTCATGACCAGGCTGTTCATGTAGATCTCATCCATTTCTCCGTGTCTTTTTTGGGGTCTCGTTTTCCAGGTAGCCTCACTGGTGATGTGAGTAGCAGTCCAGTCATCCTTGTTCCACATCTAGCATCTTCCTATGAGTGAGTACATACCATATTTGTCTTTCTGAGTCTGGGTCACCTCACTCAGGATGATTTTTTCTAGATCCATCCATTTGTCTGCAAACCGTATGATGTCGTTGTTTTTCTCTGCTGAGTAGTATTCCATTGTGTATATGTGCCACAATTTATTTATCCATTCTTCAGTTGAAGGGCATCTAGGTTGTTTCCAGGTTTTGGCTATTACAAACAATGCTGATATGAACATAGCTGAGCAAGTGCTCTTGTGGTATGATTAAGCATTTCTTGGGTATATGCCCAAAAGTGGTATAGCTGGATCTTGGGGGAGATTGATTCCCAATTTTTTAAGAAAGCGCCATATTGATTTCCAAAGTGGTTGTACAAGCTTGCATTCCCACCAGCAGTGGAGGAGAGTTCCTCTAGTTCCACAACCTCTCCAGCATAAAGTGTCTTCAGTGTTTTTGATCTTAGCCACTCTGACAGGCGTAAGGTGGTATCTCAGAGTTGTTTTGATTTGCATTTCCCTCATGATTAGGGATGTTGAGCAATTCCTTAAATGTCTTTCAGCCATTTGGGTTTCCTCTGTTGAGAATTCTCTGTTTAGTTCTAAAGCCCATTTCTCAATTGGACTGTTGGTCGTTTTGATGTCTAATTTCTTGAGTTCCTTATATATTCTGGATATCAGTCCTCTGTCACCTGTGGGGTTGGTGAAGATCTTTTCCCATTCTGTAAGCTGTCCCATTGATTGATTGTTTGTCTCAGTGTCTGCACTACTGGTGTTATATTTAGGAAGTGATCTCCTATGCCAATGCGTTCAAGACTACTTCCTACTTTCTCTTCTAGCAGGTCCAGAGTAGCTGGATTTATGTTGAGGTCTTTGATCCACTTGGACTTAAGTTTTGTGCACGGAGATAGATATGGATCTATTTGCAGCCTTCTACACGTTGATATCCAGTTATGCCAGCACCATTTGTTGAAGATGCTTTCTTTTTTCCATTGTACACTTTTGGCTTCTTTGTCAAAAATTATATGTCCATAGGTGTATGGGTTAATGTCAGGATCTTCAATTTGATTCCATTGGTCCACATGTCGGTTTTTATGCCAATACCAAGCTGTTTTTATTACTGTAGCTCTGTAGTAGAGCTTGAAGTCAGGGATTGTGATGCCTCCAGAGGTTGTTTTATTGTACAGGTTTCTTTTAGCTATCCTGGGTTTTTTGTTTTTCCATATGAAGTTGAGTATTATTCTTTCCAGGTCTGTGAAGAATTGTGTTGGTATTTTGATGGGGATTGCATTGAATCTGTAGATTGCTTTTGGTAAGATTGCCATTTTTACTATGTTAACCCTGCCTATCCATGAGCATGGGAGATCTTTCCATTTTCTGACATCTTCTTCAATTTCTTTTTCCAGGGGCTTAAAGTTCTTGTCATATAGGTCCTTCACTTGCTTGGTTAGTGTTACCCCAAGGTATTTTATGTCATTTTTGGCTATTGTAAAGGGTAATGTATCTATAATTGTCTTCTCAGCTTCTTTGTCCATTGTATATAGGAGGGCTACTGATTTTTTTGAGTTGATCTTGTATCCTGCTATGTTGCTGAAGGTGTTTATAAGCTATATCAATTCCTGGGTGGAATCTTTGGGGTCACTCAAGTATACTATCATGTCATCTGCAAATAGGGAAAGCTTGACTTCTTCCTTTCCAATTTGTATTCCCTTAATCTCCTTATGTTGTCTTATTGCTCTGGCTAGAACTTCAAGTACTATATTGAATAAGTATGGGGAGAGTGGACAGCCTTGCCTCGTTCCTGATTTTAGTGGAATTGCTTTGAGTTTCTCTCCATTTAATTTGATGTTGGCTGTTGGTTTGCTATATATTGCCTTTATTATGTTTAGGTATGTTCCCCGTATTCCTGATCGCTCCAAGACTTTTATCATGAAGGGGTGTTGGATTTTGTCAAATGCTTTTTCTGCATCTAGTGAGATGATCATGTGGTTTTTTTCTTTGAGTTTGTTTATATGGTGTATTATGTTGATGGACTTTCGTATGTTGAACTACCCTTGCATCCCTGGGATGAAGCCTACTTGATCATGGTGGATAATTGTTCTGATGTGTTCTTGGAGTCTGTTTGCCAATATATTATTGAGTATTTTTGCATCAATGTTCATGAGGGAGATCGGTCTGTAGTTCTCTTTCTTTGTTGTATCCTTGTTTGGTTTAGGAATCAGGGTAATTGTAGCCTCATAGAAGGAGTTTGGTAATGTTCCTTCTGTTTCTATTATGTGGAACAATTTAGAGAGTATTGGAATTAACTCTTCTTTGAAGATCTGGTAGAATTCTGCGCTGAAACCATCTGGTCCTGGGCTTTTTTTGGTTGGGAGACTTTTAATGACTGTTTCTATTTCCTTAGGGGTTATTGGGCTATTTAAATAGTTTATCTGGTCTTGATTTAACTTAGGTATGTGGTACTTATCCAGAAAAATGTCCTTTTCTTTTAGGTTTTCCAGTTTTGTGGAGTAGAGGTTTTTGAAATATGACCTTATAATTCTCTGGATTTCCTCAATGTCTGTTGTTATGTCCCCCTTTTCATTTCTGATTTTGTTGATTTGGATTCTCTCTCTCTGTCTTTTGGTTAGTTTGGATAAGGGCTTGTCTATCTTGTTGATTTTCTCAAAGAACCAACTCTTTGTTTCATTAATTTTTTGTATTATTCTCTTAGTTTCTAATTTATTAATTTCACCTCTCACTTTGATAATTTCCTGGCGTCTATTCTTCCTGGGAGACTTTGCTTCTTCTTGTTCTAGAGCTTTCAGGTGTGCTGTTAAGTCACTAGTGTGAGATTTCTCCAACTTCTTTATGTGGGCATTTAGTGCTATGAATTTCCCTCTTAGCACTGCTTTCATAGTGTCCCATAAGTTTGGGTATGTGGTGTCTTCATTTTCATTGATCTCTAGGAAGTCTTTAATTTCTTTCTTTATTTCTTCCTTAACCCATTGGTGATTCAGTTGAGCATTATTCAGTTTCCATGAGATTGTAGGTTTTCTGTAGTTTTTGTTGTTGTTGAAATATAACTTTAAACCATGGTGGTCTGATAGAACACAGGAGGTTATTCCAATTGTTTTGTATCTGTTGAGATTTGCTTTGTGGCCAAGTATGTGGTCGATTTTAGAGAAAGTTCCATGGGGTGCTGAGAAGAATGTATATTCTTTCTTGTTAGGATGGAATGTTCTGTAGATATCTATTAGGTCCAATTGGGTCATGACATCAGTTAAGTTCTTTATTTCTCTGTTAAGTTTCGATTTGGGAGATTTGTCCAGTGGAGAAAGTGGGGTGTTGAGATCTCCCACTATTAATGTGTGGGGTTTTATATGTGGTTTAAGCTTTAGTAATGTTTCTTTTACATATGTGGGTGCCCTTGTGTTTGGGGCATAAATGTTCAGAATTGAAACTTCATCTTGGTGGATCTTTCCTGTGATGAGTATGTAATGTCCTTCTTGATCTCTTTTGATTGATTTTAGTTTGAAGTCTATTTTGTTGGATATCAGGATGGCTACCCCTGCTTGTTTCTTAAGACCATTTGATTGGAAAGTCTTTTCCCAGCCTTTTATTCTTAGGTAGTGTCTGTCTTTGAATTCGAGATGTGTTTCTTGTATGCAGCAGAAAGTTGGGTTCTGCTTTCGTATCCATTCTGTAAGTCTATGTCTTTTTATAGGTGAATTAAGTCCGTTGATATTAAGGGATATTAATGACCAGTGATTGTTCATCCCTGTTATTTTTGGTGGTAGTGTTTGTGTACTTCCCTTCTTTGGGGTTTACTGTTGTGGCTTTATCTATTGCCTGTGTTTTTGAGTGTGTATCTGACTTCCTTCGGTTGGAATTTTCCTTCTAGTGCTTTCTGTAGGGCTGGGTTTGTGGATAGGTATTGTTTAAATCTGGCTTTGTCTTCGAATGTCTTGTTCCTTCCGTCTATGATGATTGAAAGTTTTGCTGGGTATATTAGTCTGGGCTGACATCCATGGTCTCTTCGTGTCTGCATTACATCTGACCAGGTCCTTCTGGCTTTCAAAGTCTCCATTGAGAAATCGGGTGTTATTCTGATGGGCTTACCTTTATAGGTCACTTGGCCTTTTTCCTTGGCTGCTCTTAATATTCTTTCTTTATTCTGTATATTTAGTTGTTTAATTATTATGTGTCGAGGGGACTTTTTTGGGGGGTCTAGTCTGTTTGGTGTTCTATAGGCTTCTTGTATCTTCATAGGCATTTCCTTCTTTAAGTTGGGAAAGTTTTCTTCTATAATTTTGTTGAATATATTTTCTGTGCCTTTGAGTTGGTATTCTTCACCTTCTTCTATCCCTATAATTCGTAGGTTTGGTCTTTTCATGGTGTCCCAGATTTCTTGGACATTTTGGTTCATGACTTTGTTGGCTTTAGTGTTTCCTTCGACTGATGAAACTATTTCTTCTACTGTATCTTCAATGCCAGAGATCCTCTCTTCCACCTCTTGCATTCTGTTGGTTATACTTGCATCCGAAGTTCCTGATCTTTTACTCAGGTTTTCTATTTCCAGCATTCCCTCTGTTTGTGTCTTCTTTATTTTTTCAATTTCCCTTTTCAGTTCTTGGACTGTTTCCTTTGTTTGTTTCATTGCTTTTTCATGATTTTCTTTCAGTGCTTTATTGTTTTCTTCCAGGACTTTATTGTTTTCTTCTAATTTGTTTGCCCTTTCCTCTAGTTGTTTACAGCGTTCTTCCAATTTTCTTGTCTTTTCCTCTACACAAGCCTCTACCTTCTTCATGAAGTTACTCATTAGGCTACTTTCTTCTGCTTCTTCCAATTTTTGGTGTTCAGGTCTAGATGTTGGAGGCGGGCTAGGTTCTGGTGATGCTGTATTGCGGGCTAGGTTCTGGTGATGCTGTATTGCTCTTCATTTTGTTGTATGTACTTCTGCCTTGACGTCTGCCCATCTCCTTGTGGTTCCTTCTTGGTCTTATCAGTGTAGTTGTTTCAGAAAGAGCTGACAGATTCAGGAAGACTCTCTCTCTTGTCCAAAAGGGAGTTCTCTTGTCCAACTCTCTGGTCCAGAAGGGAAGTCGGGGGCAGGCTCTGGTCCAGAATGGCAGTCGGGGACAGGCTGGGAGCTGGGGGCCGGTCTCTAAGTCTCAGGAAGTGGCTGGGGTCTCGGGCAGATGGGCGTGGGGGCAGGGCGCGGAGATTGCAGGGGCTGCCGGGGGGCTTGGAAAAGGGGATCCCTCCCGGTGGGGCTAGAAGGGGAGCTGCCCAGTGGCCAGAACCTGGTGCCAAGTTGGGCAGGTCTTCCCGGAGTGGTTGGTGCCCAGGGATGGGGTCCGGGTTGGACCCAGGTACTCACCTCTGGTCCAGAAGGGAAGTCCCAAAAATATTTTTAAAAGAAGCATTGCTTTCTATTCTAAGTTAAATACTTAAAAAATATATAAATAATTAAAAAGTTCCCTATTATGAAAATTCTAGCTGACAATTTAGGTCCACTGAGTCCTTGCACATTTAATTGGAAGACTTATTTGAATAATACTTATGGAAATGAAGCTGTGTGCTAGTTGACTTAGGAGAAGAGAAATAGGGCTCTAGAGTGAAAAAGGAAACTTTGAAGAGAAAAAACAATGACAGTATGAAATTTACAGGCAAATGGATGGAACTAGAGAAAATCATCCTGAGTGAGGTAACCCAAATCCAGAAGGACAAACATGGTATGTACTCAAAATCCAGAAGGACAAACATGGTATGTACTCACTCGTAAGTGGATTCTAGATATAAAGCAAAGAACAATATGACTGCAACCCACAGAACCATGGAGGCTATATATATATATATATATATATATATATATATATATATATATATATATATATAGCAGGGGGGGACCCTAGGATGACTGTGGCTTATAATAAATTTTCATTTTACTCAATTACTGAGCAAGCCTCAATGAAACATTTCACTATTAAGATAAGAATTTATACTGTATCAAGCTGATAATAGAAAAATAAATGAATAAATTAAAAAAGAAGCAATTTTATGAATCTAAAAAAAATAAAAATAAATGTACAGAATATTCTATGATTCCACAAAGGAAGCTCAGTATTTCTTGTTTATAAAGATGAGTTTTGGTTAAAGTTTTTCATAATGTCTTTAAAAACAACTTCACTTAACTTTTTTTATTTAATTTTTTTTCTTTTCTTTTACATACCAACACAGTTCCACCTCCCTTCCCTTCTCCCACTCTCCCCCACCACCATCCCACCCCCATCCCTTCCTAATAGAGGGTAAGGCCTCCCTTGGGTAGTCAACCCAGGCTGGCTGACCAAGTTTGGACTGAACCTAGCCCCTCATCCTTGCATCAAAGCTAAGTGAGGCATCACACCATAAAGAATGGGCTCTAAAAGGCCAGTTGGAACTTCACTTAACTTTAATGTCTTTAAACAACAGCTTTCTTTTCAAAAGAAAGCCCGTCTATCCAAACTCTCATTTCTTATTCAAAGAGTTAGAAAACATTTTAACCTATCTATCCTTTATAGATCTGGTTCAGTGGCACTTGGTAACCATGATGACTTTATGAATGACCATATTTTTGCATCACTTGGGAGTTGAACCTCTGACTTTTGTGTGTTTCAGATCATATGGATTACAATTTTCCTTCTACTAAAAGTCAAGCTGCATGACCTGAACATGTCACATAATTAATCTAATTATCATATCTTTCTTATAGAATCTAGTGCTGTAACTGTGAAGAAAAGAAATAATATATATGATTATATGGAATAAATTTTTTATAATGGTAGAAATCATAGCACAGAAAATTAATCTATATGGTTTGAATAGGGGGTTGAAGTTTTCCAGAAGAGGAAAATGGAGCTAAAATCCATATCATTCATAGGAATTTGACAGGTGTACCTATCTGAGATATGAATGTTATAAAATAAAACTCATTATGCAAATCCAAGAAACTGGGAGACAGCATGAGACTCTCATGGAACTTAGAATGTCTGGAGTCTAAAGATCATGAAGGTCAGAATCAGAAAAGTCTGGCAATGATGTCTCACATAGCTCAGAGAAAGGATTCTGTGGTCAGAACACACATGACTTCCAAAGCTCATGTTGAAGGTTAATGCCTACTGAGGGAAAGCGAAGAGGTAGAGCCTTTGAGAAGTAACTGACTGAAGAAGACTCCATTCCAGGATTGGAACAAGATCCTTAGGAGGATTCAACATAGTGGGATCCTTCATCTCTGCCCTCATTCGTTCTGTGGTTCCAACATTCTGTCCCTTTTCACTTTCCTTCTTGGGTGATGACAACAATATTGTCATTTCTGGGGAACAGCATTCATACGGAATCTGATGATATTGATCTTGGACGCCCACCCCCCACCCCAATCACCCAAAACTGTGAAAAATATATTTCTGTTCTTTATAACGACTCAATCCCAAGTATGGTTACTAATGTCACAGACATGCTAAGAGAAATTACACTCTGAAATTTGTTTTTTGAAATGTCACAGCAATGAGACTTGAAATTAGTCAAAATGAGATGACTAGCAGCCTAGAAGATGACACACCAGAGCCCATGACACTATGACGAACAAATATGCAGTGAGGAGATGGGGAAAGTAGAGTACCTAGTAGATAGATTGGATGGAAAGAGAAGTGTAGTAGTTCATGTGTTGTGGAGCATGGTAGAACTGGAGATGAGATGGTGATGAGGAATAGGCTGATATGAGAAGCCTGTGCTACCACCTGAAGCCATGTAGATATTTGAAGGCTTTGATGCTGCCTGGGCCCATGCTGATCTGAATGGCCTCTTCTGTCACCTGAAGCCATGATGACATCTAGGTCTATGCTACCATCAAGCGCCATGTCTTGGTTCATGGCCCTACTGCAGCTAGACTCTTTGTTGATGTCCATGGTCCATGTTACCACCAAAGGCCAAGTGGATGCCTGGGGTCTAAGCTCCCACCTGAAGCCATGTTTATGTCCCAGAGCTGGGTTGGAGGGCATGAGCTCAGAAGTAGCCTCAATCCTTGTCAGGTGGGAGAGCTGACCCTGAGAGAGAGAGAACTGATCTCACTTCTTTCCAGGTGCCTTTGGGAGAGCAGGCCCTGCACCTCATCTAGGCAGGACAATAGAGCTGGCCTTGGTGGCATGAGTACAGGGGAGCTGGTCAAGCCCCTTGCCTGGGCAGTGTGGGAGAGCTAGCCTGGACAGAGTAGATGAGCTTTCCTGCCCTTTGCTAGCTTCAGCACTTGGGAGAGCTGGCCCTGGTACAGTGGGTCCAAGAGAGCCCCCCTTGAATGTATATGCATGGGAGAGCTAGTCCCTTCCCTTGCCTGCTACCACAGGCAGCAGAGCTTGCCATACCCCTCACTTGGTCAAAGCAGAGAGAGCTGCTCCCAGTGGCTTGGGAGCAGGAGAGAGGACAGACTGATCAACTCAGCTACCAACCAGGCCCAGATCCAGGCCTTTGAGTTGGGCCACCTCAAAATCTGCCTCATCCATGAAGTGCTGGGACATGTGAAAAGGTTGGCCATGCAGAACCATAGCTGCAGGCTTTCCATGACACAGAGGAACAGGAGGAGATCCAGTGAAGATCTCACATTAATAGTGTAGCAGAAGCCAGAGGCCTGAAACCAGTGCAATGACTTATTGCAAAGAACATTTTCAAGTAAAGCTTAAAAAGGTATATATAGTGTGACACACCACAGCTCCACAGTGAGATTTTTGTTTGTATGCTTGCTTCTTTTTTTTTTTTCTTTTTTTGCAGGAGGGGGGAATGTTGCAGAGGCAGAGGGCATATATGGAGGGATGGGGAGATAACTGGGATTGGGGTGCATGATGTGAAATTCACAAAAAAGTCAATTAAAAAAATAGGAAAAACAGTTTAAAAATAATATGAGTAATTTCTAAGTGAACATTGATAGGAACATGTTGTGTGACACTATTCTTGAGGAGACACGAACAAACATCTATTCATCCCAGAAAGGAACTGATGACAGACCAAAGCACAAATACTTCCAAAAATCCAACTTGGTTAAACCATGAGGATTTTGAGTGTTGCTTGCAGGAATATGGGTAGAGGATTACTTACAGAAGCAGAAATGACTCAAAGACTGGTGAGGTCACCAAAGCCTACACCAGCATAGATGGCGTCTCACACACAGTATTTGGATACCTAGAGCTTGCTGTACTACCTTCAGGTAGCTCAAAATGTTTGATGATGTCACTTTCAGGTAGTTTGGTTGGTGTGAGTCTCTTCAGTCAGCTCAATTGGTCTCTGCTTCTTGAAGGCACCTTGGCTAACTTGTTTCATTAAGCAGTCCAGCTTGTCTGACTGTATCTCTCAGCAGTCTTTACTGCTTATATGTGGTTGGGGGAGTGATGAGCCCTAATGCATCTAGTCAGTTTCAGGGAGTAATTAAGGTCTTTGAGTTGTTTACTCCTTAAGATTAAGGGGTTTCTCTGCAGGATGCAGTTTCAAATACTCTTAGAATTTCCTGTCTTTTTTTTTTTTTACCTTCTTTGTAATATGCTATGTATTAAGAAACTTCCCTTCAAAATGGAAGATTTATACTTCAGAAGAAGCTACAAATCAGAACCTGAGATAGAAAATAAGAATTGGGTTTATGAAATATTTAGGTATCAGAATCCACAAGACACAGAAATCACTTAATCTGGGGAGAGATTAAGAGATTAAGTGATTTCCACATTACTCCTTTAGAATACCTGAGCAGGGCATTAGTGGAGCTTATCAGTGAAATAAAGACCACACAAATTGTGGATTCAGAAGGTAATGGAAGAGATCGTAGAACATGACATCACAAGTTTGATATGTGCTCATCTTCCTAACTCATTTTTGTGGGAACAATATGGAAAGAAAATCTCCAACAACAGAAACATACTCCTTTATAAGTAGCCACAGTAAGAGTTTGAATTACAAAATGTAACAGTGATGAATATATATTTGAACAACTATAGAATAAAAGTCTCATAATTTGGGTAATTGATATGAACACCAGTTCATCAGAAACCATTGACTTAAGATATTATCTTAGTCAATGTTCTATTTCTATGAGAGACTCCATGATCACAGCAACTCTTATAAAGGAAAGCATTAAATTGGGGCCAGGTTACAGCTTTAGAGGCTTAGTCCATTATCATCATGGCAGGAAGCATGGTGGCTTGCAGGCAGATACAGTGCTGGAGGAGCTGAGAATTCTATATCCTGATGGGCAGGCAACAGGAAGAGAGAGAGAGAGAGCACTGGACTTGGTTTGAGCATTTGAAACCTCAAAACAAAACCCCCAGTGAAGCATTTATTCCAGCAAGGCCACAAAACCTAATCCTTGTCAAGTAGTGCCACCTGTAATGATCAAGCATTCAAATCTATAAGCCTATGGGGGCCATTCCTATTCAAACCACAACAGATACTATAGATGATCAGGTAAAAATGAGAGTATGACAGGTGTTTTTCTCTGTTCCTTCACAGTGGAAGTTTCAATGATTGTGTTGATGTAAGAAAATAGCCTCATTCTTTGTGCTATTTGTATGAGGCTGTTTATATGTAAGCCTAATTAAATGCCCAGTAAAATCAAGTTTTCACTCAGTAGTGTGATAAAATATTCTCATCACCTCATCACCGAGTTGTTTGATGTTTTAAAATGCATTGAATTACCTGTGACAAATATTAAAAGCGGTCCAATGTATATGTATGGAACTGACAAAATTTTCCAAGCCAAAAGCAGTTTGCCCAGGAACTTTCCTCACAAGGTTTAGAAGCCTTTCCTTGCTAATGTGAAGTACATCTAGAAAGATATCACCAGTGCCTCTTAGAGTTGCAATCCTTTACATGGACCTATTCATGCTATTTGAATATAAAGCTAGAGTATTTTTTGTAAATCTCAAGAATACCCCTAACAGAAATCTAGCATTGGGCTGGTGAATCATTTGTTGACCAAAGTTACTTTTAACGGGGGATAATAAAATGTACTCTTCTAGTCTTAGGGGCCCTTGGGATACATACATTGACAGGATTTAGGACAGGGTCCCCTAGGAAAAATACCTTCTATCCTTGGTATCTCTAGATAAAACATTCTGTAGACCAAATGTCCATTATCTTTCTGTGATGAAGTGGAAGGAAATATGCCATAGAAACAGATGTGGTATATCACTCCTCTGGCATTAGCACAGCAGAGAATGTCCAGTTGGACAAGGCCAGTATAATTCATCTTTACCCTGGAAATGTCCTGAGGATTGGGCACATTTTTGTGTGGTCTGCTTTGAACTAATGCCTATGCATGTTGGCTAGCAAAGGCAAAGAAAAAATAAAACAACAAACAAAAACAAAGCAAAAAAAAAATAGAATAGCTTTGTTGTTCAAGTCTTCACTTTTGTCAATGTGGGCCATATCAATATGATAGGACACACACTTGAATATACTGAATCTTCTTTTTATTTTGTTTATGAGTTTGCATCCTCTCTGATGTAGATAACTAAATCTGGTAGCTTACAGAAACTCTAATAATTTACTGATCTATTAGTTATCTCGTGTGTGTGTGTGTGTGTGTGTGTGTGTGTGTGTGTGTGTGTGCATGTGTGTGAATTAGTCACTTCTAACATACTCTCTTTTGTCTTTCTAGGGATGTCCTAAGCACTCTTGCTTATCCAATGAACTATCTTCAGTTTCAAAACAGTTAAATTATTAGTTCAGGTGCTTCCAAGGTCCACATTTTACTTTCAGGAGAGAGGAGATTTCCAGGACAGCTAGGAATGGGTAGATTCTCTTTTGCTTAGACAAGCATCAGAAACTCTAACCTTGGGAAACAAGTAGATAAATTCATGACAACCATCACCATGGTTGGACATCTATATCAGTGGATGAGGGCTCAGACAATGTGATGAGCAGGGAGGAGGCTGTGTCCTTCCCACACACAGCTTTCTCTGCTCTCTCACTTTGGCCCAGCTTCTTCACTTTTTACAGACCAGCAGCTTGATAAATTAAATATAAATAAGTAATGGTTAAATATATCTAGCCCATAAATTTAAAATAAAAATCTGACATTTTTTGGTCATTGATTCACTGTACCTTTGCCTGGAAAAGGACTGTGTACAGCAGTTTGTGTGAAAGATTGTCAATGAATGTTTCACATATGGTTCCCCAAGTGCTTCTGCCAAGGGTGTATTGTTGCCAAAAAATGGTTTTACAGATATTTCTAGGTAAAGGGATGATGTAGATAAATTAACACTCATTACAGAGTTCAACCTCAAATTGAGTTCTAGCTAGTTTATATTAAAATTGGTGTTAGAAACAATATGAATGCTTATAAGCTAGAAAACAAAAAAGAATACCATTCTATTGTTTATGAAGAAAGCCACAAGTTAAGTTTCCATTCTTTCTGTATGATGAAATTTGTACTTTAGTAAAACTAAAACATGTATTTGTTCTCTGGCATCAGAGACACATTTGCAACCTGTTTGGTCTTATTCATGGTTTTCATCATCAGAAATCTTGGGGATAAAATACTTATTCATTGGGATAATTACTTCTCTGGGAAAGTTTTATTTACTGCCATCCCACTGAAATGGTGATTTTGGACTAGTGAGAGTTTGGGGAGTTGGTGTAACCTTTAGCAGGCACAGCATAACAGAGGAAGTCAGGTCACTGTAAACATGTCCTTGGAAGGGACATCGGGAACCTGGTCCCTTCCATGTCTCTTTTGCTTCTTGGCTGGGTTAGAGTGAAAAACGTTGTTCCATCCCAGCTTCTCTACCAAAGGCCCCAAAACAACAAAGCAGAGAGATCAGGCTTAGAGATTTCTGGAATGTTAAGCAAAACAAATTTTGTTCTATTGAGTTGTTTGCTTCAGTTATTTTGTCATAGTGGAAGGAAGCTGATTCACAAAGGTAGAAGACAGTCTTCTAATTTTTTAAATGCATGACCTTCATATACTCATAGCAATTAACACACACGCACACACACACACACACACACACACACACACACACACAGAGAGAGAGAGAGAGAGAGAGAGAGAGAGAGAGAGAGAAAGAGAGAGAGAGAGCTATCATTCCATTCCATAAGGCTTCTTAATTTTTGAATTTGATGAGATTTTGGCATTGTCAGTGCTATCCATATATTTAGCTTATGTAAGGTTATTATTTCCGCTTCTTTGTTGCATTTATTTCAAAGCTAAAATGTTTAGATTTGAAAATACTGAATTTATTTATTTTAAGACACTCTGGTCCATGTTTCATGATTATCTCTATTAAGTCAGAAGTAAAATAAAAAGCATTGATGAAGTTTGACCTTAAATATTAGTACCAATTTGGAGGATCATTGTGTAGATTATATTGAAAAAAAGAAGTTGGTGAAGAGATCAACTCTTTTTAGAGACTTAAAGTGGTTCCAACATTTGAAAAATGATCGAGAAGAGAGAACGCTCACCAAGTTTTGCTATTTGCAGCTATGGGAGAGGAGACACCTATTTCTATATCTAAGAAAAGCAAATGAGAAGCCTTCAGCATTCAGATTGTTTAATGGCCCCCTGAGTGCCATATTCATAGAACTCCTGATGAGATTGGGTAGTAAGCTTGGAAAGGAGTTTTTGAAACTAAGACAAAACCTCCAAATACTAGGTTAGAAATATATGGATATGTACTGATTTCCACATGAATTATTTCCACATATACTCATAGCGCATTTTGAGGAAGAACTTCCCTGAGTTTTGCCTACCCATTAACTCTTTCTTGAACTCAGATCTGAATTCTCTGCCCTAACTCTGTCTGTTTAACATCTCATAGATTATACTCATGACTATCAGGAAGCACTCTAGGAAAAAAGTCAAAATAATACAAATGAGAAGGCCCACACCATATGCTTGCTCTTTCCAAAAACTGAAATCACTTTAAAATCTAGGCTCACATGAGGAGAGGAGAAGTTTTACAAGATCCATACATTTATTTTCTCTGGAAGTTAGTTTCATCATATTTTTCTTCCAATTTACAAACTTACTCAAACATATATTGTACCCAACCTCCAGAGAAAGGTCTGCTATCTCTTTTCTTTAGTAGGTTGGAGTAAGGTGTTTTATCAGTGGGCCAGGTTCCTATAGACAAGTCCTTTAAATTTCTGTATGACTATTTCTCAGATGGAGGCCATGGCAACTGGACTTCTTGGAAGCTACATATGTTCCAAGACAGATGGAGCCAGTCTCATAGGAACTTTATGAAGAAATGTGGCTTCTTCAGCTCTGTCCTGGAGTTTCTGTGTGGTGGTATTGTATTCCCCCAAAATACTGTGCACCCTAATAAACTTATCTGGGGTCTGAGAACAGGACAGCCACTAGATATAGAGGCCAGAAAATGATGGCACAGATGCCTTTAATCCTATCACTTGGGAGGAAGAGATCCATCCAGATCTCTGTGAGTTCAAGGCCACACTGGAAACAGCCAGGCATGGTGACTCACGCCTTTAATCCCAGGAAGTGAGCCTTTGACCCCAGGAAGTGATGGCAGAAAGCAGAAAAGTATATAAGGATGAAAACCAGGAACTAGAGCTGGTTAAGCTTTTAGCAACAGTTTTTAGAGCTGGTTTAGCCTTTAGAGCTGGTTAAGCTTTTAGCAACAGTTCAGCTGAGATTCATTCTGGATGAGGCCTGAAAGTCTTCCAGTCTGAGGAAACAGATGAGCTGAGGAAGTGGCGAAGTGAGGTGGCTGTGGCTTGTTCTGCTTCTCTGATCTTCCAGCATTCATCCCAATACCTGGCTTCAGATTTGATTTTTATTAATAAGACCTTCTAAGATTCATTCAACACTTCGGCATCAAAGCTGCATTTGAATTAGATGTGTAAGCTTATATCACTCACATTTGAACTAGCAAATAGTCAACTTAAATTAATAACTTGTATAGATGAAAAAGAAAATATGATCTAAATGCTCACAATTGGACTGTTTATAGCAACTTTAGAAAAAGAAAGAAGAGTATAAAAAAAGAAAAAAAGTTCAGATGATCTTGGCTTAACAGTGACAAATGGATTTGACTTCCCTAGTTCCTCTGATAATTTGACTAAAACAAATTCCTCACCCTCTTTACTGTATCATGATTACAGAAAAATTTTCAGAATCTTTGTAGCAATTAAAATGATTACCCCCCCCCTTAGGTGGAGCTTCAGGAATCCAACTGGCTAGAGACGGGAGGGATTATATGGGCAGGGGATATTGAGGCAGTGATTGGTGGGAGCTCAGGGACAAGTAGCCAGACTGGCGGAGGCACATGGACTGTGGACCAGTGGCTGGGGAGCCCCCTAGGAGCTGGACTGGGTCCTCTGGATAAGTGAGACAGTTGATGAGCTTGGACTATTTGGGAGGCCCCCAGGCAGTGGGACTGGGACCTGTCCTTGATGCATGAGCTGGCTTTTTGGAGCCTAGGGCCTATGCTGAGACACTTTGCTCAGCCTTGGTGCAGGGAGGAGGGGACTGGACCTGCCTGTGCTGAATCTACCGGGCTGGGCAGGGTCTTCAGGGGAGACCTTGCCTTGGAGGAGGTGGGAGTGGGGGGTGGATTGGGGGGAAGCGGTGGGGGGTGGGAGGAGGGAGGACAGGGGCAGGGCTGATATGTAAAATTAAATTAATTATAAAATAAAAATCTTTATTAAAAGAACATTTAAAATAAATAAATACATAAATGAACATCCCAGTTCTGTAATGTGTCCTCCTAGAGGGAGAGGAAGAGGGAGAAGAGAGAGACAGACAGACAGACAGAGCACACTTGGGCAAAGGACATTCATTTTTATTTGTGTCATGTTGGTATGTCCCATGTGGCTGTAATTCAATTGAGTATGTCAACGACTCAAAATGATACTTTTCCTTTCAGCATGTTTAAAAAGTACAGAGAGACTTGGTAAGCTATGCTGACATAGTCATTGCTCTATTTCTCCTTAACTGAATCAATTCTAGCAAAAATCTTCTAGAAGGAACAAGTAAGTTACTTGTTCACTGAAACAGTAAGAACTTTGTTATGCCAAAAAAAGAGAAAAGAAAAGCATCTTAAATAAAATTTACATTTGAGTAGATGGACAGTGCACATGTTTTCAACCCAGTTAGCTTGCATAATACATCACAAAGACACAAAGGTGTTTGACGAAAGTTGTCATATACCAGGTCTTACCTTGTAAGAGAAGGAAATGGGGGTGGTTTGGGGGGAGGCTGAGAAGGGTGGAGGAGGGAAGAGAGGGGGATTTGTGGTTGGTATGTAAAATGAATAAAAAGTTTCCTAATATAAAATTCATTTCTAGCTAGTTGACAATGTGAAGGACAATGTACCAAGTGTTATCTCCAATAGATATAGGTGAGCAAATACCCATGATTGCTCTGGTTATAAATATCTAAAAAGATTAGCTACAACTTGGTAAAAAACCAAGTCACAGAAACACTTCTATTTCTCAGAAAAAAAAATTACAGTTTATATACTATGTCACTACTTGCTGTAGCCGTGGGTTAAAATGGTATTTTTTTTTAAAAAATAATCCATTGTCTATTTGAGATTGCTCTAATCTCTAGTCTACATTCAACTCGAAATACAATAAAAACTGAGCAAGGAGGTAGGAGTGGCTACTACAAAAATATAATTATTTCCTCTTATAAATCAAATGTTAGTCATTTCAGGACAAGAAAGACTATCATTATAACAGCTAATGGAAGCTCAAAGGACATGAGATAACATCAATTCTCATGCTGCCTTTTCATGTCAGGGCATGAAAATGAGAAGAGAGTACTTGTTATTTCCTTAACAAAATAAGAATGCTAAATATATATTCCATTAAGAGAATTTGTTTCCTTTAATGTGTTTCATAATGCCTAGCACATGTTTAAACACTCAAGTATGAGCTAAACTAATAAATGCAGAAATAAATGGTTTGGTATGAGAAACAATAAATCCAATCTTAGAGTCAAACTTCTTCATATGATCTGCTATCTAAATAAAAGTAGCAAATAATTGTTTCAAATTTTTACTACCAAACCATAACAAAAGTCCTCTTTTTTTAAAAATCATAATATTATATTTACTCAGCAAGAATCCACTACTCTCCTATGAAAACTAGAGTGTCCAAGGCACCGCCTGAGTCTTCAATGATAGGAAAGTTCTATTTTTAGATAATCAGAAAACTCAGGAGGCAGATACTTTGCAAGTTTGAGGCCATCTTAGTTTACATAGAGAATTCTAGATTAGACATATGAGAAGGAAACCACACACAGAGAGAGAGAGAGAGAGAGAGAGAGAGAGAGAGAGAGAGAGAGAGAGAGAGAGAGAGAGAGAGAGAGAGAGAGAGAGAGATGGTTCATCTAGAGGTAGGAATGGATCTGGGAGAAGCTGTGGTTGAATATGCTCATAATAAGGTGTATGAAATTGAAAAGAATATTACTAAGTAAAAATTCAAAAGGAATAGAGTGACATCATTCTAAAAAACTGTTCCAACAGGGGAAGCATGGCTTTAGGAAATAACAGGTATATATAGAAATGGCTTTAAATTTCATTGTTTCCATTTATTATATAGAGCATATGTGCTTCTTATCTCACAACCCAATTCTCCAAGAGAAATGACTAGCAAATATGCTAGCAAAATATTATGCCAGGAAACAAGAAAATTTCATTAAACTGTCAGCTGTGACCTCAATCCAAGTTCTTTGGTTTCCTTATGGTATAAAACCAGAAGGCAAGGAAAGAAATGCATTACCATCCTGTCAATGGTATTTGGCTTTAGTGATCAGAAGAAAACCAGACTACTGTTAAAGAGAATGGTAAAGAAGATTATGTGTACACCTCTCTGGTCCACTGAGATGTGCTTGGGTATTTTATTATTTAATTCTGAAGGTAAATGAGCAAGTTACACAGCTATGGTCAATAAACCCATGATTACCAAATATTTAGACCATGTAGGGAAGATGGTCTTAATCAGTTATTCACTACAGCCAGGTTATACTAGATTTGAAACTAAGAGTTATTTCTATGTATCTCCTCTAAACTCCACATTCAGGGATACTACATATGGAGCATGACATTATCCCTTGTCCTAGTTAGGGTTACTATTGCTATGATAAAACAACATGACCCAAAACAAATTGGGGAGGAATGGGTTTATTAAGCTTACACTTTCACATCACTGTTCATCATTAGAGGCAGGCAGGGCAGGAACTCAAAACAGGGAGGAGCTGGTGCAGAGACCAGTGAGGAAAGAAGCTTGCTGTTTAGCCCCTCATGGCTTGCTCATTCTGCTTTCTTATAGCACCCAGGGCTACCAGCCCAGGGATGACATCACCCACAATGGACTGCCCCCCCCCCATCAATCGCTAATTAAGAAAATGCCCTACAGGCTCCTCTACAGCCTGATCTTATGGAGGTATTTTCTCCATAAGAGAAATTGAGGCTCCCACCTCTCTGATGACTCTAGCTCTGTCAAGTTGACAAAACTAGCCTTCATAGCTGTAATGACCATATTTACACTGTAGAAATGGGCAAATGCCAGGATATTTATTTGGTTACTTTTACAGTGCCAGGGATAACACAAGGCCTCACCATGTTAGGCAAGCTCTTTATCCTCTTTATCACTGAGCTACATCCCTATCCTTGTTTATTGTTTAAGATGAACAAGTTTGACTGCACATGTACCATATATCAGGATCACCTACCATGTAGCAAACTAGCTCAACAGAAATGATATATAAGAAAAGAAGATAATGGGTTCTCTAGAAAGGAAAAGATAAGATTAGCTATCATCACAAAATTGTTTATGCAGATGGGGCATCAATTTCCCCCCACACACATACTTTCTCCTGCAGCTAATATTTTTTTTGTGTGTCCTGTTCGGTCTGCAGCTGCTCAGACCCAAGTAAACATATAGAGGCTTATATTAATTAAAATTGTTTGGCCATTATCTCAGGCTAACTACTGACTAGCTCTTACAATAAAACTCAGCTCATTTCTGATAACCTATGTCTCCATGTGTTCTGTGGCTTTCCCTGTGTGCCATTACATGTTGTTTCCTGGATGGCAGGCTGGCATCTCCTGACCCAGACTTCCTCTTCCCAGAATTCTCCTTGTCTGCTTATCCCACCAATACTTCCTGCCTGGCTACTGGCCAATCAGTGTTTTATTAAACCAGTGTACAAAAGCATTATCCCACAGCATTCTCCTTGCAATTTCTGCAGTGAAGAAAATTAACTAAACTCTAGCTGCTACCTCCAGGGTGAATTATAGAAGCATATGGACCCTCCAGCATACCCTTCCCTATGGTGAATTCCTCAGATAAGTATTCTCATTATGGTTAATTTCAATCTATCAAAGTTGAACACTTTGGCCAGTGGGGAAGAATTGTGGAAAAATTATTCTTGGCTCAAACAACAAGTTTAAGTTTTAGGATTTGCTTTTAAACACTAAAGTATATTCCAGTATTGAGTTTAGTGGATAGGAAATCTATTAGTAGTAGTCTTAGAATCAAGACTCATTAATAGAATTAGGAAAGAAAAAGCATCAGACTGGGGTGCAGGCTTCAGAAATCTCAGAGAACTCCATGAGGAGCACTGGGCATGGGAAAGCTCACCAGCTCCCAGGCTTCTGGTTGACATGGCTGTGCCTTTATCTTCTACCAGGGTAGGTGAATGGAAGAGGTTCTATAAGATGGTCTGAGCTAAGTCAAGATGGCTTCATGTAGCAACACATCTCAAAAAGCTGATGGAGAAAAATGGTCTGACAATGGTCAGTTGATGATCTGTCTACTGATGATGATATTCCTAGCATGTAAACAGCACTTCCTTAAAGAGAAATTGGGATAGAGTATCTCTATGCCAACAAGCAACCCGTAATCAGGATTCCTTCCTTTGGCTTTATGGGATTGGTAAGCAAGTGTCTGTCACCAAGAATCTGTTTAAGATTTGTACTAGCTAAATCAGCCCCTTATTACAATAAAATATGTACTTTTCCTAGAAAAAGCTCAAATACAAAATTTGGTTGTTTTAGGATAGAATTTTGCATAATAATTCTCCCCACAATAATTTGCCCAGTAAATTATCTCAGCAACAGGACCCACTTACAATTGCCTGTGGCCTTTTTATTCACTATATCATAGATCAAACTTCTGATCTTCCTTTAGTCCACAAGCTCTGACCATGAAAGCCATAGTATGTTGAACTTCTCTAAGCAAATTTGCAGCTCAGTGTTTGTTTCCCATGCAACATAATCAAGATGGAAGTTAAAACTGCAACAATAAATCTTCAGAATAAAAGCCACCACTGAAGTAGACAACAGTCTCCTGAAGCAGGTAACACAGTCAACCCAAGCTTCACTTGCCATAGGGAGCCAACAGGAGGGCCCTGGCAGCCTCCTCAGTCTAGAGATCATCTGCCTCCTACAGTGCCCAGTTAGAGCAGAGTCTTGGGCCAACTCTAATCTTGAGAAGTAATAATTATAATTTTAATGTAGATATATGTAAATGAAACCTAGCTGTTGAGTAAAAATGTCAATTTATACTTTTCTCATATGTCAAGGAAACTTAATATAGGTAATCCAAAAGTGATGATAGTTTCATGTCACCAGTATGACATGATTGTCTGTCTTTGTTTCTTCTCTTTCTTATTGTATGACTATATACCCCAGGATTGAAGCACAGTTACCAAAGTCGCAATGGTTTTCTTTCTCAGACTTTCCCACGGATGTGAATAAAATGTTACCTTGACTATTTATATAAGATAAAAGCAACCACTGTGGTGAAATGAAGTCCTTTTTGGTATGTGAAGAAACAATCACTAAAGTGGGGAGAACAGCAGTCAATAGGTTAGAATTCACCACATACACAAAACAGAGCAACTTACGCTGATTAAGTAGCAGCATTTTTCCTTTCTTCTGTCATATTGGTTGAGTTGCAAAAAGAGTAAAGAAGAGGAAATAATCCAACTTGCTGCGATTGCTGTTTAAGCTATTTCCATTGGCTTCACAGAGCAGATTCAGGGAATACATTATTCACACTGTGTCTTACATACACAGAATCCCAAAATGATTTATAAAGTTAAATAATACAATTACACAGTTAAATAACCACAAAGAGAGAGGAAAATTAAGAGAGCTTTAGGCAAGAGAGGAGACTTTCAAGAAGCATATGAGAAAAAGAAGAGATAGCGCCAATGAGGCAGAGAAATGCAAGAAGTTCCCTCCAGATGCCAAGAGCTACAAAGGAAAAGGCGTTTGATCCTATCTTATAGCAAAGTGCCAGAGGAGTAAGGCAGAATTAATGTCAAGTTGTGAGGGAATAGGATGGGTAAGCAGCTATTCCTTAATATGTACTTCATAGCTGTAAGTTCACATAAAATTGAAAAGGAGGTTACTTCTGTCAGTACGGAAACACAAAAAAAATCATTTAAAATATGAACATGATTGCAAAATTCCTATCATTACAACAATACAGTCTGAAAAGTAAGAAATGTGAGGATGTATTCACTTCAAATACACTTCTAGATCAAGGGTATTGTGGTATCTATGAGTCTTTGTATTCTGTCCATTTCACAGTATTAGGTGCATTTGAGATAAATCTATGGTGAAGGTTGATTCTGTTATGGTAAGATGGGTTTTTATTTCTTTAGGACACACTTATAAACACTGTTGCTGTTCCGATGAGAGATGTACTCCGTGGTTGTTTTCCTTGGTCAGGCTCTTTATTCAACATCACCACATCCTATACCAGTTCTGTCACATATATTCTCTTCACATAGACCCCTTACCCCCGTTCTCTAATATGCCACTTACGCCTTTTGAATGGAATTTCATTTTGTATGAGAAAATAGTTCTATATTGAAATATAAAAGGACAATCTGGTAACTTTGTTCATTGTTTCAAGTGTAACTTATCACATACCCTTTGGAGTCTCATTATCCTCATCTCTGATAGACTAACAATAAAGAAGGTCTAAGATCGAGAGAAATGAAACTAATTTCAGGATGAATGAAGAGAGAAATAAGATATATTAAAGCCAAATAAAGTCAAATAAGACAAAAAGTAAATAGCAAAAGTGGATTCTAATACAACCAAAAATATTTAAAGTATGTGTGAACATTGTGTGAACCTCCCTATCTAACCTAGCCAGTTCAAGAAAGTTCTAGAGGAAATAAAATGAATGAAGAGCATGATTGTAACTGGAAATCTCTGACCCACATATCTGCTCTCAGGTATCATTAGTGTAGGCACCTTCTTGGAAACCTAATTCTGCATTTATCCTAACACATCTAAGCCGTTAGATAACATCTCACACCATCCTCTCTAGTGAATATTCTGAAAGTGTAATCCTCCTTGATTGACCTTTTTCTTGGATACCTAATTAGTGTAAAACTGGAAAATATAATGACAGGCAAAATTAAGTGTCACAGAAACTAAAATGGTGGCATTTGAATAGTCTCAATTTGGCTCTGTGCACTGTTTTTATAGTGACACCCTGCTTCATTAGCAGGTATCCCTACTTTGTGCTGTAGGATTTAAGATTTAAGCAGATGACATAAAAAACAAAAAGACTAAGCTGCACTCTCTGACATGTGAACATAAGAAGAAAGATGGAAAGACTTATCAGAACTACAATGGGGGAAGAGCCAAGCAAAGGGAGATTGACATCTACGGACCATCATCATGGACAAATTGAATTTCAGGCAGTCAGGTGACAGGAATAAATTAAGATACTCTGCTGCATTTCAGGTCAAAAATGTTCCTAGGTTTTAGTCTATTGTTGAAGGCATAGTTTCCATTTTGTGTCATGTACTTTTAGTATTTGACTTATAGATATTTTTGATACATAGCATTCTGTTGAAAGACGTTAAAAGACAATGTAGGTATGCCATCATATTTACACAGAAATATTTAAATTTTCTAGTATATAAATACACATGCGCCGGGCGGTGGTGGCGCACGCCTTTAATCCCAGCACTCGGGAGGCAGAGCCAGGCGGATCTCTGTGAGTTCGAGGTCAGCCTGGACTACCAAGTGAGTCCCAGGAAAGGCGCAAAGCTACACAGAGAAACCCTGTCTCGAAAAACCAAAAAAAAAATAAATAAATAAATACACATGCAAGCAGAATTGTGCTGTGGTGGAAAGCCATAGTGTCAGAAATGAGATAATGACTTACATTTGAAACCACAGTTTGATGGGCACCATCATGCTTTAATCCAAGGAGAACTATTATGATTTTCTATCCAAGCTCAGCACTGGCAGCCAAAAATTTCCTTTGAAACAGAAAGGATAAGTACACAAATAATGCCTGGTGAAAATACATAAAATAAATCATTTTTAAAGAACCCAGCTCCTGTGACATGAAATTTACCCTTAATCTTGTTTCTTTACTTTATGAAAGAGGGGAGTATTCGTTTGAGAATTTTTGCCTCTTTGTGTCTCTCTGGCTACCAATCTGACCCTTCATGTGAAAAACTCCCAATCCCCCCAAATGTACTATTTAGAATAAATTATATTACAAAGCTCATAATTTTAGTCACTTTGGAATGATTTCTTTCACCTCAGTTTGTAGTTCTCTTTGGCTTCTATATGATATTTTCTTAAAGTCATCATTGAGTAATCTGTTTATTAAAAGTGTTGTAGGGAGAACAAGATAGTGATGGATATAAAGAGGAAGAGGGAGTCAGTAGCACTGGAAACTGCTTTAATGGCTGCAGTTAAGTAAAAATATATGTTGATCAGTCATATTTTTCTATAAAGAAAGCTTATTCTTGTGGCTTCATTTGTTCTACAAGCCCAAGCTCTTCCTCCTACTGTTTCTGTCTAAACACAATATTCTTTTTTCTCTGTAATTATCTTAACTGCAGCCCCATAAATAAATGCAATAGCTTAATTGTACTTATTTGTGAGCTATCTGTTTCAGTGTGGCTCTAAATGATTACCTTTTCCAATTATTTCTATGATACTGCTGCTTGTAAAAGTAAGATAAAGCCAGTGACTACAGCAGAGAAGAGGCAAAGAGTACGTTTATAAAAACACAGAATTTCACTGTTGAAAGAACAGAAAAAAATTTAGAGACCAGTTGGTCCTGCCAGCCAAACTAATACACTCACCAGAGGTAGAAGCCCGTGTAGACAACTCATCAAAATGGCCACTAATGAAAAGATTGTTAAAACCACAGAGGAGTGCATGGTGTGTTACAGCACCAAGATTTGCATTTCCTAATGGAGGCAGTCATTCCTCTGGTCTAATTAAGCACTGGGCACTGGGAGTTGAGAGTTGAGACCCTTCTACAAGTTGCCCCTTTAATAAGCTGCTATCATACCCAGGATATCTCTTTTCTAGAACATTTGCCATCTAATGGTTGATCTATGTAGCTAGAGTTTTCTCCAGTCCTGCCTGGCCCATGGTCCGGAGAAATCTCTCTCATCCACCAGACCTGCAGCTGCTCAAACCCAACCAAGTAAACACACAGAGACTTATATTACTTACAAACTGTATGGCCACAGCAGGCTTCTTGTTATCTAGTTCTTATATCTTAAATTAACCCATATCTATTAGTCTATAAGTTGCCACATGGCTCGTGGCTTACTGGTATATTAACATGTTGCTTCTCATTGCAGTGGCTGGCAGCGTCTCTGCCTCAGCCTTTCACTTCACAGAATTCTCTTTTCTGCTTGTCCCATCTATGCCTGGCTACTGGCCAATCAGTGTTTTATTTATTAACCAATCAAAGCAACACACTTAACATACAGATCATCCCACAGCAGGTCTATGTGGTTTAGTCCCCTGTTCTCAATTTGAGACATCTCTGAGTATTCATAAAAGCGTGATAAAACCCAAGAGTTAAATAAAAGCTTGGTTGATATTGTGTCACAATTCACTTCTTTTCTTTCTCTACAAAATACTCCTCTCTCCCCATTTTGCATTTAAGAACACCTTCCAATAAATTTTCTGCATGTTAATTTCAAATTTAGGATAGGATGTTTTCCCAGTGAATCAAGTATGCAGTACAAAGCTGGACAAATTTAATATAAATTATTTAACATTTAATCATATTTTAATAAAATACAGCAATGAATAGTTTGCAAAATAAGATGAGGAAGTCTCCATGATTAAACTTTGGTAGTTCCATAGAATCATCATAAATAGTCATTGTAAATTACTGACACATTCATGAGAAAGGAAAGGAAGGATTCAGGCAGCTGCGACACCATGCGCTAGCAACAGGCACACAAAGAAAGACATTGTGCCCCCGAAAAGCAAAATGACCCAAGATGCCTAGAACAGAGGGTTTGTTGGGGAACAATAGCAAGACAGAAAACGAGAACAGGGTGACCACATGTATTCTCTGATACATGAGAAATGCACTTGTGCTGTCCAACAATACACTGCTGTAGTTTAGAATGAACATTCTGGAAATTACAAGAGGAAAGTATTGAGAAACACAAGTGCAGGGCAGGAGCAAGACTGGAGTAGCAGTTTGGGAAGCTGGTAACACTCAGGGAAGGAGCAAAGGTAGCTGTGGTAAAGGGGCCCAAACCAAAAAAAAAAAAAAAAAAAAAAAAAAAAAAAAAAGAAAGTGAGATCAACAGGGAAGATGGAGCAATGACCATGCTTCTCTCACTTCAGGCTTCTCTTCTGTGTTGGGAAGCCTGATGGAGTTTCCTAATGCTTCTTGTGACCAGAGACATCCAAATCTTGACCTTAGGGATACTGCAAAAGACCACTCTGAATTGCATGGAAGCCTGGGATTCAAAACTGCTTTTATGGGGATCTGCTAGATGTTCCAATAATGTGATAAATTTGTAGGTTTTAAATGTTTCATCTCAAATATTGCTTATAGTTAACTGTAGTTTAGTATGAGTCATAATGGATTCAGAATGCCTCAATGCTGCAATGGACCATTAATGCTGAGTGTCATTGAATCTTCCTGTGTTTAAGACCTGTTCTTCTCTTATGTATATATCTCTTTCCCACCAAAGAAAATTGCAATATAAGTTGGGGCAGAAAAGCCTAATTAGGAGTAAACTATATTTTCCAATAAAGCTGCTTTACAAACAAGTCCCCCATGGCCATAACTTTATGTATTTAACCAGTGTCATATTTAGGAACATTGACAAAGAAATTACACATCACTAGGTTGCAAACCATGGATGAAAGTGGATGGCATAAAATTGCAAGGAAGGCACAGATTCAGAATTCATTCAAAAATTCATCACAGACCATTAATCTTCTTTCACCTATCTTTCAAATTTATAGAAAAATATATACCATAAAAGATAAAGTAAGACTCCCAAAATTGAATAATTTGCCCACATTTGTAAAAAAGCCAAGATGGAAATTGGAGTCACATACAATCAGCATTTCAGTTCAGTCATTTTCTAGTACCTAATAAATAAGAGAATGACTTGGCTTATGAAACATTCCAAAGTCAGCACATGGACTTGTGATTTGGAAAAAAGTATGTTTCAGTTTTACTCATTTCTTTGTATTCATAAAAGAAAACATCTACTAACCTATTTTATCCCTTTTTAAAAGACTAGAATATGTGTTTCAACTACTATGAATATTTCTCCAAAATGTTGTAAAAACTTTCCCCCTGCAATAAGGCTGAGCAGAGCATGCTGCTGTTCATCTCCAATCACTGAGATATTTGATCTTCCAGTCTTAAGAAACAGTTCATCAGTCAGAAGCCTTTTCTTGGGGTCTGCTTTAAGTCTCTTCTTAAGTAAAAGTAAAGTATGCATAGATTGGATTTAATAATACTGAGTTTTATGCTTCCTGGTACTTTTGATCCATAGTTCTGGTCACTTAATGCCATTGAGGGCAAATATTCCAAACCTCTCAAGCTTCATGCTAACTCTCCAAAGGCATGGCAAGAGCAGGAGGCGGGCAAAAGAAATCCTACCAACAGTGCTGTCTTCACTCAGCCCTCACTAGAAAAGGGACACAATTCATGAAATGATGAAGATATGCACTCTACAGCTTCTATCCTTAGTTTTTGAGAGACTTTGTCTGTCTCTCTCTTGGTGCCTGCATCTTTCTTTTTTTATTATATATTTTTATTTAAAAAAAATTATTCTTTTTTGTACCAGCCACAAATCCCCTGTAACCTTACCCCATACATCCCCCACCCCCTCCTCCAAAAGGTTAAGTCCTCCCATGGGGGGACAGCAAAATCTGGTACATTCTGTTGAGGCTGAACTAAGCCCCTCCCCCTGCACCAAGGGTGGGCAAGGTGTCTGGCCATAGGCAATGGGCTCCAGAAAGCCAGCTAGCTCATGCACCAGGGATAGATTCTAATCACACTGCCTCAGATAATATAAAATACTTTGGAGTAACTGTAACAAAGCAAGTGAAAGACCTGTATGACAAGAACTTTAAGTCCTTGAAGAAAGAAATTGAAGAAGATATCATAAAATGGAAAGATCTCCCGTGCTCATGGATAGACAGGACCAACATAATAAAAACAGCAATCTTACCAAAAGTAATCTACAGATTCAATGCAGTCTCCATTAAAATCCCAACACAATTCTTCACATACCTCGAAAGAACAATACTCAGTTTCATATGTTTAAAAAAAAACAATCTAGGATAGCTAAAACAATTCTTTACAATAAAGCAACTTCTGGAGGTATCACCATCCCTGACTTTAAGCTCTACTATAGAGCTGCAGTAATAAAAGCACCTTGTTAATGGCATCTTTCTCTGTCTCTACATTTCTACTATTTTCTGTCTCTCTGTATCCAACTGCCCATACCATGTTAAAAACTAAAACATTGACATATAAACTCATCATCATAATCTGGAAGCATCTGTGGTAGAGAGAATTAAAAAGGATGAAGGACAATAAATGAGAAGAAAAGATTGATATCTTAGTAAGAGATGTCAGTCATCCTGAAGAGGTGTAGGATGATTGATGAGTAATAATATTTACAGGATTTTAACATGCACCCAAAACTTTATTACAGAGTTTTTAACAGTATCTTAATACTGACCAACAAATTTTGAAGAACCATTTTATACTTCAGTTACTTACAAAATGCATCATTACATCTATATAATTTAGTCAGATTCATAAATTAACCATTGAAGAAAATTTATGAGTTACTGTTTTCTTTATGATATAGCTATGTGAAGTGAATGTCCTATATCTCAAAGCAAAGGGAAAAATTTCAAGAACTATGCTGAAAAGTCAGAGATAAAAATAAGATTAGATTAGTATTATTGATTTTCATAAACAATGTCGACAAAATCTTATACAATATTACATATATTTAAACTAGACTCTACATACTTATAATTTAAGCATTAAGAAAGACTTTAAATTATTTTAATCCGAATTCTGATTGACAGTTACACTACATAACTATACGAACAGTGTAGAATAATCCAGATAAAACATGAAAGATATAGTTATATTTGTCACAGAATCGGAAGATATAATATTGGTTGTTTGTTAAAATTTTATTTTTATCTTACAATAGAAAATAATATCAGAAGACAAGATTATATAAAACAAGTAAGAAAAATATGCTATTGTCATCAATAACATTTTATAGAAAGCATCAATACATTTACAACTCTGAATCTTAAAACCATGAATGTGTAATTAAAATATTAGAAAGAGAATATTCAGAGAATTTTGAATACTGGTTTAAGAAATTTTGATTTAAGGAGAGTTGCGACTATGATCAATGAAACATTTTTGGATTTACTGCTTAAGGTTGTTTTATATTTATAATTAATGTGTATGGAATTTTTAAAGAGCATAAAGCAAAATCAAACAAACAAACAAATCCTTAGTGTCATTTTTTTTTACCTAGACTGTTTTCAAAGTTAATATGTAGCTCAAGTTGGCCTTGGGTTTGTGGCCAACGCTTTCACCCCCCAAGCACTGAACTTAAATGCATATACCACCACTTCCAAAGAAAAACTTTCATTGCAATTTTTGGAGTCTCTGACACTCCATTAAGTATATAACTACTTTTATAACAGTATTATGTTTACAGATGGTGCTAATACAATGGTCAATAAAAGTCTTTCTAATTTACCATGATTAAGGAAAATGTAACAGGATATGCCAGAACTCTTCATTTTCACACAGTACTGGGAGAAAAAAAAAGCCAGTTCCATTAATAATATTCCTCATGAAGCTGGAGAGTTGGTCCTTACATTAAACCCTTAAGTACATAAAAACAAAGTTTGTGCCATGTGTGATTCCCCCAAGCCTCTAATTCCAGGTAGATAGGAAGCTGAAGCAGCAAGAATGACAAGTTTAAGGCCTGACTGGGATAATGGCAAGTTCAAAACCAGCCTGAGTAAATTATCGAGACCATTTCTCAAAATACAAACACACAAAGAATTAAGGATACTGCTCAGTGACAGGGAATATTCAAGGCCTATGTTCAGTCATCAATATTTCAGAAAAAAATAAAAATAAACCTTTGTGACAAAATGATTATTAGCCAAGTCCTCATCTGATGTATACCTAATACCACAGTACCCATCCGGTATACCTGTACCCCAGCGCCCATCTGATATATACCTCTGCTCAACCTTTACACTGAACCACAAGTTAAGTAGGGATTTTTTTTTCTTGCGGACCAGAGTTAGCGTTTAGTAGTGAGACAAAGTGATAGTGGAAGAAACCTGGTTTGGAAAGTCTTTGAAGTGACTCTGCTTCATTGAAGAAACTAGTCTTTGCTGCTACTGATGAAATTCAAGCCCTAAATGAAAGTTCGAATTTTGTAAACCTTGTATTGACTACCCTGAGCTCAGCAGCTTATGAAAACTCACCTAAGAATTTGATCAGTAGTAATTTTAACAAATACTTTCTTTCTATTACTGTGTTCTGAGGAAATCATATTTTAAGATCCCAGATAGCACTGTTTTCTAAATGATTACTTAATGATCTCATAAAATAACAAGCAGATAAAAGATCTATTCAGAATATGCAGTAGGGTTTACACAAATGAATTCTGTACAGTTTCTATAAGATGAATAGAAGAAAAAGAAACAAATATCATAATGCCAGTGTGAGACAATCTCAGTTGCTTCTGACTACCACATAACCTTTCTTGTGGAGGAGGCCGATAGTTAATCTTAACTGCCATTTTGATTGAATCCAGGATCAACTAAGAGACAAGCCTCTGGATGGATTTGTGAGGGAATTTCCATAGAGGATTAGCTGAGCTGAAAACATTCCCCTGGAGTGGATAGCATCTACCAAGGGCAACCCAGATATCAATAGCTCTGAGGGAGAGTCCTAGGGATTGCTTGGCTGCCTTCATTTCTTGTTGGTGAATATGTCTAATTTATTGTTGTCGCTGCTGACATCCTTCTCTGACATTATAATCCACCCTTCCAACATGGACTGAAGACCAGAGCTCTCCAGGCATCCAATGGACCTTCAGTGCCAAATCATACTGCTGAGGCATGCTGCCTCGTAGTCTGAGGTGCTCCTGTCGCCAGGATAGAAATGATGACTGTTACTAATGACTGGGTAGACTAACCTACCCAGCCTACCATGATGCCCTTTTTGTAATATGATTAATTCTATTGTTTCTGCTCATCTAAAGAATTTTGATGATTACAGGGCTGAGATTGTATCATTAATGCCTTTCCTAACCAGCACCCAGAACATTGAGTCCCTCAGCAACTCTGCAGGGTAATGAAGTTCCCAGACCATCTATGCATTCATGCAAGGGTACCCCTGTACCTAAGCTTGCTGCCTATATCCAATTTGGATTTATTTTTACAGCCCTTGAAGCTAGCTACCCTGTGCATGAGTGGGTCTTCTGCTCCCTTTGCAGACCCTATTGGCTCACCTTTATATGTGGTCCTCATGCCTTGTATTCACAAACTATCTAGTACTTACTGCTTTGTCTGTTTTTTTTCTCATTTAACAAAGTACAACATAGCATCTATTTCTTGGACAATACATAATCATCTCTACCTTTCAAAGTTCAATATACTTTTTTTCAACTCCATCTGAAAGTAAGCCTCAACAAAGTTTTCCTGGTTTCCTAAGAACTCTCCTGCCTTACCAAGAACCTTACATACAATTTTATATATAAGTTTACTCCCTCATCATGCTTTAATGACTAAATTTTCAGTATTCAAATGCAAATTACCCAGTTTGTGGTCATAGGAAAAATGAACACATGTATTTATGTCTTTACATGTAACTGTAAATCAGATGCTTGCAGGTCCATTTTAAAGAAGGGCTAGCTAGCTATACCCAACTATATACGCTACAGACATGCAAATGGATTTTATATTTTCAAGCTGAAAGTTGAGAATATAACAATGGGCTGTGCTGAAGTCTAGAGTATAAAACAAATTTTAGGGTATGAATGCTGTGAAAAGATGTAGTAAAGACTGGCACTAACAGAAGCGCTGGACTCCAAGCTCCAGGTACAGAGCCTGTCATGTGTCCTAAAGGAAAGAGAGGGTTTTAAATAAATGATGAAGTGATTCCTAATTTAGAAGTAATTCTGAGTTGATCCACCCTTTTTTATGTCTCCCAAGTGGTCTTGACAAAAATAATGCAATGTATAGTGCCCATACATAGAACTGAACACAGCTTTGTGGTCTTCATCATCACATTTTCACATACTTTTACTTATAATATGTTGGTGCATTCAACAAATTTTAAAAAAAAAGATTTTTGACCTATTGAAATTGTAGTCATTATTTATCTCATTCAGAAACTCTGCTTCAGAGCATGCTGTGCATCTAGACATATCTACTTCAATATGGAAGAAATGTGCTCAATTTGGAGCACTTTAAATTAATATTTAGAAATAGACAATACTAACTTTCTGTTGTAATTAAAGTCTGAAAGTTTTAAGAGTCACCATTTAAGTTATTAGAGTAACAGATGAACCCAAGGAAGGGGTAGCATGGAGAAGAAAAGACAATAATAAATATAATTACATAAAATAAAACCAAACTACATCTGTATATGTGAATATGCTTTTAAACAAAAATCTTCTTGCCTGTTGTGGGATACCACCCTGTTAGTTACTGGGAAAGGAGGCCTCACAGAACACCAAAACAATAGAGGCTACTACAACTACTGTTCTTTGGTATGTGTGAAATTATAAAAACAGTGAAAGACACAAAATACCACCAAGGAAATCCTGCAGCTTTGAGATGTTGTCTATCCTTATTAAAAGTATTTTCAAATTAGAACAGGATCACATCATGGTCGATAAAAATACAATGAATCACGAGAGTATGTGGAAGATACATGATCTACAAGTACTTTGAATATTCTTCTAAAACTTTAACAACTGAAAGATGTTCTGTTTTTCTTGTCTGTGCCTTTCCCTCCTGATTTACATAATTATTCATTTTTTTCTTTACTTATTTCTTAGAAGTTTCTTACCTAACCCAGATTACAAATGTTCTTAGATTTTTTTTGAGATTTTTCTTATATTTTTTTAACAGCTAGGAAAATATCTCAGAAACAAACTTAGAATTTAAACAAATCAAAATGGTAAAATCACCTCGATGTCTGCAGCTTCCATGGAATAACATTGCCCTTTGAAGAAATTAGAAGTAATTATGCCACAGTGAGCATTCATTAAGGTTAGAGTCACTATTCTGTACACAGACAATTAGAATTTTATTTTCATTCTTGGTTTTGGAAAGGGGTTCATCCAGCTTGATAATTTACTTGATTTATTTAGCTAAGTGTGGTACGTTTAAAATTAAAGTGATAGACTTACTTTAGCTAGTGAGTAGCCACTGAAATGTCTATGAGAAATTCATCTTTAAAATAATCTTTACAGTTTTTTAATTTATTCTTTTCTCATACAATACATCCTGACTGCAGTTTCCTCTGCTTTCCCTCCTCCAAGCCCTACCCCAACCCATCCCCACACCCTGATCCACTGCTCCTCCATTTCCCTTCAGAAAAGAACAGGCCTCCCTGGCATACCAACTGAACTCAGCATAATAAGATACAGAAATATTGGGCAGATACCCTCACATCAAGGATGGATGAGGCAACCCACCAAGAGGAAAAGGGTACCAAGAGCAGGCAAAAGAGTCAGAGATGCCTCCATCCCCACTGTTAGTAGTCCCACAAAAACCCCAAGCTAATTACCACAACTTACAGGCAGAGAACATGGTGGAGACCCATACAGGTTTCTTGACTGTCATTTCAGTCTCAGAGCTCCTATGAGCCTTGCGTAATGATGCTATGGGCGGAGGTCTTCGTGTGTCCTGAACCCTCTGGTGTCTATAGTTCCCCCGCCCCACAGAGTGGGGCTCCCCGAGCTCTGTGAAGAAAGCTGAAATATTTTTGAAACAAACAAACAAAACAAAACAAAAAAGGTAGGCTTTCATTAAAAACTTTTGCTTCGCAGGGTGGTGGTGGCCCATGCCTTTAATGCCAGCTCTCGGGAATCAGAGGCAGGCGGATCTCTGTGAGCTTGAGACCAGCCTGGTCTACAGAGAGAGTTCCAAGATAGCCAAAGCTGTTAACACAGAGAAACCCCGTTTTGAAAAACAAAACAAAATACTACATTTTAAGGTCAATAAGAGCCTTGGAGACATGTTAACGAGGCAAGTAAATCAATTTTTAAAATCCTTATAAATATGTAAAATAACTGTCTGCTGGTTATTGGGTTATGGAGTGGGATCAGGGATGACTTAAGTCCCACTCAATGCTCTCCTCTGCATCTCACCTGACAGCCATTGGGCTATATTAACAGACCACTAATTTTCACCAATCAAAAGGCTAAAAGTGTCATCAGATGACAGCATGTGCAGCCTACAACAGAGATGTTCCTCCTTTTCTGTAACTCATTTCTCCCTGATGTTACCACCAATGTATTTGAAAAGTGCCTTGATTTATGACAGTATTTGCTCTGTTACTACAAAAACTTCATGAAGCTGTTACTGTACTGGATCCGGGGATTTTGGATAATCTGAATCTGTTCTTCCTCCTGTGGCTTGCAAAATTACTATTACTTATCCCCCTTTGAGTTGACATTTGTGCTTTTTCTCTCAATAGCTGTTGGAACTAGTGCGGAAGTGTAAGAGCAGCTCAGAAGGTATTTGTGAATCAAAACAGTAGATGAGAGATTTGAGAGAAAGACCTTTTGTGATTGATTTTACATGGCATATATATCACTTCCCAGATATAGTGTATGTATGTCCCTGAAGAATTATCATAAAATATTTGTGTTTTGATATCAAAATTAAAAAATGCCTTTCTTTGCTGTTCTGAAATCAAAGTGAAAATAGTCAGTCACACTTACCTACCCCGCCCCCATATTAGAGTGTTGAATGACATGCTCTATGCACCGAGCAAACACAGCAGGCAAGCTAGAAGATAGTACACTTGCTGTGTATTCTAGGTCATTACTGATGAGTGAAAGAAACGGCTGCACCAGAAAATGGGTGGCAATGAGCTGGTTCCATACAAACATTTCTGAACAGGAACAAGACTATTCCCTTTTAAAAGGTCTATTTGTATCATCCACATCTTTCAATGCAATTTGTTCTTTAAAAAAATATTGTCCTTGTGATTCTATTGGGTCACCGGACCCACAAATGTTTTCTCTTTAAGAACTCAGTTGTTAAAAAATAAAAGCACTTTTCTTTAGAGAATGTTTCTAATCATTTAATGTTTCAGAAGACAAGAATACATTGAGATTGTTTATGTCCCACGGTGTGTCAGAAGTAGACCCAACAGTGTGGCCACAGGTCCCACCAAGCATAACTTAGCGTTGAATGCCTCTTGCTGCTTCTCACTTCTCCTGTGCAAACATCGTTCCACATGTGTCTCATAAGTAAGTTGTAATAATACCCACAGGGAAGCAGTGTAGTTTCAATTATTAATAATAACGTCCTGAGAGAGGAGAAATTTACTTTTCACACTTAGATTATTTATTCTCTCAGTTGCCACACACATGGTTTTTGTTGGTTGGGCTTGGAGGCATTTTCTCATCCTTGGGGGGGACAATTATTTACAGAACATAAATTGTTCAAAACTCTCAGCTCAGCAGTTTCAGAAGTCATGTTTAATACTTGTCACTCAAAGATGAGAAACACGTATCTCCCCACAAAGCCAAGTCAGCCTCTGCACAAGGCATATTTCATCAGCTCTAAGTGTGTTTACACTTTAGGAAGAGTAAGGCTTCTCTCTGAGTGGCCATTCTGTGCTCCTTCCCTATGTTATGGCATGAGCATTTTTTTTTAAAGGCATAATTTATACTGAGGTTCTTTCTTCACTGTGCTCTTTTATATAACAAAGCAAACAACATTTCTGGGATGGATTTCTCCCCCACTGTTCACCTCAGGCCAAGCCCAAGGAATGTTCTCAGCAAGGAGGCAGCCACTCCCTCCCCTGGGAAAAAGCACTGAGGAGATGAATGTAGTGTGAGTGTGTGGGGGGGGCTTCATTCTGCTGATACAACAAATACCATGAGCATGTATTTGGGGGCTGTTGCTTCCTCACCTCCCCTCCCTCTTCCTTGTAAAATAGGAAAGTTGTTATGGTGTCACAGATTTGAATTGACAGTGACAAAGATAAAGTAACTCTCAATTAAGACCAAGGACAACTCATCTGAAAGTCAGAGAGAAGTCAGACACATTGCCAGGTATTCCAATAACAAAAGTAGCCATGGCCCATGGATTGAAATGTTCTGTGGAATCTAACCACAGTGTTTATCCTTTACCAAGATGCAACAACCTGAAACAATGGCGCATTCAATAACATCAGTGAAGGAGTGTTCTTTCCACTTGAAATGTAAGTCTAACTCAGAGGAGAGGTACCGGGGGATACGGAACATGGGAGACTAAAAGTGGGGCAGGTCCAAACAAAGTCTAACAAAACAAATAAACAGAACTATAACTAATTAGCTAAACACTGCACATGTTAGAGACAAACAAATAGCACCGATCTTTTTAAAGGCTGGTTGATAAGATATTTTACTTCCTGGACTTCTCCTGTTTTATTTTTTCTTATCATACTAAATTACAAATAGATCAGACAAATAGTTAATAAATAGTCACTTATTTCAAAGTACTATTCCTCCTTTCTGGGCTGCCTTATCTATTCACCCACACATTTCTCTCTAATGTTCTGGCCTGACATACTTCATAATGATAATATGATTTTAAGGCTTTTCCCAATGAAAGTCTTTCTTTTATATCCTCTAGGGACATGTCCTACATTTCTTTTATTTTATTGTGTCTATGTACACTGTGTCCATAGGTAACTTACTTTTATGTGTGCATATGGAGACAAAGAGTGATGTCAGGTGACTTTCTTCATCACCATTCACCTTATTCTTTGAGGCATTTTCTCTTACAGCTATTTTGTTTAGACTGACTAATACACCTTGACCCAAGATAAAGAGAAAAATCCATGGGAGTCTGCTTAAGGAGTATTAAGGAATTTTTTTCTTTATTAATATTATTATTATTAAGAAATTTTCTATTATTTTTACATACCAATCACAGAACCTTCCCTCCTCCCTCTTTCCTCTCCCAAGCCTTCCTCCTCCCCAACCCCCCCATTCCCACCTCCTCCAAGTCAGGTTCTCCCATGGGGAGTCAGCAGAGCCTGGTACATTCAATTGAGGCAGGTCTAAGGTCCCCTCCCCTTACCCCACACCAAGGCTGTGCAAGGTGTCACATCTTAGGTACTGGGTTCCAAAAAGTCTGCTCATGCACTTAATTCTTTAGGTTATCAATTGAGGAAATACACTCACAAATACAGAACTGAGTTAACATCCTCTCTTCTGACCTGGAGTGAATCTACCTGACAGTATGCTCACTCCAGGAAGCAGGAACCAGGGAGAAGAGGGGTCTTGACCCCTCCCCCTTTCCTTGTAAGAAGTCACTTACATACTAGTGCCTCTTTAGGTCCATATAGCCCAAGGTCATGGGCAAAGCAAATACCACTATACCAGGACCTGCTTGTCTCTGCATCTCAGGACTGTGGTAAAGACACGTCACTGTGCTTTATCCATAGATGCTGGGAATCCAAAGTCAGTTCTCATGCTTATACAGTAAGCACTTAACGACTGATCATGTCATCTCTTAATATCCTAAAAGTCTCTATTATAGTCTTTGCCACAATGTTAATTAATATTATCATATACATGAGTTTGCCTAAGACATGAAAGACAGTGCTTTTTGTCATTTTAGCATTCATCATATTATCTAAAGTTTTTCTTAATATGCTTAAGTGAGAGAAATAATTGGGGCATAGCTGAGTGAGTTTTCTCACAGTTCAAGTTTGTCAATAAGAACTAGTCTGAATTCATTACTATATAATTAAAATGTCATTGGTAAAGGGAAATCACATTAAATATTTTGATAACAGTTTATAACAATATGTACAACTGTTTATGAATATCAACATTTTTTTCTGACATAATTGTTAAACCCCAAATTTTCCCAATTTCTCTTAGTGATGAAAGGAAATATATAACCTTAGATAACATTATAGCAATTGTAATTTAGACATTAGTAGCTATTATGTGATATTAGATGCTAAGAAGACACTGGAATACTTTAAAAGTCATTAATGAATCAATTATTAAATGAAACACATGAGAAGCATTGATACTTCATCAACTATCTTCATCAAATGAAAACATGACATAAGATTTGAAAACTTAAGTTCACTTAAGATCTATTTTCTTAGTATGCAAAAAGATCACATATAAATACCAATTTTATTCATAACATTGTTCCCCACACCTGGAAGCAATAAAATATACCCTTCAATAGGTGAATAAATCCATACATTATTGTAATTTTATGCTGTGGAATACTATACAGTGATAAAATGTAATGAGCTCTCAAAAAAAGCTGTAGTTTGTAGCTGAAGTTGTCCTGTTTTCCAGCCTGCTGGTGGTCAGGACAAATCTCTCTCACCTGCCAGTCCTGTAGCCGCTCAGACCCAAGTAAACACACAGAGGCTTATATGATTTACGAACTGTATGGCCTAATGGCTCAGGCTTCTTGTTAGCTAGATCTTATATCTCAAATTAACCCATTTCTATAAATCTATACCTTGTCACATGGCTTGTGGCTTATCAGTATCTTTACATCTTGCTTCTCATGGAGGCAGCTGACAGAGTCTCCTGACTCAGCACTCCTGTTCCCAGAATTTTCCTCTCTCTTTGTCCTGCCCATACTTCCTGTCTGGCTACTGGCCAATGAGCACTTTATTTATCAACCAATCAGAACAACACATTCGCAGCATATAGTAGTTGAATAAATTCTTAAAGCACATCTCTAGGATAGAGAAACCAGTCTGGAAAGGCTGTGTGCCACACGAATCTCTTTATGTGGCACTCTGGAGAAGCCAAAGCCACATGGTTATCGTCTTGCCTAAATGGCTAGTGGGTCTGGTGGGTGAGAGAGATTTGTCCTGACCACAGGACAGGTAGGACACAGGAAAAACTCCAGCTACACTACAGAGTCCATAGTGCTTTCTGAGTTTTAGCATTATGGAACAGGTGATGAATTGCTGTGGATATTGCTCTATATAAATAAAGCACTGATTGGCCAGTCACCAGGCAGGAAGTATAGGCAGGACAAGGAGAGAGGAGAATTGAGGAAGGAGGAAGGAAGGAGAGACCACCTGGAGCCACCGCCAGGACAAGGAAGATGTAAAGTACTGGTAAGCCACGAGCCAAATGGCAAAGTAAAGATTAATAGAAATGGGCTGAATATAAGAGTGAGAGCTAGACAATGATAGGCCTGAGCTAATGGCCAAACAGTTTAAAAAATGTAAGAGTCTGTGTATTTATTTTATGAGTGGGTTCTGGGACTGGCGGGACTTGGCGGCGGGAGCTGGAGAGAAATTCTCCAGCAACAATGAATAGGGGCTATTTGCAGAGAAGTGCAACTTTTCTGTAGGTACCCTAGTGGCACTCGGTTTTTGTCAAAGTCTAGGGAACAGATGAACAACTTTGAACCAGGGGCACATGTGCATTGGGGCGGGGTGCTGATGGAGGAGGCTGCCCATAAGCAAGAAGAGATGACTAGAATAAAGATTAGTTTAGCACTGGAGAGAGTGGGAAGTGGGAACAGCATGGATTTGTGCTTACTTCACCAAGGAAGATAGGTGCATGTAGAAGTATGTATACACGTGTGTATAGCAGCATGCCTCAGTGTATGCACACGTGCTCCCTGGTTTGCCAGCTGGCATGACTCGATGTGAGTAACAAGCCTCTGTAGCACACGTGTACCTAGTACTTAGCTCTCTCCCTTATGTGATCCACCTAGGGAAAATTGCACACCGTGAAGAACAGTGGATGGCAGAGTTGAAGCAGAAGGATTTAAAAAACAAAAAAAAAAAAAGGGAAAAGGGACCTTGAGAGTCCTCTACAGTGCCAGAAAACTTAGAAGTGCCAGAGAAAGTAAGGGAAATAAAAACTGAATACTGAAAACAAAACCAGTTGTGATGTATGCCAAGATATATGGGAGCTCCCCAAAAGAGTTTCAAATGACAAAAGTTAAAACATTAGGCAAAATAAAAAAATACAGTATTTGGTTGGAACAAGACTCACTTACATTTGAAATATTTTTACATATGTAAATAGACAAGCTGGTGGACAAGAAAAAGACAAATTTCTTAGGTATAACATAGTGAAATATATGGATGTATTGACCTACATTAAGTTGTACCTAGTTATGTAGAGTAAGGTTCCTGAACCCTAAGTGTGGACTATACACAAATCATAACTGATAATAATACACTGAGGAAAATGGGAGGAAATACCTTTTTATGTGCAAAAGAATGGAGTCATTATCAACAGAAATGTACTGGCTTTGCTACATACCATTGACACAATGAAATTAGAATTTTTTCCACCCCTGTGAGTGCCGTCCCTAAAATAAACCCTCTCTAAAATAAACACGCAATATAAGCATTAAGAACAAAAAATAAATCTTTATTGTGTATCATTCTCAAAAATACCGCATCATCATTCTTTGAGGACAGTGTTAACAGAAATGTCCCTAAGCCATGGAGATGGGAAGATGGATCAAGCCTGAAGACCTGCATTCAGATCCCCTTGTACCCACAGAAATAGCCTACTGCACTCCCAAGTGCCCTCAGTGCCTGCACTAAGAAAACATAGATAGAAGGGTTGTGTGGTTTGCTGGCCAGCAGCTCATGCTGAATTGTTGAACTACAGGGTTCATAAAAGACATTTTTTCCTTCCAAAAATCAGTAAAGAAGAAAACACCAATTTTGGACTCTGATCTCCCCACATGTATGTATACACATGTGAGTGTTCTCTCTCTCTCTCTCTCTCTCTCTCTCTCTCTCTCTCTCTCTCTCTCTCTCTCTCTCTCTCTCTCTCTCACACACACACACACACACACACACATACACACACATACACACATTCATACATAAAAAGTGCATAAGAAACTGTACCTATGCACCAACTTTAAATATAGCACATATTTGAAAATAGAGTATAAAAAAATGTAACTGTCTCTGTAGTCATCTCTATATTGATTTTGTGTTGCAATAATAATTGGATATGCTAAACTAAATAAATACATCAATAAAAACCAATTGCATCAAAATCAAGTAATGCTCCAGAAACTGTCACATCTGAAAGAAAGCTAGATGACATAAAGATTGTTTAAAATATTATGTCTGGAATGGGATGTGGAGATAGAAAAAGACTAGGAAAATCTGAACTTAGTGTGGTCTATGGTTGATAATAATATATCAATATGAAAATAACTTAAATAATTTGGTTTGTAATATACAGTCTCATTCATGGTGGTGACTCACAGAGCCCACATGAACAGACATGCAATAATACTCACTTTACTTATTTTTAGTACTTCAAAGATGATTTCAAACATGACTATGAAGGATTTATCATTTATCACAGATCGTTTATCACAGAATCCAAGATAACAGCACCTCTAAACTGTTTTACTTCCACATGTCTGAATTAAAAAGAAGTTGCATCCATATTTAATGAGTCTTTTCAAGTGAATGAAATTATGTGACAAAAATATGTATTGCACTCATATATTTTAATATTATTATATCTTATATGGAGTGACATTTGACAATTACTATTTCTAAATTTATCCCCTTAGTAAATGATAATTCACGTATTTTTTTTCTTTTTTATTCTCTGGAAGGAAGGTGTAGTGGAAACATTGATTTTGGTGAGGATACCTTAATTAAAAATGTAGCTTCACAGTGTAGCTACCTGAAGAAGAATGAGACAAAACGTCCATGTCTTGCAAAAGCTTGTGTCTTCTCTTGAGTCTGTGGTTAGCTAGGGTGTGGTTAGTTTCAGACGCAATGGATGTTTTAGCAATAGAGCCATGCTGTTTGAAGCTGAAGGAATACCATCTTCAAACCATTGGCTAAGTCTAGAATAGGTAGTAAATATGCACATCATCTCTAGCAAGGGACATACAGCTGAGGATATATATATATATATATATATATATATATATATATATATATATATACACATATATAAAATTAAGTTTGTCCCACTTCTCCTAAAAGTGTAACTATAATACTGGAGTTGGCATCAGGCCAGTATTATAGCACAACCCATGAAACACCATCATAGACTAATGTATTTAACTATCCAAGGGACCTAAGAAATAATAAATTGCTCAATTAATTATGAGATAATGCATTTAAGGACTCCCTCAAATTTGTCATTAGCTAAGCACACACTTACTTCCACACCCATCCTTGTGTGTGTATACGTATGTTCATATGTCCTGAGAGAGAAAAAAAACATGAGAGTTAGAATATGAAAACATTATCTCTTCATTTCTCAAATTTAAACTTCAGAAATTATTTTCAAACAGTATCTTTCATGCATTTATTACTCCATTTATTTTCACTATTAACAAAAGGAATTTATAAGCCTTTGTTATAATTGGCAAATACAAAGGCCTGTCAGAATAATAGATAATCTTCAGTATTTGGCTGCATTTTAATTTACAGGCTCTGGGAGTACTTTCATGATGAGATATGCGCATGGGGTAATGGCGCTGTCTTCAGAACTATGTGAAAAATTATTTATTGTTACATTTATCTAACAAAAAACACTTCTGCTCGAAATTAGAAGGTATTTAAATGCTTCTTCGGTTCCTTGATGTACAGAGAGCCCGGGTGACAGTTCTAATCTTGGTAGCTGACTAACAAAAGGAATTACTGTTCCTCATTTTATCTTTAAATGTATCAAAACTTCAAAGTAAACTCTGATTTCTTTGATATTTTTGTTCTAACACAGATAAACAAATCAGCAGACCACTTTGAAAGTCAAAGAATAGAAATTATAAGCAAAAATGACTTATCAGGTTAGTTCCAGTAAGTGTAGGCATACATTATTAAAAGTGAAATCGAGTCACCTGTATTATCATAGAACTGTTCTGAATTGTTCTGAATGCGAATTTTCAGTGTTTTTTCCTGATTTTGTTTGGAAAGTCCAATTTGTTTAGTTTTTATTAATTAAACATCTGTGAATTGGGTATTATGAATTAATATTATTCCTAGTACTATATACACCTGTTGGAGGTAGTTATAAGATTATAAAATTTTACACATAGCCACTTCATTTCAGAGACCAGGTAGTTTATTCCTATACCCAGCAACAAGAATGGTCAAGCTGGGATCAAAACTCCATCCATGTGGCTCCACATTCTTTTTTTTTTCTATAACTTCCCATCCCCTCAGTTCTTCTAGACCTGTCCTGGTATTATGAATGAAATACAGTAATTAGAGCAAAATGGATCATTTCCCTGCATTGCAGTGAGTACGTCTTCAAAGAGACACTCTTAAGACATCATTTAGTTTGAACACTTTGAATGTATGAAAAGCAGAGGCTATGCAATCCATAATGAAGGCCACCCCTATTACAAAAGTGGGTTGAAATTGAACTGGAAAAATAATATTGTATTTATTCATTATATTGTCACTGTTTTCTTATGTGTCAAAGATTAAACATTGCTATTAATCATAACTTATTAACACGTATAAGTAATTGTGTATAGATAGAGAATCCTGTTGGCTATGAAATTGTGATGTCACTCTAAATTTTGTTTAAGGTTCTGATACAGTAGTTACAGTGTGCAGTTGCAATTACAAGTATACTATTACAAGAACACAAAATAATTATGTTCTTTTAATCTGCGACTATCTAGAAAATCATTTTAGTAAATAAATGGATAAAGTACAGAATGCAAACTTCCTTTTTCATCCCACTTAGCATAGAAATGGAGATGATTTTCTCTCAGAACCTATTTTTATTTTCCTTCAGCAAAAAGGTAATGGGAGAGGTGGAAGTATTGCCCTGTGGTGGAACCCTTGCCTGAAATGTAGGAGAAAGCCATGGCTCTGTACCCAGCAGTGGGAAAAACTCACACTGAAGGCAAGGTAATGAGGAAATTCCCTCAATAATTTCCTTTCCCATTTTGTTGATTTTGTCATTCATTCAACATTTCTTTATGATAAACTTAATAATTAGCACCATTGTACAAGTATTTTAAAACTTACCTATTTAGACACATGAACCTAATAAAATATCATTAAAAATATTAAGAAAATAAACATTCTATTTTTTCGCCATGTTCTAGTTAGGTTTATGTGTCTGTGATCAACACCATGATTGAGAGCAACTTGGGGAGGAAAAGGTATTTCAGCTTATAGTTTTAGTCCATCATGAAAATAATCAGGACAGGAACTCAGTGCAGAAGTTGAAGCAGATGCCATGGAGGAAAGCTGCTTTCTGATTTGCTCTCAAGGCCATGTTCTTCTATCTTTCTTATGCTTCCCAAGACCACCTTCCCAAGGGGAGCTCCTACCAACAGGGTCTCTGGGGCCTCCACACACATCTTTAACCAAGAAGATGCTCCAAAGTCTTGCCTACAGGTTGATTTGATGAAGGGATTTTTCTCTTCTGTTTCTGTCTTCACAGAGGATCCTAGTTTGTGTCAAGTTGAGTTGAGGAAAAACTAACCAGAACATAAAAATTGTCACTTAAGAAATATTTTTTCATCATCCACATTTCTAAAACTATGGCACATGTTTCTATAATTATAAAATTCCAAAGATTCATTAGTATGTCTGGTCTTGATATCAGATGACAAAATGCACTAAAACTTTATCCCTCCCTTCATTGTGGCATGGGATGACAGGGGCAGGAAACCTTGGAAAATAAACGAAATAAGGTGGTACTGTGAGGTTAAATATTCAACATTCCTAGGAAAACCTCTTAGGCATAGGAGGTATGAACTGACATTCAGATGATCATGAAAGTTTAGAGACTAAATGAATAAAAAGTCTTTCTGTGAAGAGTGGAGAGATCCTGTCACCTGTTGGGAAAGATGGCGGGTTTGTTTTCAGTTTTGCAAGGAGTGGGGTTCCAAACTGATTTGCTTGCTGGCACGTACGTAGTCTAAGCACACAACAGAAACTTCTAAACTGTCTAACAGAATCAAAACTTAATTTTTGAAAGTGAACCAATTTATTCAGAAGTCTTTCAAATTTGACTAACGCACTAAAACTTACAGGGCCCTTCCTCCTTCAACACTAGCCTGATGTCCAAGAAATAAGATAAATTAATCCCAGAAAGGATTAGGAAGAACAATAGAAGGAGTCTGGGTTTTAGAGAAGACAGGGTAATATGCTGTTTCTTCTTGATTTTCACCTTCTTCTGCTGTTCCTTTGAAACCTACAGACATTTCTCTTCAGGCAAAGGGGACGAATTTCTCATGGACATTACATACATTCCAACTTTAGGGTTCAGGACGTCGTGGGTCACACGCTGCAGAGGGTTACCATTGCCGTGTCGCTAGTTTCCCATAATTTTGCAAGTTGAAGGATAAATCTTTTTTTGGCCAAAGGCAATCAGAGCATCCTGTGGTAGGTGACTGAAACAAAGACAGGGGGTTTTTAACAATTCTGTTTTGATATTCTATCATGTATCAGTGACACAGGAATGTAGAAAGCAGGACTATTGTTGCCAAGGTTCCTTGCTTTACTTCAAACTCCTCCACAAATTCTCTATTTTCTAGTTGAGCTTAAGCACAGGCTCACTCTAGGGCTGTGTCTAGTTAGTTTCCTTTAAACTTCTGACCTGGTGAAAGAAGTAGACTTGGGCCTCTTTCCAATGAGACAGTTTACTTTTTTGTCTTCTGACATGGGTGAGCAGTGGACTCCTTCTCATTTGTCTCTCTCCACAGGCATGGGGCCAGAAAAGCAGCAATCTTCAAGTGAAAATAAAGAACTGAGAATGTTATAAAACATGCGTCCACCTTCCTTCCCCCTTTAAGCTGAAAATGGGGTGGATTACGCTGTGATCCTCCCCAGATGCACTCACACAGGGATCCAGGAAAGCCAAGAAAAATTTCCCTACCTAGACTGCTGTTCTCAGTTACGGGACTTGAAAACTACAAAAAGGGATTGAATAGCACAAACCCTCAAAATGTTGTGCAAACACTGCTTCTTGGAAAGGTAAGAGAATCAAATCAGTCGCCACAAATTATAAGCATATTCAAGAGGAGACAGTAAACTCTTGACAACCCTCCTCCATGGTGCTAGCTAACTGTGAGGGATCTTTTCAATGGTCCTAATGGTACATTCAGCAGAGTCTAGCACTCGATTAAACAGAATTCTGTTCTTCTTGTTTTGTTTCACCAAAAGGAAATTTGACTTTCATACATGTGGATCAATTACAAGGACATTCAGACCATGGATATTCATCAACACCTACAGGATAAAGTTCTGTATGCAACAACGCCCTGAATAAAATGAAACCCATTCTCAATTATGTTCTCTGCCTACCAGCTTCATACTCATTTCAATCTCCGGGGAATTAATTTCTTTATTCTGCAGTACAATAAAAAGTGACATTAAAGTATGACTCTTCAAATTAAAAAAGCAGGAGATAAAGTTATGACTTTCAAATCAAAATGACTTATTCTATGGTTGTACTATCATATGTCAAAATATACTGAATGAAAGATAGAGATACATCTATGAATTTTAAACTATCTTGAAATAAGAGATAATAAAAATCATCAAATGAGTCAGTGACTCAAAGTGCAATGCATTAGTACTAAATTTTTCTCATCTGATGTAAAAAATTATATAGTAAATGTTTAATCCTGAAATCATTGGTTTTCATGTATTTTTGTCCTTATTTTTGTCCATAAATTGTATACTGTATTTCCAATAATATATACTACCTTTTGTTGGGTAATTCATGCTTTTTCTTACAATTACATATCTCTCAAACTCCAGTTACTTCCTAACCGTATTTCAGTTCCACCTTTAAAATCAACTGAGGGGTTGGGGATTTAGCTCAGTGGTAGAGTGCTTGCCTAGCAAGCACAAGGCCCTGGGTTCGGTCCTCAGCTCCAGAAAAAAAAATAATAAAGTCAACTGAACCTGCCCAGCTGAAAGCAGATCAATTAAATGTGATGAGTAAAGTCTGGTAATAACATTACACATAAACAAGATAATTTTGGGCAACATGAGAGAAAATATTTCAAAATGTTCCTCTGTCGCATAACTTGAGATAAAATAGTTTTGTGTTTCTGTATAATTCCAGATTCTACAATTACGTTTCCTTGTCTTATGATTTTTAATGTTCAAAGTAGAAAAGAAAAGTCAGAGGGGATAGATGATGCCAAGGAAACAGTGTGTTCCAGACAGTACAGGAGTAACTCACAGAGGTTGTGGCAACAGGTTCAAGACAGAAGGCATCTTAGTGCTGAGAAGGGAAAGTGAACATAGGCTCCAACTTCTAATCAAGAAGCCTCTGTAATTGTCATCTGCTTGTGAAAGGAAAATTTGTTTTCTCCAATGGAGTCTCACCGGTTACACAAACCATACTGAGGGGTAGGTAGGTCCCATGTCCAGCAATAGATGGCCAACACAAAAATGGATTTAATGGTATTTTTGTAGACTTTTGTCTCATATTACTTTGTTTGGGCTTTCTTGTCTTACTGATCTTTTGCTTGTATATTATACTTTCTGATTTTGTGGTTTGGGGATTTAGTTTGTGTGTATGTGTGTTTAAATTCTGGTTAGGTTTTTGCTTGTTGTATTGCCTGTTTGTTTTCTAAAGAGAGAGAAAAAGAAAAGGAATCCAGTTCAGTGAGAGGTGTGGTGGAAGCATCTTGGAGGAGTGGAGGGGGGAGGGAAAACTGTGATCAGAGTATACTATACGAAACATTCTTTTCAATAAAAGGATTTTTAAAGCATAAGGATAGTGAAGGACTAGTTTTCTTTATTTTGCCATCAATTGCTCATTTTCTTTTTCGTGGTGCTAGGAAAATTCATCCAAGGCTGTACATAAAGCCACTAAAAATGCTGCTTCCCCAGCCCTCAGGAAGCTTTTAAATTTTCCTCATTATTTCTTAACCAACTTCCCAGTGTATACAGCTAATGGAATTTTCAAAAATGCAGGACTCTGACATAGAATTCTAGAAATTTGTAAGAATATGCTAACTTGCGTTTGGGCGGGAGAGCATCTCCACTGAGGAAGAAAGGGAAAAATTAAGTCATAAATTAGCCTTTAAAGTCTGGAAACTTTGCAATGTGTACTTCGTATGGAATCCTTACATTATAAAAACAGGGTTTGTCTTTCTGGATGAAAATCATCCGTTTCCATTTAGAAGCTTCCAGTAAATGCTGCTGATTCACATTTACCCTGTGTCTTAAAATACTCTTTTGGCACACTTTTATATACTGCAAAAGCGTTTCCACTTATATTTTACAGTTGCAATGAAATATAGAAATCCAAATTATTGGCATATGATAGAAGATATAGCAGATATTAAAGACTGTTACTATGGAAAGAATACATGTGAGTGAGAATGAAATGCAAACATGCATCCCAAGGAAGTTAACTGAATTTTGAAATGGGCAACTTGTAAAGAAAAAAAGAGAAGTGTGAGACACTCATTCACTCATTTGCCATTCTTTAAAGTAAACCCATGTCCTGGTTTCAATGGTACTCACTTCTGAGTTTCATAGTTGTTTTTTATCCATGAAGTCTACACACATCCCTAGGACCCACAGCATTAGTCCACTTTATCTGTTCATGTGTATGTATGTGTCTCTGGTGTGTGTGTGTGTGTGTGTGTGTGTGTGTGTGTGTGTGTGTGTGTGTGACTTTGTCTGGGTGTCTGTGTATCTGTGTGTTTGTATGCTGTGTTTTGCCTGGGATTGAACTCAGGTCCTCTCCCACCCATGGTGAAAAAAGCTTCATCATTGAGCTATATATCAGAGATTGTTTTGTATAGTGATTTTACAAGAATCAAACAATCCAGGAATTTAAAGTTCATGAGCAAAATCATTGTATTTGATACTTTTCTTGCCATTGAGCAACTTAAAGAAGCAAAGTTTCCTTTTGTCTCAAGATTCAGGAAGTGCAGTCAGTCATGAAGATGAAGGCGCAATGGCAGGAACATCTGGCGGTTATGGTAGAGAGCCTCTTGCTCATATCTGGCAGGAAACAAACAGGAATGTTGCCTGGTATTCTGCACTCTAGCACTCAGCTAGTTTCTTCCAACTCCCTTGTATTCAGTTTTGGGTTTCAGCCTATGTATGGGATGATACACTTGCATTCAGAATAGGTCTTCTCTCTTCCATAGCTAAGCCTCAAGGACACACCGAGTGGAGATTCAAAATTCAGTCTCTTTGAAAATGAAGATTCACCATCACAAACATGAGATGTGAAGTGATATGTTCATTTCCACTGATGTATGGAATATCATTACATGACTATAACAGTAAATTTAAAGCATCTCAATGGTAATGAAAAATTGCTTTATGGTCAGTGATTAACGAAATAAATCTGCCACAAAACTCTTGTGTTTTATTTCTGGCTATACAATTTATGTTTTGGTGTGCTGTACTTGGTAACAACCTGCTGATATATAAATACTTTGTAGTACTAGTATATGATACTAAATTGTTTTCCAAAAGGATTACAAAACCAAACACTCCTACTCTAGTTTATGAGACCCCGATGCTCACACCCGGAATTGTCTTGTTAATACTGGTTATTGCTAGTGGGTATTCACCAATAGTTTACTATGACTTTAATTTCTATGCCATTAGTTATTTATTTTATCATATATTTTTATCTCTAACATTAGAAGTTAATCTTTTGTGAAATACCTATCAAACCACTGAACATTTTTTGATTTTGTAAATTAATTTAACTGTTCATTTTTTTAGATTAAAATATAATTATATCATTCCCTCCTTCTTTTAGTTCCCTCCAACCCTTTCTATGCACCCTCCTTTCCCCCTTTTTCAAATTCACGGTCTCCATTTGTTTAGTTGCTGTTACATGTATATTCCTAGATATATAACTGGCTCAGTCTTAGTCAACAACTTAGTACATGGTGACAAATTAGTGGACTCTTTCCCGGTATTTCTCCTGCTCTCAAAATTGTATAGTAGCCTGTAATTTTTTGTCTGAGTTTGGCTGATGAAAGAGAAGAAACCCTCTCCATTGTTCAGAGAGGAAGGTATTTGGTTCTTTGCAGGTGAAGGACAATGTTGCTAGATGCATTATTTAGAAAGAGTATGTGTTCACAGTAGGTGCAGGGAAAGAAGCTGGTTTGCCAAGTATATTATTAAGAGATGTGAAAGTGTGTAACTCAATACAAGTATACTTCTTGGTTTCTGGATTTTTCCCTGAGCTTCACTGCCCTAAAGAGTTTTCAACAAATGATCTTTGGAGAATTGGAATATTAATACGTGGAAGCTGACGTAGAGTATCTTCAGCATGATAAGCATTTGGATTTCAGTTAGACTGAAGATTTAACTAATATCCATAAGATAGTGCTAGTGAATAGGTCCATGCCTCTATGGTAAGAACATTTCCTGAGGCCCAGTGATTCAGAGTGCTTGTTGTTGCTCTTGCAAAGGACCCACACAGTGGCTCAAAACTCTTGTTCCAGGGCATCTGACACCTTCTTCTGATTTCTTTGGGTACCAGGCACATACATGGTACATGTATATGGAGGCAAAAACACTCACACAAACATAAATAAATCTTCTAATGGGGCAGTGGTGGCATACACCTTTCATTCCACCACATGGGAGGCAGATGCATGTGGGTTTCCAAGTTTGAGACCAACCTAGTCTATAGAGTGAGTTCCAAGACAGCCAAGGATATAGGGGAAAACAAACTCTATCTCAGACAAATGAACAAAATATCTCCTGAGTAGTTAATTTAAAAAATAACTAACTATAAATGAAATTATTAACAAAACCATATTTAAGCATCTTTATGGAAATGCTGTAGTATGGAAGATGGTATTGAAGCATTTACCAGTAATAAAAGACTCATTTCAATAAAAAGCAAGATGTGGATGTGGTGTATACATTTCTGATGCAAACATTCTGGTAAATGAGACAGGAACACCATGACATTGAGTCCTGCCTAGATTAGTAAGAACTGTCTCAACATCTCCCTCCCCCCCCCCCACAAACACACCACACACATGCATGTACAGGTTCCTAGACACTGTAACAAAAAGTAAAGATATGGACAACTAAATAAAGGTGATATCCCATATTTAAAAGTGTTTAAGTGGCTGTACAAGCTTGCATTCCCACCAAAAGTGGAGGAGAGTTCCCCTTGCTCCACATCCTCTCTAGCATAAGCTGTCTTCAGTGTTTTTGATCTTAGCTATTCTGATGGGTGTAAGGTGGTATCTCAGAGTCATTTTGATTTGCATTTCCCTGATGATTAGGGATGTTCAGAGAGGGAGAACAAGGAAAGAGATACCATGATAAATGAAGACTCCATGGGAATAGGAAGAAGCAAAGTGCTAGAGAGGTCCCCAGAAATCCACAAAGATACCTCCAAAATAGACTACTGGCAATGGTCAAGAAAAAGCCCAAACATGCAAGCTTGTACAGCCACTTTGGAAATCAATATGATGCTTTCTTAGAAATTTTGTAATCAATCTCCCCCAAGACCCAGCTATACCACTCTTGGGCATATACCCAAGGAATGCTCAATCATACCACAAGGGCACATGCTCACCTATGTTCATAGCAGCATTGTTTGTAATAGCCAGAACCTGGAAACAACCTAGATCCCCTTCAACTGAAGAATGGATAAATAAAATGTGGTACATATACACAATGGAATACTACTCAACAGAGAAAAACAATGACATCATGAGGTTTGCAGGCAAATGGATGGAACTAGAAAAAAATCATCCTGAGTGAGGTAACCCAGACTCAGAAAGACAAACATGGTATGTACTCACTCATAGGAGGATACTAGATGTGGAACAAGGATGACTGGACTGCTACTCACATCACCAGGGAGGCCACCTGGAAAACAGGACCCCAAGAAAGGTGGATACTAGATGTAAAGCAAAGGATGACTAGGGTGCTACTCAAAACGCCAGGGAGGCTACCTAGTAAAGATGACCCTAAGAAAGACTCAGGGATCACCCAACAACAGAGAAATGGATGAGATCTACATGAGCAAATTTGTCATGAGGGTGTGTGGGGGGGGGTAAGAAAGGGCAAGGGTTGGGGGAAAGAGAGCTTAGGGGAGCTGGAGATCCCAGTTTTCTTGCAGTTTTTAATATTCTGACTTTGTTCTGTGGTTTTAATGTTTTAACTATAATATGTTGTGAGAGTTTCAAAAAAATAAAAGTGTCTAAGATTTTTTATTATTATTCAGGGAATAGATTTTGTAATACATGTCTTTCTAGTAATTTATACATTTCATGGAGTTTCAAGTTCAGTCTTGAGACATGGTTCATAAAAGTTCCTAATTATTTAAAGTTCTGAAAAGGCTATAGTGAAGTCCCCTTTTTGTTCATATTGGTAAGATTCTAAATATTCTCTTTTTTTTATGCTATTTATCTACTTGGTTTTGGTGTCTCGAGACAGAGTTTCTCTGTGTAACAGTACTGACTGTCCTGAAACTCACTCTGTAGACCAGCCTGGCCTCGAACTCACAGAGATCCACCTGCCTCTGCTTCCCATGTGCTGGGATTAAAGGTGTGCACTACCATAGCCCAGCTAATCCTCACTCTTGTTTTACCCAGTTGGTACAGAAGTCACCTTTTTTTTTTCTTTCTTTTATCGTGTAGAGGTTTGTTTAGATGCCAGTTTTAGGGCACACAGTCCATCCTGGAAGGATGACACACCAGTTTTCGAGACTCCTTATCTTGTGTTTCTATGGATCAAGAGTCAGAATGCCTTTCTTTCTGCTTGTTTTAGCATCAGATTTGATCATACTGACTTTCTCCCTTCTAATGCTTTCTCTTTATTATTATATTAGTTTTTTTACTTCACCGTGTCATATATAAATTTATCTGTTTCTTCATGTTTTGTCTTCTGTTTTAATTCTGATTTCTTGCAACAGAAGGCATTGACCCTTGATTCTTTGTAGTGTTGATGTTTTGTTGGAGGTATCAATTTTGGTGAAAGCCCTTCTCTATTTGATCTATACAAACTTAGAGTTATTTTCAATATTATATATTTCACAATATTATAACTTACTCTTTCAAATATGTCTTTTACTTGTAAATTATGGTTTCTTTATTATCCCTATAAATAGAGCTACTCAGAAAAAAATGTTTAGTGTCTAATTATTTTCAGTATTCCATATTATCTTCTGGTTATTGTTCCTATTAAGTCTCATTTGCAAAATCCCTTTTAAATTTTTTATTTATTTTTGTTATTTTATGTGTATGAGTATTTAGTCTGCAGGTACGTTTGTACACTACATGCCTGGTGCATGAGGAGGTGTTAAATTTCCATGATGGCACTGGGAGTCAAACCCAGGTCCTTTGCAAGAACAAGTGCCCTTAACTACTTAGCCAACTCCCCAGCCCTATAAACTTTCTTGTATGATTATAAGCTTTGAAATTTATTGTAAGTAGCTAATGTATGTTTTTCTGTTTAGATAAAGCATGGTATTAGCTTAATGATAAAATGAATTATATTGTCTTTGGAAATTTTAATATATATATGCATATATAAAATTTTATTGTGTGTGTGTGTGTGTGTGTGTTTTCAGTCACCAAGGTCATTCATCAAGTTATGATAGATGACCAAAAACAATAGAACAATAATAGCAAACAGGCTGTATTGTTTGGTGTACCTCTGAGACACCTCTGACCAACACCTTGACGGGAGATATGTGAGACACCTGCCACTGGGATATTTTTTTGGCAACCTGTTGGTTGTTGGAAGAACTTTATCCCTGTGTAAGGTAACTCCAATTAAACTCAGTTATATGTATGTGAGTGAATGTATGTGTGTAAATACATTAAGTAGGTTTGCAAAAGATTTTTTTCAAGCTTCCTCAGTATTAGTTATTGCTCCTAATAATTACTTCCATCCTGTGCCTTATCCTCCAAGACCCTTGTCTTTGAAATATCCCTCACCATTATTCACTGTCTTTCTTTATAGCACTTGTATTTTGCTATTCCCCCTAAGATTTACTACTCCCTCACCTCCCCACACCATCAATAGTTGTCTATCGCTAAATTTCTGGCCTCTATAGGTACTCCAAAAAGAAATGCTTCTAAAGATTTGACATGTGGATTGACATAGGAATAAGAATATGCGATGTTTGTTTTTCTGAATCTGGGTTATTCAACTCAGTATATAAATTTTACCAGTTCCATTCATTTGCCTGAAATTTTCATCACTTATATTTTCTTTATGGTCATATAAAATTCCATTTTGTATATGTACCATGCTTTCTTTACCCATTCATTAGCTTATAGGAACTAAAAGCTATTTCTATTCTCTAGCTACCACACACTTTGATCATAGGATAGGAATAAATCAAACTGGTAACTGCCTAGAAGCTTCCTCCCTGCAGTCTAGCTTTCACAGTTCTGGAAGGCGATTTGTAGGCTCCTGAGAAAGGTCATTAGGAGTGCTTCCCATTACAGGACCTTGTGCACTACTATAACAACTACCCTGACAAATTTGTCAATGTGCACACAGTGACATGGAATTTATGGGTGCATACAACTGTTTTCTGATTGGATATAAGGCATATGCTGCAGGAGGAAGCACCTACTAAGTACTGTAAGTCTGATCAAGAATCCATAGTAGGGTAGTTCATTGGATCCAGGGTAAACCTGCTACTATCATTTGGCTAAATGGACATAATATCACAACATCCTCTAAAATGATATCCCTACACCCGTACATTAGTGCAGCTCTCAGTGCTCATTAGTGAAGCCTCTTTGTGTAGATGTAACTAACCATCTTATTAAAATAAGAAACACAGAACCAATGTAAAAGAAAAAGCCGAGAGGTCAGAGCTCAGAGCTAAAATCTTACCTCCTGCAGTGCTCCTAACTTCCCCGAAAGAGAGCTACTTCCTGTGTGTCTGTCTTTAAATAGTCTTTCTGTTCTGCCTTCTCATTGGTTGTAAACCCAACCACATGACTGCCTCGTCACTGCCTGTAAGTACCACCCTCCAGGTCTTAAAGGTGTATGTCTCCAATGCTGCCTGTATCCCTGAACACACAGAGATCTACCTAGCTCTTCTACCAAGTGCTGGGATTAAAGGCGTGCGCCACCACCACCACACTCTTGCTATGGCTCTAATACCTCTGACCCCCGGGCAACTTTATTTATTAACATACAATGAAAATCACATTTCAGTACAAATAAAATACCACCATACCTTTGTACAGTGGACAGCAGCTAATAGAAAAGCTCACTACTGGCCAAATTACAGAAAATAAGTGTCTACGTGGTGCTCAGCCATAAGTGGGGAATCTATGTCATACTTCTGACCCCAACACTCTGGGAACATAACAGAAGAAGGGGCAGAAAAGATTGTAAGAGCCGAAGGTTATGGATGACCTGGGAGAAACAATCTTTTCTGGACAGGACAGGACTGTTGCACTCAAAAATGCAAAGCAGCTGTGGTGGTTGCCTTCATAATACCTGTACAAGAGCAAGCCTGTCAATTTCCCTGCATGAAGTGGGAGGGGCACCCCGTCCCTATCCCTAGGTGAAGAACAGGTGACAGTTAAGGGAAGTACAGTCAGTTTTCCTGAGTGAAGTGAATGAGCTCTTGCTCATACCTATATGGACAGCACAAATTGGACTCAGTGGGTTATCAAAATCAAAATGAGAACAGGAAGTTTGGAGAGAGTTTGGGGTTGAATCTAGGAGGAATTGAGAAAGGAATTAGGAATAAATATGATCACAAAATGTTGAATTCATGTATGAAGTTTTTAATAAAATACCTAGAATTTAAAAGAAATACAAGTATCAACTAGATAGGCCGTCTTTCATTGGTGGTCTTTCTAGTTCTCCCAGTAATAGGGAGAACAACTATTATTATCTAATTGTTTCTTTATCTCCTTAATTAGTCAAAAATAGTTTCTTGTATTTTGAAACACTGTTAATAAATATATATATTTTCTTAAGGTATTGACTTTTATCATCATAGCATATTTTCTTTTATCTTTAAATAAATTTTGCTTTGAGTTACCTTTTATTTGACAGGAATATATTCCTTTCAGCTTTTGTGATTACTTCTCACATAATGTGTTCTTCCTTTCATTCCTTTTTATCCTATTTTGTCTTTCTGTCTAAATGGCATTTTAACCTTTCTGTAGTCCGTGTACTTATTTTCATTAAAAAAAAAAAACTCTCCTTCAATGGGATTATCCAGTCCATTAAGAAATGATTGATTAAATTGCATGTAGGTTTACCATTTTTGCCTTTTGTTTTCTGAGGACCTTATGTTTTATTGATGATAATGACTTCCTTAAAATTTGTATCTCCCACTTCAAATATTTATTTCATCTTGGCCCATTTTCTTCTTTCTTGTTTTCTGAAATGCATTTCATTTGTGGTTGTTGTTGCTGCTGTTGTACTTGTTGTTTTTGTTTTTCATTTTGTTGTATTTAAAAATGATCATTTTGAACCCTATCCTAGAAATGGCCGATGTTAAACTGCAAAAATCCAGGATTTTGTTCATCATTTTGGATTCACTGATAATTCTCTCAACTCAGGTTGCACCTAAATTATTTAGTTGTGCACAAGCCCTCGTCTCAGATTTGGCAGTGCTTTCAGCTGGCCTTACAAAGTTTAATACATTTACTGATTGATTGGTTGGTGGATTTAGTGTAAGTGTGTGTGTGTGTGTGTGTGTGTGTGTGTGTGTGTGTGTGTGTGATAATGCAACATAGCAGTTTCGTGAAGATCAGACAACAACTTGCTGGAATGGTTCTCCCTTCCCCAACATGTGTTCCAGGGACTGAGAGACCTCAGGTCAGCAGATTTGCTGGCAAGTGCCTTTACCAGATGAGCCATTGCACAAGCTTTAGTTGGCCTTTTTTGAGTTTCCGGAAAGGAGTACTTTAGTCTTCAGTTACATTCGGATAGACAGAGTCAGGACTGTGTTCTTATGCTCTTTTTACTTCAGGGTACTCACACCTTCCTCTATATACATGCTTTCTTGGTTTCAGTATTCTGAACTCCAGAGAAGAAAGTAGCAGTTTCTTGTGAAATATCCCCCCTTCTCCTCATCCCTCCATTCATGGAGGGATGCATGTTGCTCATTTGCAGGTATCTCTAAACTAAATTTTTAGATATAACAAAGTTTTATGTTGAATATTGAAAATGTCGATTTTTATACCTAAAACTTTAGATTAGATATACCTTCAGGCTTGCAACAAACCTTCCTAAGAAGTGTACACTACTCTGAAGATTCCCCTTTATTCATCCACATACACAGGGCAGATACTCAATAGACACACGCTGCTTTTCTCCATATGCAGCATACCCAGGGTGACCACTCTCCAGACACACCCCATTTTTCTCCTGATGCTGACTGCTTTCTTTTTCATGCCCTAAATCCCATAGGACAGTATTATAATTTTAGTTTCCCACTAGATAATATTTCCTTTTTTATTAAAAAGTAAAAAGAAAATAACAAAAATTTAGATTTACATCAGTTTAATCTTCCTATCAGACAGAGCCCAAAGAAAGGTGAAAATGTGGGAGCCAGATATTCAAAGGGCAGAACAAATATCTCTTTATCACAAAAATTGTCCCTAAAATATCATCATGCATTTTACTTGCCTCTTGATGTTGCCCTCCCCCGCCACTCCCCATAATAGAAAAATTCTATTTATAAAAATGGAAAAGGTCCTACTCATTTCAGTGCCTACCTCCAGGGATCCTGAATACTTACAGTGGGGTATTCTTAATGCTGGAGTAGAGGAGAGCAGTTGCCACAAAGTAGATGTGGGAGCAGGCAGCTGAGTTCCATCCTGACTTCAATAAAACAAATGGAAATTGGACAATGATTCAAATTGAGGCCAAAAATGTCAAAACAAATAAATGAAAAAAATTACTATGATTTTGAAAATGACAATTAAGCTCTCAGCATACAGCCTATCTGGTTATGTTGGAGGAGGGTTGTGCAAATAATAGTTATCTTTCCTGAATGTGGCATAACTCAGGATTTTAACAGATTTACTGTTTTTCCTTCTTTTAGAGGTATTAATTTATCATCTAGCAACTTTCCCCTATTCTGTGAAGAATTGATTGAAGATACTTTTATTGTGGTGGGAGGTGGGTTTCCTCCTTTCTTACATATAGTGCTCCCAGACTCCACTTCTCCAAGCCAGTTTACTCACATTAGAATCCAGCTACTCCTGTTGACCCTAGGTGTTTACACAGTTTCTTGTGTACTCTGTCTTGTTTGTTCTTTTTGTTACTGTTGTTCAAATTATCTAGTAATATCAGTCTGTCCTTCCAGGAATGTGGACTTGATTATTCTTTATTATTTTATCAGATTTTCTAGAAAACATCAACAAAAAAATGACAGTTTGTGTGATTTCATATATATATATATATATATATGTGTGTGTGTATATGTATATATGTATATATATATATATGTGTGTGTATATATATATATATATATCAAGACTGAACAAGAAACTTGAAACCAAATGCTTTCTTTCCTCTGAACAATAGTCATCTATTTCCCATATTTCTATTTTACTTTGTAACAGACCTTTTCTGGGGGGATTTATGCCTTTGTGTCCTAAATAAAACTAAATATATCTTTAAAAAATAACAAAAACGATGTAGTCCAAGCGTGGCCAATCAAATTTCATTAATCCTCTGGCTATATTCATTGATTAAGAGGCTGGCAGAAAACTCAGACTAAAACAACTACAAGGAGAAAAAAATCTTTATTTTTTTTCTGAAAAATAAGTAGCTAAAAGATACGAACTACTGCTAGCACTTGGAAAAGGCTTTCCTAAAACTGATCATGTGAACTTAAAAACAAACACTTGCTGAAAAGTAGCTTCTCATGAGCTGAATTTCCTTTTATCATTCTGCTTAAGTGGTAGTCATGGTACCAATGTTACAATTACATGAATCAATAAATTTATTTGCTTAGGATAGGAAGAGATTTTGCCATTTGCTGCAAAATGAGTTTTGACTATCGAAAAATTTCACCAAATGTATACCTCAAGTTGAGAAATGAAATCAAATTAATTAGGTATTCAGGGGAAGTTTATGAGTTGCATTGTATGTGTATGTTAATGAAATGAAGCAGGTAAAACTGGAGGCTCAGAACACCAGAATATTAAAAGGAATTCAAGGAGAGTAAAGGGGTTTTATTTGAAAATGAGGATTCTATTGGTAATTGGATTAAGTGTCATCCTTGTTACACTTATACCAGAGGTTCTCAACCTTCCTAAATTTGCTACCCTTTAAAACAGCTCCTCGGGTTGTGGTGACTCTAAACCACAAAATTATTTTTGTTGCTACCTTGTAACTGTAATTTTGATACCATTAAAAATTGCAGTATAAATATCTGTGTTGTCAATGGTCTTAGGTAATACCTGTGAAATAATGGTCACAACCCATAGGTTGAGAACCACTGCACTATACCAAAGAATTTAGTTAATTGTGTTCATAGTTGCTTTATTATATGCTGCCTGTGCATAATCTGAAAATATCAGAGACATGATCAGAGAGAGTATATTAAAACTGTGAGCCAAAAATGTACCATTTTTATTTGCAAATTAACTTAGGAACTTTGTTATGGCATTGTGACTAACATGGATTAATGTAATGATCCTAAAAGCATAAGCATTTCTTAATTGGTAAACCACATGTGTCTTTAACATGAATGAAATCCTTTCATGTGGCAGCATGGATGAAACCAAAGATCATTATTTTAAGTGAAATAAGCCAGGAACATAAAGGCAGTGCTGCATGGTCTCTGCCATATGTGTAATGTCAAAATACTGATAGTATTGGACATTGAATAGTATGGTGACTACCAGATGTCAAGGAAAGCAGCTAGGCTGTTGGAGACATGTGGATGGTACTTAATTACAGTTAGAGGAAAGCAAGGACTTCTGACACTATATAGCAGTGGAAATTTAACATTTTAGAGACTTTTAAAAAGCTAAAGGAAAATATTTTGAAAGTTTGAGTCATAAAGAAATACTAAATGTATGATGAGCTGGGTACACTTTAACTGACTTAACTATTACATGGTGTTATATATGGAAGAAGTCCTTGGTACTCCACCAAAGTGCACATTTTTTATGATTTTATATACCAATTAAAATAAATAACTTTCTGGTTAATACTTTAATTTGATTGCTTATCTTTCCTGATAACTAGTAGGCAAAAATATAATTCTTTTGTTTCAAAAACTGAATCAGTCTGTAACCACACCAACTAGATGTTCTGAAAAGTATTAATTAATAATTCTACAATACATTATGGGTTTCTTTCTTTAGTATAGTGCTTAGTGTATTATTATATTATGAGTTAAGCACCAAGGTGGCAGAATGGGAAATTAAAGTATTACCATAAGAATATTGACTCATTCCCACAGTAGACAACGTGCTATATATTAAAATATATATTATTTTTAAATAGCATCCATAGTTTTACATTCTGTCAATGCTTATCAAGAAGTGTCCTTCATGAAAAATTTTGATAAGTAAAGCAGTTCTTGTACCAAAAGCAACATGCAGTATGATATGCCAAGAGACAAAATTCACACACCACACAGTGAAAGAAATTTGGGATTTCCAGCCAAAGAGAACAGTCTAGAAGATGAAGTGACAGCTCTTTGGGGGGACCCTCTAGGGACTTGGGTACCCTTTTGAAATTAGATAATGGTAGTGGCTGTGTAACTTTATGAATATTCAAAAATTCTAGAGCAATGAATACTCTAGAAGAGTAAGCTTCGTTGGATTTTGGCCATGCATCAAAAAGGCTGCTGTTTACAAACAGGGAAAAAAATAGAAAGAAATTACATGAAGGAAGCATTCCATCCTGTCCTAGGTTTTACACAGCTGTTTAAGGTTCCTTCTTTAGATAGCTGAAGAAGAACACAGTTCCTTGTTGCTTGTGGCTGAATGCCAGCTTTTCAGTTATGGTTTCTCCATACTTTGGAAAACAAGAAAAGATTGTTACCACTGTTGTTTTTGCCATTGTTTCTGACCATTTGAGTGAATTCATACTCAGTCATTGAAAATAAAAATAGCAGGGTGTAGAGATGGCTCATCCCCTTAAAGGCTAAACTCTCAAGCAAATCGACAAGGAAGAAAAGTAATGATGTGTAAACTTTCCCAGTCGGATGCAGATAAGTTTCTCATTCACCTTCAAGCTCATTCCCATTCATCACTTTCATCCTGAAAAGCACAGAAAAGAACATGTGTGGAGGATGGCATCGATAGAAAGATGAAGGCTGGCTTCCTGAAACAATTAACAAAAAAAGCATCTTCTGCCTACATTCATATCTACCATGGGCCTAAAATCGGTTAAAACCAGACATTATTAGCTCCCATCAGTAAAATGTTACAATTTACTGTTACTTTAAAGTGTGGGTTTATTTAGCAGTTGTTTTATATTACTATAAAAATATTTGCTGGTGATTATTTATAGTTAGTTAAATGACTATGGGAAATCAAAAATAATTAGAAGTATAGGATACAAGAAAGATGATTTTGCTTTGGTTAGTAGAATCAGTGTTTCAGAAAGAAAAAGAGAGTGAACTTTTGAATAATCATATAAAGTCTAGTTTACATTCACTATGTATTGGTAGCCTTTAAAGAATTGCTCAGGTATAGAAAGAGATTATAACTTAAACTTCTTGAAAAACATTAAAATTATAAAATCCTTTACATATAATATGAGCTCTATTACAACCTTAATTTCCTATAGAAGTTGTAAAACTTTAATGTAAAAATACCTAAAGTTAGTTTTATAATTTGTTTCTTACTGAATTCTTTGTTCCTTCAAAATCCAAACATTTTAAGTTGAGTTCTATAAATTCAACCTATAAAAGGAAAGTATAAATTGCTATACCTATTTCCTTCACACAGGCAATTTTCAAAATTACTGTTCAGTATATTTAATTACTTAAAATTACTCTGAAATTATTCTTCAAAAATAAAATACATTATTGTAATAAGAAATCACACTTCAAAATTGAGGAAAAGAAAATTGTACTCAGACATATATACAGTCTGTAATTGATTTATTTGAGTATCAAACTGGTAATCCAATTTAGACAAGACAGGGGATAAAAACTACGGTCCATTGGCCTAATTATGTTTAACACTGTTGCATGGTTATCAGGTAGGTGTGGGGAATCTTGCCATTTAAAAAAAAAAAAAAAGGATATACTAAGGATGAGTATGAACTTTATGGGGTCATTTAAATACAGTGCTGATATTTTAAAAGACAATCACGTGGAAAACAAAAGGTGCTTCTTTTCTTTGTTTTCTGCCAAGCCTCCTTTGTGGACATGCTGCCAGCAAGTGCTGGGTCAACCATGAGCCTTAAGTCAGGGCAGTGCTGACAAGCTCAGTGTTGAGCAAGGGCACATGAATGGGAAAAGCACAGTTCATTCACTTCCTTTTGTCTACTAATAGTAGTGTTAGAATGTTGGTGCCCCCAAATATCCCTTAGCTAATAATGTATTCTCTACTTTCAGCATCACCCGGAGACTACTACGAAGCACATTGCCTGAAACATCTTCATGTATTTTTACTGCAATCTATTTCCCAAATCAAGTAAACATAGAATTTTTTTTTTTTTTTGGTTTTTCGAGACAGGGTTTCTCTGTGTAGCTTTGCACCTTTCCTGGAACTCACTTGCTAGCCCAGGCTGGCCTTGAACTCACAGAGATCCGCCTGGCTCTGCCTCCCGAGTGCTGGGATTAAAGGCCTGCGCCACCACCACCCGGCCCTGAATATTTTCTTATTTGGACCTCCAAAGCTACTTTATTAAGGCATAGATGACATATCACAAAATATCTACTCCAAATGTACATTCTATTTTATTTTGTTAAATTTTATACCATTTTGCAAACCTCCATACTATTTACTCTTAGGACACTCTTCAGATTCTTTTAAAAAGCCACATTTTGTCCATTTCAGTTAATTTCTAGTCTCATTCCAAGCCTAAAAGATTAATGGTCTGTTTCCAATATCTGGATCTATATTTTTTGTAACTTGGTATGGATGAAATAATGCAGTGAGAAGAAACTTTCTGTGACCAGCTGCTTTTACTATGTGCTCAAGGGTCATCCATGCTGAATTGGCATCCCTAGGCCAGCACTCCTTATTCCTAATCAATGTTTCATTCTACACATGTGCAACATAATGCACATTGGATTTCCTTAGTTAACTCTTTTGGGTTATTTTGAATATAGCTGTATGAACACTAATGTTGAGTTTTTAAGTTGGACCTGTGTTTTAATATTTCCTTAATAGATAACAGAGAATGGAATTGTTATGTTGTAGGATAAGTGTGTGTTTATTGTCATAAGAAATATTTAATTTTTTCACTCTTTTTAACCCTACAGGTCCTTTGTGTACATATAATGGCTTCCAGTTTAGTGTTTTTATTGGATGCCTGGGTGTGTGAATGAGTGTGTCTCTGTGTCTATATCTGTTTCTTGTGCCTTTTCTTGGGCTGTTTTTCTTCTGTTTGTTTTGTCTTATTAGAAAAGTGTTAGTTTTTCTTTTATCCTATTACATCTTACCTTACCTTATCTTATTTCATTATTAGCCCTTAGAAGCCTGCTTGTTTTCTGAGAAACAGAAAGTGGGTGGATCTGGATGAGAGAGGAGTTGTGGGAGATCAGGGAACAGCAGAGCAAGGGAAAAATCATACTCAGGATATATTATTATATGAAAAGATCTATTTTCTTTCTTCTTTTTTTAAATTATTAAGAAATTTTCTATTAATTTTGCATACCAACCACAGATCCCGCTCTACTCCTTCCTCCCATCCCCCAGCCTTTCTGCCAAACCACCCCATTCCCACCTCCTCCAAGGCAAGGCCTCCCAAGGGGAGTCAGCAGAGCCTGGTACATTGAGGTGAGGCAGGTCCAAGCCCCTCCCCTTGCACCAAGGCTGTGCAAAGTGTCCCACCATAGGCACCTGGCTCAAAAAACCCGCCCATGCACCAGGGACAGATCCTGATCCCACTGTCAGGGGGCTCAGCCTGGTGCTTGGCTATGGATCTCTTCATTTATTTTCAATGAAAGGTAAAAAGGAGAAAAAAGAAATGTCACCCTGTTGTAGAATACCATTTTAAGGTATGTTACTTTTGTTTATGTTACATTTTTAAAAACTCTGTGAAGCTGTTACTTTGCCTGTCTAAAGTGTGTGATGGTCTAATAAATAACTGGCCAATAGCAAGGCAGGAGAAATGATAGACAGGGCTGGCAGGCAGAGAGAATATATAGAAGGAGAAAAGAGAAAGAAGTAGCTAGAGAAGGAGGTGGATTCCAGGGGCCAGCCACCCAGCTACACAGCAAACCATGGTGTAAGAGTAAGATTTATGGAAGGAAGAGAACAGGAAAAGCCCAGAGGCAAAAGGTAGACAGGATAATTTAAAGTTAAGGAAAGCTGGCAAGCAACAAGCCAAACTAAGGCCAAGCATTTATAATTAAGAATAAGCCTCTGTGTGTGATTTATTTGGGAGCTGGTGGCAGGCCCCCCAAAAGAGCAAAAACAAACAACATTACCCAATGCTGAGGGTCCAGTTTCTTTACATCCTTCAATCACTATTTTTATTATATCTATTCTCCTGATTTTTGCCTGCTTTCTCATAATTGCTTAGTTTGAATTTCCATAATGATTAATCATGTTTAAAATATATGTTATTATTTGGTTATCTTTCATATATCTTTTTGATGAAATGCATCAAATATCCTCTCATATTTTGAAAATTATGCTGCTTTTCTCATTATACATGTATTGGTATTCTTTGTATATTATGTGCATATTTCTTATTAGATAAGTAGTTTACAGTTATTTTATGTCCAATTCAGCATTTATTTTCATGTAATTCTATTTTAGAACTTGCTTTTTTAATCAAGGAATATTTTGTACTTTTGAACAAATGAAAATTACTTTCATTTCATCCTTTTTGTCCAAAATACTGTTAGGTGCTGTATGCTCATTACTTTCATCTCTCAGTTTTCATATCATTTCTCTAGACAGCACTATTGATGCTTCCTTTAGAGGTTGGGGCTGTTCAGCTGTGCCCAACATTTCAATTGTTGCTAGAGTTTTCCGCCTTGCCCACAGGGACAAATCTTTGTCACCCGCCAGTCCCACAGCCGCTCAGACCCAACCAAGTAAACACAGAGACTTATATTGCTTACAAACTGTATGGCCGTGGCAGGCTTCTTGCTAACTGTGCTTATAGCTTAAATTAGTCCATTTCCATAAATCTATACCTTGCCACGTGGCTGGTGGCTTACCGGCATCTTCACATGCTGCTGGTCATGGCGGCAGCTGCAATCAGTCCTTCTGCCTTCCTGTCCTTTTATTTCTCCTCTCTGTTAGTCCCGCCTATCCTTCCTGCCTAGCCACAGCCGATCAGGTTTTATTTATTGATCAATTAGAACAACTTGACATACAGACCATCCCCCAGCACAGCCAAGTGCAGACCATCTCAGACACCTGCACTCAGGCCCATGGTCCTAATCATCCTCTATGCGGACCTGCTGGATAACGCCACAAAGAACCCAAGAAGGGCTCCCACAGGACATACAGAACATCCCACAGCATTCAACATTGTGCAAATACATCATCATCTATGAAATTCATGCTTGTTGACAGTGTAAACTGGTGGTTTAAAAAATCATCAAAAAAAACTCACATTTTTTATATAAACATTTTAACTGTTTAGGGGCATATTCATAGCTATCCTTGGCTGAATACAGCCTTAAAGATGCATGTTAGATATTCCTGGATCCATACTTCTAACTCTTCTACTTCCTATCTACAGTGTTATTGTGAGACTATTGGACAGGTAAATTATAAGTGGAAGTGAGATGTAGCCCTTCATATTCTCTTTGTCTCTTAAGCACAAAGACCAACCAAATACAAGAATTTGTCTGTTCCTTTATCTTAGTTTCCCCAGTGACATTAGCAGAGCCTGATAGCAACCTATAGTGCACACATACTGCTTGAGCAGTAAAGGAAGCTATCTTTAAAGCCAGTACATTTTGGAGCTTTGTTTGCTGCTACAGCATACTCTGATTGATATGCCTTCCTCCAAGAACTTTCCCATGGAAATTTTGCTTCCTCTTACATAGCTTTATTTTTCTTTATAGCTCTTAGTACTTGACATGCCTTGCTCACTAGCACATAAATGCTGTGAAAAGAGGATGCAGCTTGATTCATGGCTCTATCTATAGCATCTAGAACAAAGCTCTACACACAACAAGACAAGTACTTGTGAAATATTTATCAAATGGGGAATGTAGCCCCACATAAAAAGATGTGTGCTAAATTGGGCATGTCAAACATAACATATTCTTTAAAACGATTTCTGAGTCTGCTGTCGGGTTTTATTTTATTCTTGCTGGCCAAAACCAATGGCAGCATTTGAATGTGGTTATATTTGAATTTCTTTTGATAAAATCCCATATCTTTAATATAAATAAATTACTCATCAATTGAAAATGATTTAATTTTCCCATGAATGCACTAGACTACTATGTATTGTGTACACTATGTGTTAAGCAGAGCTGTTACTTCAGTGCTTGCAAATGTAAATATGCATTAGTTCTATATTATCTTTTTATCACCTATCACTTACATATTGCAGGATACATTATTATAGTTTGAGAACACATCTTATTTTTCCTCTTTATATCCGTTCTTTGTGGTCTACTGATTGCAATTCATGCCCCAAATTAATAGGTAATATATCTACCATCCATTAGTCCTTCTTTACTTTCATTATAAATGGATATCTTACTAGTATACTGCAAATATACAGTGTGGAGTATTGTCGAGAAGACTCCAGGCCAGTAACAATTCCTGCTGTTATCACACAGAATGTTACCACCTGAGGATTGCATTTTCTGGCTCGCTCTGCAACCACCTATACATTCCCAACGTGTTATCTCACTTCCTGGGTTTCTTTAAATGTTGGCTTACATGTGTTATTCATATCAAGATAATTCCTTATTAGTCAATGTAAAACTAAAAATTGTCTTCATTCCATACACAATCCAAAATCAATGTTTTTGTCGTTGTTTTCACCTTTGACATTTATTACAATCTGAGATGTTGTATTCTACCCATTTTTTGTTTGTTTTTTTCTGTTTGATATTTCTATGGAAGGAAAGCCATATAAATTCACGTTTTTTTTTCTCATTTTTTAAGGTCAGTAGCCATACACAACTTTGCCTGGTGTATAACAAGCAAGTAATATTTATTTGCTAAATGAAGAAAACTGATCAAATGATCTGAGAAGCTTTTATGTACAATAGGGAGAGGAAATGAGGGCCAAAGGCTTTCTACAGTGGTGTTCAAGCATGCACAAACAAGACAAGTACCCCAGCAGGGATGGGGTATAGTTTCCAGTTTTTCCTGAAAAAAAAAAAAAAAAGCTCATTAAAAGGAAAGATGCATCGATGAAGACTGAGATCATCACATAGTGCCAAAGACTGAGGATTGGAGATTTATTCTAACATCAAATCACCAATTTACAGTGCATCATTTGCAACACTTGTGAAATTCTGCTTCGAAAATCAAAGCTTCACAAGAGGTTATAGCTACAGTTACGAAGAGGTCAAGCCTTCCACCCCATGCATGCTGTGCTGATTTTAAAATCCTGTGAAAATATTGACCGCGATGACCATGTAGAGAGGAAAGGTTTATTTTTGGCTCATGATTTCATAGGTTTATCCTATGATACACTGGTACCATTGCCCTCGGGGCAACACAGCATGGCAGGGAGGCTACAGCTGAACAATGGGTCCTGCCGTATAAAGTCAGGAAGGAGAATAAGGGGAAAGGATAGAGTCCCCTGATCCACGTCACAGACCACAATACATGTGACAAGCAGATTTCTCCCTAGGCACTACCCTATGGTTTCCAGCATCACCTAAGAGTGCCATGCAGGTACTGAACCTTTAATACATGTGCTATTTGGTAAATTTTAAGGTCCATAAGAAATGGAATCTAGGGTCAGTTAAACGTGACTGAATTCAACCTCTATCAGAACTCATTTTATAGGGACTCAACAAAATTATACTCTATCATTGCTAGGATGTTGGCTCTTAAAGACAGAAACATTGTGGCTAGAAGTTACATTAGTGTAAAATTGAGATGATAGTGTATATACCTGGCTGACTGTGAAAGTGACTGAGAAAAATACAGGATTGAACACTGAGATACTGAGACTCATTTGGCCATGCTGTCCAAGCTCCCACAGAGGAGTAAAAATAAAATAAGTTCTGCTTCCCACTTCTCAGCAGTGAGCATAAAATATACGTGGTTGAAGTCCAGGAATCAGCAGTTAGGTCCCCTGGTATTGAGAACAGTTGAGTCAAGGTACTTCCATTTCAACAAGGCAGCAGTGTAGGTAGCAATCTTGGAGTTATTCACTGTAGAAACATCATTGGCACTGAAAGAACTCCTCTGTGGAGGTTTTAGAGACATCTGGAATCCATGCCCAGTATCAAGAGACAGCTGTCGGAGCAAAAGTGTAGGTATTTTCAATTTTCGAAACTACTCTGAGGCAGGAACATTCAATAACAATCAGTATTCCTTAATCACAGAGGAAATGCCAGAGAATACTTAAAAATTTATAAAAGTGTTACCACTAATTATTCCATTTGTAGATGTTTGAACACAAAAGAAAGCATAAATCTTTATGAATTTACAATTCAATTCTTTATTAATAAGCATCTCAAATACAAAATTTTATTTACTGAACTCCTATAATTTGCTTATGTCAATGCTTACTATCAAATGTATATAAACAATGAAAATAACAAGGAATTTTAGTCCTTTCCTTTAGAAAAGATGTAAATCATTTATCTGTCTTACTCAAAGAATGGCTACACAATCTTGGGTGTTGCAATATAAGGAATTGCACGATGAGAGCTTTCTTAATACTACTAAGTTTTTGTTCATAAAGTTTATAAAATTTCCCATCATTCTTCTCTGAGTGAAAATTATTGCAACAACTTCCTCACCACACTCATTAATGATGCTGCTGTATTACAAGATACCCGGTTTGTGGTTACTTTTTATCATGTTTGTTAGGCTGTCACAAGAGACAAACCACTACCACTACATCTGTCTCATCTGTCAATTGGACTTATTTTTACACGAGGGAATTATATCACTACTCTTACCAACTCTGGCAGTTGAAAGTGAAGTAGAGTCAAAATAGTTCGACCTTAAATGAGCATTCCACCCGGAGTGCGTGTTTAATAACTCAATTAATTATTATTTCTGTGGTCCATGGATTATTTTCATCTCTTTTTTCCATGTCCGTGTCTAATCTCCAGCATGACAATGATGTCAATGAGAAAGATGAAGCTTTATGATATTAGAGTGTGATTGAAATTCAAGTTATGCAAGACTTGGAATTCAAATTATTGAATAAATACAATGGCAATTATGAAAATAAATTGAAGTCAGGTGCCAAATGGAGAATAACATTTTATTCAACCAATCTGACTCACCTTTATGGAAAGCACAAGCGGATTATAAAGTTTTCCAAGTGATTCAAATAAAGGGTATAAATACCTTTTCAGTTGGGAACTGCCCCTTCAATTCTATTTCACTTATTCTATATTACTGGTATAAATTGTGATTGTACCACAGATGATTTAGAGAAGAAAAGTATAACCACAACCCTTAAAGATGTCTCAGAATATGCATCAATATTTGTAACCACTGGAGTATGGTAAGAGACAGAGAAGTCCGTTAAGAAAAATATGCAAAGTTTATGCTTTAAAAACTGTTTTGCTTTTAAAATTCTGCCTTGAAAAATAATTTCACGAAAAAAATAATGTTACAGAGGTGACAACATCACCAAGACAGTTGACTAGAGGTGTTAGACTTATTTTCCTCTGAAACAAAATACAGAAAGGAAGAAAAAAGCAATTGCTATTGCTCTGGAGTGTTTGCCAGAGTGTAAAAACACTTGGGATATGGCAGTGACCATGTGGATCACAGAGGTATGCGATGGCCTATAGAAAAACAAAAGGAATCAATTTTACACCTACTATCCTGTTCAAGATCTGAAACAGTATATCAGAGGCCCCAAGAGTCCCCACCAGGGCCAGAACCCCTAAAGTATATGCACTTTAGGAACATTTCAGAAGTTTGGACTCAGCCCATTTGGAGAACAGCTGGGAAGCTGCAATGCACTTGGCAAAAGAGTCACCCTGTGTCTAACTTTTGCTGGACCCCCTGGGCCCAGCTGTTTTCTTGAGCTGCTGCAATTCTTAGGTCCTTTAACTGAGATGTGACGTGCAAGAGTTAGACATACAAGCCCAACAAACAGGCTATGTGGCCCTTCACATCTTTCTCACAAATGAAACCTCTGGAAAAGTGAGCAGGCAGAAGCTACCCAGAAGTGTAGCAGTACCTGTAATTCTTCCTCACGAACAAGGTAAACAGCCCACTCTGAACAGGTTGGCTCTCAAGTCCCCTGAAGGCCTATGCTCATTTATTAGAAGCCAAAGGCTACATTTTGTGTTATGTTTATTTGCACGCATTGGAGTGATTGTGACCACACTTGGTTTTGGGGTACTGAAAAGGGCAAACTGTTGCAGTTTGCTTTTGCTCTTTTGGGGTCCCACCACCCAGTTCCCAAATAAGCCACACACAGAGGCTAATTCTTAATTATAAATGCTCAGCCTTGGCTTGGCTTGTTTCTTGCCAGCTTTCCTTAACTTAAATTAATCTGTCTACCTTTTACCTCTGGACTTTTCTCATTCTCTTACTTACATCTACTCTTATCCATGGCTTCCTGTGTAGCTGGGTGGCTGGCCCCTAGAGTCCTCCTCCTACTCTGGCTCTAGCTTTCTCTTCTCCCAGATTTCTCCTTCTGTATATTCTTTCTGCTTGCCAGCCCCACCTGTCCTTTCTCCCGCCTTGCTATTGGCATTCACCTCTTTATTAGACCATCGGGTGTTCTAGATAGGCACAGTATCACAGCTTCACAGAGTTAAACAAATGCAACACAAACAAAAGTAACACACCTTAAAATAATTCTCTACACCAGCACACTACTTTTGTTAGCAAACTACCATCAATGACTTTGAAAAGACAAACAGAACCTGGCAGGTATGTCACATCCTCACGTAGGAATATATGAAGAATGACTGAAGTAACCTGCCCCAACAAAGGGGAGGTGGAATGTGGAAGAACAGTCCTATAAGTCCCAGAAACATAGACCACAGCTACATCCCTGGTGATTGATAGTAATGACTGCTGAAGAAGAAACACAGACACTGTGCTGCTTCACTTGCCTGGAGACAAGGACTCCAGAGTCTAGCCAGCATAGATTCTAGGACACATCTCCAGGAGAAATGCATTTACTGTGAAAGTTACCCTGTAAAGTTGTTCGAGAATTTCATCTGCTATTTGTGCAAGTTTCAATCCAGGGACAAAGATGCATGAAAAGGGATATTAACATGATCTCTTCGAAGAATCATACAAACTCTCAGCAGCAGAACCACCAAAGCAAACAAATAAATAGATTCAAAGAAAAGTATTCAACAATAATAATTCTAACAAAACTGAACTAGGTATGTAAGAGTGACATGCCTAAAATTTGGGAGACAAAGAAAGGAGACCATTGTATAAGGAGAACAGTTCAAGAGGAAGAAGTTATTGATCATATATTTGCAACCAAAATTGAAACACTCAATTATATAAAGTAAACGTTATTAGGTATAAAGAGAAAGAAGTTAGAATTCAAAGCAATAATATGCAATTAACAATCTCATTTCTATTAATGGATATGCACCACACACACAATTAATGAAAGAATATCAGAGATGAAGTATACAGAGACCAAATATGTTCCACATTTACAGAACATTTCATCTATCTATCAACTATAGATTATAAATGTTTATTTTCTTTTCAGTATATAAAACATTCTCCAAGTAGAACTCTAAGTTTTTTTTTAATCTTTCTCACAAAATACCCAAGGAAATAACTTAAAAGAAAGAAAGATTTATTTGGTTCACAATTTCAGTGGTTCAGTACACAGTCATTTGGATCCATTGCTTCTAGGCCTAGGGGAAAGCAGAAACATTATGACAGAAAAGCGTAGAGGATCAGAAAGATGATTATCACATTGCATCCAGGAAGAAAAGGGAGAGGCAGAAAGAAACAAAGGAAAGGACAGGCTCAGATCTACTTGTCAGTCTAAGTTCTACACTCAATGACCCACTTCTTCCAAATCAAGGCCTGTATGTTTATATCCCATTCAGCTTTGGATTGAAGAGTGGGTTGGTTCATCACTGACATTAGTGTCCTTGTGATCAGATCATCTTTTCAACAATTCTGTAAGATTAAGTAAGCTTGCCGGGCGGTGGTGGCACACGCCTTTAATCCCAACACTCAGGAGGTAGAGGCAGGTGGATTTCTGTGAGTTCGAGGCCAGCCTGGGCTACCAAGTGAGTTCTAGGAAAGGCGCAAAACTACGCAGAAAAACCCTGTCTCGGAAAAAAAAAAAAAAAAAGATTAAGTAAGCTCTTAACCATTGCACCATCCCTCCACCCCATAAATTTAGCCCCTTCTACTTGCTAAAAATCTGAAAACTGAAAGGTAAACTGCAAGATACTAAATCAACATAAAAAAACAGTAAGACTTTATTCATCAACTACAAATTTTCTGGGAAAGAAATCAGTATTCATAAAAAAGAGAAGGAAAAATAAACTGGAATTATATTTTGCCAAGGCAATAAATGATTGCTAGATCTTTACAGAGAAAATCGCAAAGACTAATGAAAGTAATTTAATGAGAATGATAAAAGAAAAACAGAAAGATACTACAGATTCATGGATTGGGATAATCAGTTAAGATTCTCCCAATAGTTAAGACGGCCATGCTACCTAATGGAAACCACAGGATTAGTACGATTTCTATTAGGATGCGGACAACAGTCTTCAAAGTAACAGAAAATGATTCAAACAGAAGAACAGAAATGGACTCCCAGGGAACCTGCAGGCCATTTTGGCCAGAAAAGGAGGTAGGCTAACTGCAGATCTTTGCCTCACTCTTCATTTCTTCAATTCCAACGCCCCCGTCACATCCACCACTGTGTAGTGAATCACCTGCTTAGGCCTCCCTTTCTCTCTGTCTGCATCTCCAATGCATAGATCACATAATCATTCTTCTCCAAACTTCCTTTCCCAATTTACTTTATTCCAACCCCCAAATCCAGAGGGCATTTCCTGGGATACTGCAGGCCCCTTAGGCCAGGGAAGCAGGTAGCCTACCAGCAGATCTTAACCTCTCCTCCAATTCCATTCCCTCCGTCACAACCCCATATGTATAGCAGACCACCTGCTGTGACCTGTCCCTCTTTGATACCTGCATCTCCAACAGACCAAGGACATATTCTTTTCCAACCTTCCTCCTTACTCTTTCTGTTATTCAAGCACCCAGCCACAGTAGGCATCCTTTAGGATCCCTCCATCCAAGCCTGCCAGAGAGCCAAGCAGACCAGCAAATCAGGTCGGTGATCTTCAGCGCTTCATTCTCCCTCCTCTCCTCCATACTCAATTCCCCAGGCTCACCCCCACTGGTGTCGCAGAAAAGCGATTGTGGCATCTCCTCACTCTATGCCCACAGTCCCTGGTAAACAGAGCCTGATAGGACACCCTGCTTTCCTCATTCCTGTGGACCATCTCTCCACCCTGTCCTAGTCCACCCCCATTCCTACGTGTCTGCTCCCAATACCTAGAAATACATTTTTCCTGGAAACTTCAGTGACCACACATATCAGAATCCCATAAGAATTTCCTATCAGGAAACACACAGCAACCACACCCTCCTAAGAAACAAAGAAAGCAAAGGAACCTCCCCAATAAAGACAGAACAACATCAGCACCTAGAATTACAATCTTCCTAAACCCATATACCTAGACACCAGCATAAAAGCATAATCAATAACAATCAGGACAATATATCTCCACTAGAACACAGCAAACCTTCCACAGGAGCCTTGAAAACTACAATATAGCTGACATACAAGATAAAAACCTTAAAATATTGCCTTTATGAATATGATAGATGTCCTTAAGATAAATGAAATGTATGAAAACCAGTACAGTAGAAGGCAATGAATTAAGTTGTTAAAGAACTGAAAGTGGAAATATGATTATAAAGAAAACCCAAACTGAGGGAAACCTGAAAATGAAAAATTAGGAACTCAAACAGGAACATCAGAGGCAAGACTTACCAACAGAATATGAAAGATGCAAGAAAGAATCTAAGGTATTGAAGACATAGTAGAAGAGATGGATATACCAGTCAAAGAAAATATTAAATATAATAAAAACTCCTGGCACAAAACATCCAGGAAATCTTGGACACTATGAAAATATCAAGTTTATGAATGATAGGAATAGAAAAAGAGACCCAGTTCAAAGGCCCAGAAAATATTTTCATCAAAATCATAGAAGAAAATTTTCCTAACCTAAAGAAGAGAGCACCTATCAAGGTACAGGAAGCATATGAAATACCTAATAGACTAAACTAGGAAAGAAAGTTCCCTCAGCACATATTAATCAAAAACACTAAATGTACAGAACAAAGAGAAATAAAATTAAAACTGTAAGGGGAAAAGATCAGTGATGTATAAAGATAGACCTATTAGAATGACACCTGACTTCTCAATGGAGACTCTAAAAGCAGAAGGGCCTAGACAGATGTGCTGCAGAATCTAAGAGACCACAGATGTCAGCCCAGACTACTATACCCAGCAAAATTTCCATAACAATAAATGGAGAAAATAAAACATTCCATGTTAAAATCAAATTTAAGAAAATTAGACAAATCGGGTTGTATCAAAATAAGGAGATTCTGATCAGAAAAGGAAACTTGCTAGAGTGAGGAGACAACCTACAGTGTAGCTATAAGTAAGCTGTTCATCTGGCAAGCAAATAGAACTCAGAATATAAAACAGACTCAATTTACTTCATCCTTGTGCAGGGGTGGGGTGGGGTGGGCTGGGTGGGCTGGGTCCATCCCAAACGTGGTATGACAGCCTGTGTTGACTACCCAAGGGATGTCTTAGGCTCTATGATCAGGGGATGGGTGTAGGGTGGGGGTAGGTGAGGAGGAGTGGGAGAAGAGGAGAGAGGGAGAAAAGGGGTTGGTATGTAAAAGGAAAGAAAACTTTAAATTATATTAAAAAATCTGAATTCAAAATGGACAAGTTGCCGGGCGGTGGTGGCGCACGCCTTTAATCCCAGCACTCGGGAGGCAGAGGCAGGCGGATCTCTGTGAGTTCGAGGCCAGCCTGGGCTACCAAGTGAGTTCCAGGAAAGGCGCAAAGCTACACAGAGAAACCCTGTCTAGAAAAACCAAAAAAAAAAAAAAAAAAAAAAAAAATGGACAAGTTATTCAAATAGATATCTTTTCATTTTGTACATTTTTATTTTATTATTTCATGCGTATGTATGTTTTGTCTCTATAGATGTCTGGTGCCCAGGGATGCCAGAAGAGGATATGAGTCCTTCTGCAGCTGGAATTACAAGCAGTTTAAGCCTTTATATGATAGCTGACAGTTGAATCAGAGTCCTCTGGAAGAGCAACCCATGATCTTAACCATTGACTCATCTCTCCAGCTCCTAAATAGATAATTCTCAAGAAAGGATACATAGGTGTCTAATAGACGTATCAGTAATGACCAGAGAAATACAATCCAAAATCACAAGGAAATATAATTTTGATAGGATAGCTAGAACCAAAAAGAAACAAAACAAAACACAAAATGCATTAGATGCTTGGGGGAGTGCAGAGATATGGGAAAAATTTACACTCTTTGTTGAAATGGCGTTTAGTAAAGTCATTATAACAAACAACATAGATGCTCTTCAAATATCTAAAACCAGAAGTAACACATGATCCAATTATTCTCATGGTTATATACAAAGGAAAAGAATTGATGCGTCAATCAGACACCCATAGTTGCTTGTGTAGCATAGGCCTAGTCAAAATCGTCATGCTTTCAGAATTCAAAAAGGTGCACCTTGCAGAGAACTGGAGATTACTATGTTAAATGAATAAAGAGACTCAGACAAGAAATGCATTTTCTTTCATGCCTATAATGTAAAAAAAAAAAAAAAAAAAAAAAAAAAAAAAAAAACACCACAAACCTGGAAGGAAGACTATTCAGGAAATTGAAAAGGACCAAGTAGAATGAAAAGACAGATGAGTGAGAGGTGTAAGGTATAAGGATAATCAAAGAACTTTATGTACATGTATGAAAATAACAGGGTCTATTTACAATTAGTGTATAGGAATAATAATCGGTAGGTCAATGAGTAACAAAAGAAAACAGTATATATATAATTAAATATTATGTCTTGGAATTCATTCATTGATGGTAACATGTTTTTGCACAAATATACAGCTAACAATTTTGGTTTTTATGGAAGTAGAGAGCAGATTAGTAGTTACCAGACCTTAGAATGATAGTAGCAAGGGGAGGTAAAAGGGTATTAGAAAGCACCAAAACATATTCATATAGGAGGAGAGAGATCCTGTTTTGTAGCCCAGGATGCTGACTGAAATTGACAATTCACTATGCAGTTCACAGGGAATATAATAGTTCAATGTTTTCCAGTTTTCCAACATCAAGAAATGACCAATGTTTAAGAACACAAAATGCTAATTATCCATATTTGGTCATCATGTAATGTATATGTCCACCATTTTTCATACAATACAACATAAAGCTACCACTTTCTTCATGGAAGCTGGTCTCATGTAGCGAAAGCAGGCTTCAAACTTGCTACATAGCAGGGAATGATCTTGGACTCTGTCTCCTCTTGGTTTTGCCTCCCAACATATATAATTATAACCCAATTCAAGAATAAAAAAATCCTGAGAATGAAAAACAATTGAAATGTGATATTTTAAGATATTAAAAATATTAGAATTTGCTTGAGGTCAAAAATAAGGTAGGTAATTTTTTTCCTATCAAATAAATAAATTATTTTACCAAAAGAAATAGTCTTTGAAGAGGCTGAAGTAATGGTTCTATTTATGACATATATAAACATAAACATGATTTAGATAAATTCTGAGTTAAGTATAAAACTTGTAGAAAATTTTATTTGTTGATATTTCAGCTTTACCATACTGGAGTCCATTTATTATATACAGTTTCATCACACCAACAGAGAATGGAAAAGGGCCATTGCAAAGGCCAATAATTACTGCTATAGTTCATGCCATCCTTTAAGAATATGGCATGGGAGGTACAGCCAACATTAGAAGTCATCATATGCTTTCACTTACGAGTACTATAGTTAGCACTGTAATGTGATGTTAGCCCTTCTCTGTGATTAAAGTTCCGTATGATGAGTACAGGAGACCAGGGAGTCTCAGGAAGTCCAAGAGCTGCCTTCATCCTAGTGAGACTGCTGTTTTCATCCTAGCTTGTCAGAGAAATATGAAATAATGAATTCATAATAGACTTACATGGAAGGCATGACAGTTGCCTTTTCAACCCCAAAGCTCCTTTTTTAAAAACCCTAAAATTAGAGATGATAGAACTATGTTTCAAACTTCAAAACTGAATTTAAGGTTTGAATTGATAAAATGGCACTCAATTCCCTGCTAAATTCCACCCTTAAGACCAACAAAATATATTCTTAAGGTGACAAAAATCTCCATCTATGATTCTGACTTAATTTACATTTGCTTATCTAAATGTTAAATTAGAGGGTACAATTGTTCACAAAATATTTTGTTGTCTCTATATTTCTTACTATCACAACAATTATCATCTCTTGTATAAAGCTAGTTTGATTCCAGGCTATCCAATTAATTTGATCCCGTTGCTCTCCAATGCATTCAATTTTCAGAAAACAGACATGGCAAAGGGGACAGATGAGGATGTGATTGATGTTCATACATGAGTTCTTTTGCCAGTATTGCTTCATTTCCAGCACCACTTCATTTGCTGTTTTGCTAGTATTTCTCCACAGGTTTTGACTACCTTTTTTTTTATCAGCACAGTTCAATACTGATTCACTGTCAATGGATGTCCTGTGTTAAATGTGGTACTCTTCCCGTCACACATTTTGCCAATAATGCCACATGATTACCAAGCACAAATTTTAATTCATTAAGACACCAAAATATTAATGGAAAATGTCTCTAAATTTCTTCCTTTGCTTTCATCATCATCTTCTTTTGTTATTTCTAACTTGAAAACATATAAGATAAATGATAGGTAATATTTTAGCACTCGTGTAAAGTCATGTATTTAGCAGTCTGTACCTATGTACTAAAGAAACACAAAAGAACCTGATTGCAGAATTTTAATATTTGCTTCAAAACAAAGGAAACAGGTAAATACATAGCCATGCATGCCAAACTTTCACTAGCTACAAAATACTAACAGCTTAGGAAAATATTTCTAACATAAACTATTTCAAATTCACTTGAAACTTGCAGAATAAGAATTGAAAAACACTGTTATCAAAGGGATTTACAATGTATAAGGACTCTTTTTAAGAGCAGTTTTGAATGCCTCTGGCCTTTCCTGTGTAACACCCCACTCTCTTATCATCTGCATTCAGAATTCAAGCATTTCAGGGTTTGTTATGTTTTTATTTGCCTCTAATTTTTATTAAATAAATGTGTTCTCTCATAGTTTCACACCCATGCATATAATTAAAAAAATCACATAAATAATCAAATACATTATAATGTATATAATAAATTATATAATATATCAAACTACTATATGATAGGTATGTGATACATATAGTAGTTTGATATATATCATATATCATATGCTAGTTTGGATATATCAATTTATTCAAGCAATAGTAGCAAGTAATTCAGTTATGCCTATAACCTCCCTAGTCATAGCTTGTTAATCAGGTTTTCAAAGCCAGGCATAGGTTCCCTCCTATGGGGTGGGCCTCAAGGTCAAACGGAGGACAATTGATTAACCAACAACCATTATGGCACTATTGTACAAGTTGGCATACATTGCACCACAGGTTAATTTCTTTGATTTTTTTGGCTTATGTATGGTAAGATCCTTGGTGACTTTTCTACCTACCTGCATCCATTATACCTTCTTGGCACTTTGACATCTAACTAGCAGGAAGGGAAATTTCAACCTAATTCCAGATTGCTTTCTCTGTATCTTTGAAACGATGAGAACTGTACTTTCAGCAATAGAGTCTTCTCTAGTTCTGGTGGACAACCAAGAGAACTAACAAAAACTGATTGTGTTCCCAAGCACTATGACATCCATGATCAACTTACAGAGGTCTCCCACACCTAGACCTGATAATGTTTCCTGCTTTCCCACTGCTTCTATGGACAGCATTGTCTAACCACACAGAGCAATCATCTTCATTCTCTCTTTTTTTTTAAAAAAAAAAAAATCTGGGTTGTAAGATAATGAAATGTCAAGAGAATATAAGATGTTCTAGTTATGATAAATACTATTTCTCTTGTGCTTAAGGCAGTTGAGACAATGGCTGCAATCAATAGACATGTCCAATATGAAGTCATCAAGTTGGAAAAGTAGTTGGAAGACTTAAGCTTGTCAAGTGTGGATTTAAATGTAGATTAAAGAATAAAATTAAAGCACAGGCATAAAAGCCTGTATATACCTTAAACGATTCTAAGATGGAAGGTATAATTAAAGAAATTATAGTATTTTTCATCTCCTTAGTAAAGAATGTTCTTTGTATAACATGTAAATATATTTTCTGACATTTTCTATTGTAACTTCAAGGTGATATTATTGTTTAGAATATGACAAGCATTAAATTATTGTACAACTTTTTGTAAGTTGAATACATCAATTGTACAAATGAAGATAATGGAGAGTTTTAATCGACACACAGTGAGTCAGCTCCTTATCTTGTTGATCCCTCAAACTGTTTGTCTTTTATGCAATTCTTCCTTCCGAACAAATAAGAAACAAGAATTATCCAAATGGAGAATTTAAGATCATGCCCAACTTTAAAAGTAATTGATGAAATTAGTAGTAAACACACTGAGAATTTTATACATTATTTTCTTTTATGACTAGGGTTTAAAGAATTGTCTAAACATCAGTGACTATGGAGGCAGGATATCTTTTTACTATCTATTTGATCCTTCAGTAACAAATACTTGGTTATTTTCCAACATTAAGATGCACTGGGAATGTGATGAATGTTGAAGTCTTCATTTTCTTCTCTTTGATTCACTTCAGTCCTCTGTTTTCAGGGACTAGAGCATCTGCTGCCAATTAGGCTCATCATCACTGTACTACAGAACCCCTGCTGGTGCCCTCATTCTTGTTAGGGAGTGGGCAGAGGCATGTGTTTGGAATTTTAGCCTCTGCCCTATCGGGGTCCACATAGGACCAATTCCATCGCGTGCAGTGATCTGCAAACTATGTACACTGACACATGAAGCATCTGTGCTGTGGTAACCAGGGAATGAAGACTTCATTAAGACCACAGAGTAGTAGTTAGAACTGCTAGACATTTTCATACCTAATTTCTGTAGTGACTGTACAAGTTTTCCAAGACAATGGGCTGCTCTCCACAAACTGACAAGGACCCATTGCTGAAGCCAATACCAACACAACTAATTGAACATGGTGATGTTGAATTGGTATCTACATAGAGCCTCCACTCCTGGGTTCTAGTGTCTTTTGTACAGGAAGATACTCTACAAGCTACCAAAAGAGAAATGTAAACACCAAGCCAGCCACAAAACCTTTGATATATACTGATGTACTACTCATAAGATATGTTAGGACAATGGTGGCACAAAGCTTGTGGGAGTAAACAACCAATATGATTTGAGTTAAGGCCCATGCCATGGAACCCATATCCGACACTACTTGAGTAACCAAAAACAGAGAGTAGATAGCCCAGGGACCTAGACTAGAACCAAATGTTACTGATCTAAACAACAGCAATAACAACAACAAATAAAAGCAATGAAATGACTCTTGATGATATTCTGGTGTACTCCATAGGTCAGTGCCATGTTCAGCCACCATCAGAGAAGCTTCCTCCTACAGCTGATAGGTACAAATACAAAGACAACAGCCAGACATGTAAAATCAGAGACCTTGGAACACTCAACCCTAAAATGGAAGTTTCCATCAAATTCCTTTCCTCAGGGTTCAAGGAATCCCACAGAAGAGGGTGCAGAAAAAGTGTAAGAGCCAGAGAGGATGGACGACACCAAAAATTCAAGGCTCCCAGAGACTTGAACAGTATGTGCAGGGCTTGCATGGGTCTTTACCAGATGAGAACTTAGAGTTAAAAGAGTATCACATGCAAGCCTCCATGCCTCATCCAGATACAATCTCCAATTGATAACCACTTGCAAATGAAAATTGAGTTTCTTCTAAGAACATCTCACCAGGAAAAAAAAAAACTACTCTTAATGGTAGTCTGCATTCTAGGCATTGGATGGCCATCAGAAAGTGAATTCAATGGCAACATTGGAGATTCCTTCTCTCAGAAATTCATGTCAGGGCTTTTCCTTTTTTAAAAAGTAATGTTTTTATTATTTTTAATTTTATTTTATTCATATACATTTTTCTTCTTTCTTGTAACACTACAGGCCATTTGTATATGTATATATTATGGTGTCTAGTTTAGAATTTTTATAGGATTTATAGGATTCCTAAGTGTGAGGAAGTGAGTCTCTTGAGTTCTTTTCTTTCTGTTGGCTTGTTTTGTCCTATCATGATGTGTGAGTTTTTATCTTGTGATATTATATTATATTTATTATATTATAATCCCTTAGAAGCCTATTTGTTTTCTAATGAGAGACAAAAATTAGATAGATCTGGATTGTAAGGGGGAGTGGGGAGGAACTTGGAGGTGTAGATGGCAAGGAAGCCATAATCAGAATATATTATGTGTGATAAATCGATTTTTAACAAAAATAAATAAATTTTTAAAAAAAGAAAGGAAAATGTGGTAGCAAATAAAATGCTCTCAAATCCACTTTCAACTCTAGAATGGATCCTTCATTCACTAAAATTTCTTACTGTTGAGATAGGCAGTAGTCAGTCCTAAGCTGCCCTTTATTCTGTAGATCAGTAGCTTTTCAGGTAAGAAGGAGTCTAACATCATCTAACAAGGAGTTTTTGACTCCGTTTTATGGATGGAGAATGGCTGTGTACCTGGGTGGATATGCAAATAGTACCCTCTGTCTGGCATCATGCACACAGCACAGACTGATTAATGAGTTATTCTTGGAAATAGCAGTGTGGATTTTTTGTGACTTTTTTTCTTTTGTTCTTATAAAAACTTCATGAAACTGTTACCATGTAGAAAGACAGATTTGGGAGATACCTAAATCCATGTTTCTCGGTCATGGTCACTCACATATGGATCCAGAATAAACTATATATTTTTTTTAACTTTTGAAAATCAAGTCATTTGGATGTCACATTTCCTCTGCTTCAGACAGAGACAAAAAATATGTTGACAGAGACAAAAATATGTTTAAGTTTGAAATTTTATGAATATTTGAGAAGTAATCATTTGTTAGTATTTTTATTTTAGTTCCATGTTATCTCTCTGATATATAAACATTTTTATGGAATAATATTCAAGTTTTGATGTTATGAAAAATTTTCCAATCTTCCAATGCTAATTCTATTCACATATCTCTTCATAAGTATTATGTATATTTCCAAATGGATTTTGTTGTTGTTGTTTTTCAAGACAAGGTTTCTCTGTGTAACAGTCCTGCCTGTCCTAAAACTTGCTTTGTAGACCAGGCTGGCCTCGAATTCACAGAGATCCTCCTGCCTCTGTCTCCCAAGTGCTGTTCAAATGGATTTTTAAAGGTTCACATAATTTATTTCAATTTGGTCTAGATCATCTAACTGCAGAACATTTACATATATTTGAATTTTACATATAGACATATTATACTGACTAAATGTTATCTAACGATATTTATGTTCTTTATAGTTATGAAAATTTTCAATGTCAGAGATTTTTTAAATTGCCTTTAACTATAGAATTCTTCCTTGCTACTCATAGTGGCACAAGCTTGGTAAGGCTTTTAAGAAGACATATTCATATATTGGTCTTTGAAAGAGACTCAACGTCTATAAATTTTCATATATATTCAGCTGTTATTAATATTGAATTTGTTAATCTACATAAAATAATTTCAATATCATATGTTAATGAAAAAGCTACATGTAAATTTGAAGATTGGTGAATATAATAATTGTATGCTATTTATGGGTTTTTAGGAATATTCTGTTTATGGGTTTTCATGTGAAAGGCTGATTAGGACAATTCTGGCTTCTTAGCCATGGTTCTAAAATATCCCAGAAGAACAGTGCTACCACATCCAAATCTTGGAATAAAACAATAAGTAAATAAAATCCTGGATGCAGTAACAAGTTGGCCTATTAGATCCATTGAATATACATTTAACTTCAAGAGAAAAAAGAGAGAATTTCACACTGCAAAAATATCATGTTTTATAATTAACAAAATGTAGCCCTTGGAAAATAATTACTCTCACAAAATGTCTTGATACATCTGCATTAGCCACATTAAATTTTTGGTACTAAGCAAATGGATAATATAGTGACTAAAATAAATATAAATATAAAATTCATAAAAATATACTGACAGACCCGCTGGTAACTTCTTTGATAAGAATTAAATATCCAATAGATTTGTAATGATGGGTTCTAATTATTTAAGGCAGTTTAGAAGCCCTGACTGTAAATCTTAGCACACACTTACACTGAGTGATTGTTTAAATGTCTGAAGAAAAATAACACCAACTTTTGAAAAGCTTTCTTCTGTTTGGGTAGATCAATTCCTCACATTTCTGCAGGTTTTGTAGCATAGTAATGTTGTCCTTTTAAAATATACCTCTCTGAATAAATGATCTGTCCCTTAACCAATTCACGAAATTGGTAGACCAATGCCAGAAAATTCAGCAATAAGTTGATTGACATGTACCATATGTTCTCTCTGATATTTGAGAGAACTCATCTAGAAAGATACAGTGAATTTCCATTACTCTAGGCCAAAACTACAGGCCTATATTATTACATCTGGTCTGTATTACTCTGCTTCCCCCATGGTTATGCTTTCACAGTTAAGACACTAAGCTGTGTCTTCAGCTTGCTTTGCATTCTTTTTTTTCCACCAGAAACATCAACTTAAAATGTTTTAAATCTTTTGAAATCCTGCCATGAAAAATATTTGTAAATTAAATTACAGTGTACTTCTTGTAGAATCAGCCATACGACGGGTTTATCTTGAAACTTAGTTTGTAGGAAAAGTTTTTGCAAATGAAATTAACTCCCTGTACTATGTTACATATTTTTTTTTCCAAGTGTGCTACATTTTTGTTTGTTTCACTTTTGGCTTTCAGGATTGGCAAAGACAAACTCAATACTCTGAGATGTTGACTAGGTTACTGGTACGATGGTCTTTCTTGTTTTCATAAAGACATAGTTCTTAGCATCTCTTGGCTGACTAACCCTGTGATGACAGGATCAAAGGTATGAAGCCACCTCATGGACTAACTGGCTTATGCATAACTGAACTGAATATAGAACTTGAATTTAATAATCTTAACAACCAGGAGCAGTGGGTTAAGAACTCATGTGTTTATAATTTTTGTCACACCTACTTATTTACATGTATGCACATGCAGAAGTCAGAGGACAGCTTGCAGGTGTTAGTTATTTGTTTCCACCACATGTGTTCTGGGAGGGTACTCAGGTCTTCAGGACTGATGGCGAATACATTTATCCACTGAGACATCTCACTAGCAGAGAATTCCCTGGTAATCTTCCATTGTCTACCATCCCTTTTATAAAACTTTACAATGCTTGTAAGAACATAGAGAAAATAATCAGAAAAAAAAACATGTAATCATAACTTAAATATTTTTTATTAAAAAATTAACAAGATTAATTACATTGCAATAATCCCAGCATAATAGAGCACATAACATATTAGATCTCAATAAACATAAAACCTTTAAGCTGAAATTATAAGATGTTTTTAATACTTCTGTTGAGTAGGTATAATGAGCTTTCAACAATTTAGGGCAGCTTAACGAGTCCTAAATTTAAGTTCCAGAATGTAAGTGCTGAGTGACAAACATCAGGAAAGAAGATGAACAAAACAATGCAGGTTTATGTGAATATTACCCAATTCTTCCAACTCTCTTCACTGCAGAGCTCTTCTGAAACTGTAGAACTCTCTTTGCACTGTACAATACATCCTGGCTTTCTTGATTGCTCTCTGCATGCCCTGCTACAGAGGGTTCACAAGAATCACTTGGAATTATTTCCCAGACCAAGGATAGAGAAAGCCAATCCTTTCTTATAAACAAACTCAGATGTAGCTTTTATTGGGCTTTGTTCCCCCTCTCAATATACTGAAACGCTCTAAAGCCACAGACATCAGCTACCACCCTCTGTTTCTCACTTGGAGCTGTGGTAAGTGGTGAGGTTTTGAAAGGCGCCTCCTTGACTTCAATATTTTCTATAGATCCAAATTTCCATTCTTTGGGGGCATTTTTAATATACACCCATTTTGAATTTAAGAAAAGGAAAAATGGAATTTGTATGAGAGAACAAAACCTAACTCTGAGTCCCCCTAGTCCTCTATTCCACACATGATATTTGCAGTCCAGCTTGTGAGGACACAGCAAGAGCTCAACGGAGCTTGCTTGAAGTCCTTAGTATTCAATTCATCTGTGCATATGCAGCACAGGTCAATAAAAGAAACACTTTCTGAAAGTTCCTCTCATTGTCTCATAAGTATTCTCGCATCATGTTTTACAGAGTAGTCACATCTTGGAACATGGTGAAATATTAAGTCCAAAGTAGATGCTGAGCTTGTAAGGTTTTATGAATCAGTGTCCCAGGGCTGCTACCAGTATTGCAAGCTTGGAAGTTGAAGCAATAGTGATGCGGGGGATGAGATTCAGATGGGTGAACTCCTGGGTTTGCTCCTCAATACTGTGCAAAAGCTGAATAGCTTTATTTTCTGATACTTCAGGAAGGCAAATGTCTACCTGCAAAGGCCGGTTCTTCTAGACTCTAGCATCAAGAGGATTAGAGGTAGAATCTATTCCTGACCTTTAGTAAGTCTTAGTAACACTATCCTCTACTTCCATCTCTTTTTGTTTGTTTGTTGTTCCTGGGGTGTTGCTGTTTTTTGATACACGTTCTCACCCTGTAGCTCAGGCTAACATGGAACATACTATGTTGTCTAGGCTGGCTAGAGACTTGTAAGAGTCCTCCTGTAAGGCTTCTCTAGTGATAGCTAGCACCAGGTATGCAAACCCAGCTTTTGCCTCAGTTCACATGGCTTTCCCTGGGAGTCTGTATATGCTTCAATTTCTCTCAAAACCCAAAACAACAGCTTTCCATAACAGTATTGTGTCTTTTGCTAAGAGAATTGATGAGTGTAGGGGCATGAGAACAAATATTTGGATTGTAGTTAGGGATTATGCTGGTTTAATAAAGTGATTATAGGTTCCTCTCCAAGATCCATGAATTCTATAACCCTGGGCAGTTCTCTCCGTTTTCATCATTAATAACGATTTTCTTCTAGTTGAGCAGAAGAACCACAAACAATCACAATACAGGGTTGTAGAGCCCAGACCCAGTGGATGCATCTACTACTCCTGCACCTATAGTTCAGAGAACATCACAGAAGGGGAAGCAGAATGAGTTGAAGACCAGAAACTGAAAACAACTTAGATGTCCCTCAACCACTTAGTGGATAAATAGTCTGTCTGTCCTTCAAGACCAAGTCTATATGTTATGTCTTTCAAACCTGCCTATAGTCTGAACGGAAATTCTCTCTCCTTTGAAGTTCTACATTGTTTTCTGATTTATTCTTTTAGATCAATGATTGACTAATAATACATGTACAATGAAGGTGATGTTAAATATGCATTTTATATACTATTCTATGGAGAATTTAGTGTACTGTTATGATATTTCTAGGAAAAGACTTGCATGAACATGTAAATTTGTGGAATTGTAATATTCCCCTGGACCCTGTTTCTCAGAACCCCAAGACAACCAAAGAGAAATTTAAAATATAAAAATATTCATGGCTTATTTTTTTTTTAAAAAAAAAAAAGGATTTTGGAGTTTGATATGAGTCTATGTCTCCTAGTAATGTCACATGCTCCCCTTGTAAAGTTTTACCGACTTGACTTCCAAAACATAAGCTGTGTAGCTAGAGTTTTCCTGCCTTGCCCACAGTCAGGACAAATCTTTGTCACTCGCCAGTCCCACAGCTGTTCAGACCCAACCAAGTAAACACAGAGACTTATATTGCCTACAAACTGTATGGCCGTGGCAGGCTTCTTGCTAACTGTTCTTATAGCTTAAATTAATCCATTCCCATAAATCTATACCTTGCCATGTGGCTCATGGCTTACCGGCATTTTCACATGTTGCTTATTCTGGCAGCGGCTGGCAATGCCTCCTTCCACCTTCCTGTTCTTTCTTTTCTCCTCTCTGTTAGTCCCGCCTATACTTCTTGCCTAGCCACTGGCCAATCAGTGTTTTATTTATTGACCAATCAGAGCAACAGATTTGACATACAGACCATCCCACAGCAAAGCTGAGTAAGGACGATAGCAATAGGCATGGCCAAATGCACAGGGGAAACCTACGAGGCCTCAACCCTGCACAATGGAGTACAGGCAACTACAGAATGATGAGAGTGGAAGACATAGTCTTCCCCAGGGAAGGGCACACCAGTTGGTTATCCAACACCAAACTGTCAGCCTAGAAAACATTTGTACAAGTAAAGTTGTACAGACTGAGCAGGTTTTATTTAGGAATATATACAGACAAGCACATATGCATGGTTTTAATAATAACTAATTAAAAAAGAGGTCATGGATTTGGAAGAGAGAAATCAGGGGTATATAGGAGGTCTAAGAAAGAGGGAAGGAAAGTGGGAAATATGTAATTATATTAATCTTAAAGTTATAATAAATATTAAACGAACAAAAACAGTGGCACTGAATTTAGGCATTTGGTTAGGTTGTTTTTAATACTTTTGTCATTGTGTCTGATAAACCTCTACTCAAATGACAATATATCCTTAGAGTCCAAGGTACCATAAATTCCAGGAATGCATCATTTAATAGGTGCTTTAGAATATCTCTCTAAAGTAAGTGTGAATACCACCCTCTTCTTTACTTTCTCCTGCCCTTCTCTGACACGTCTATAGGAATAAACTTTAAAAATAGAGCATGATTTTCCCCTAAAATTTTTGTAAATATTTTTAAAAAATATCCTTCATTTTCATTATCTTTTTACCAAATAATACTCTTATTGCAGAAGGACTGGGAATTATGGAAACCTCTGTAACTCAAGTTATGTAGTACGTTCTTTTACAGTGTTGGTTAATTAAAAAAAAAAAAAAACTCCTTAGTTGTATGGTTTACTGGTTTATGCAACCATTCAGTCTAGAGAGCAGAGAAGGATAGGTCTAGAATCTACTAAGTTTTATCTTTTTAGATCATTTTAGATTGTTGCCAGATTAACAGCCAAAATAATTTCTACAATCTTACTTTTATTGTGATTCAGAGATTTCATGGAGATTATATATATATATATATATATATATATATATATATATATATATTAATTTTGTAATTAATCATGAACCCTATGTAGAAAGCAGTTGCTTCAGAAACATCCCTGATTTGTTGTTTGTTCATTTTCTGTTTGGGTAAGTCTCCATCTGAGAGGAATCATCAATTTGATATTTAGTTTGAACCCACATCAGTTGATAGAATACATGTTCCTTTTCAGCATAAGTTGGAAAAAGAAATAATTTTACATCTTTTCACTTGAAGAAATGAAGTGCGATGTACATTTTCCTCAGAGCAATGAAAATAAGACCTCTGTGTACCTCTGTGTTCTCAGAGGATATTAAAATACCTCAGCACTTCTTAATGTCAAGTGTTACTGTCTTTGAAGACAATTCATAACTCCTAAGAATCTTGATCAAATAAATAGTATTTATTCAGTCACAAACTGGTCACCTATTGGATAAGGGAGATTTTTGTTTGTTTGTTTAGGAATGTTGATATATTATATAGTGACAATATGGCACCATATTTTATTTGAAATTATGTTTTTTAAAGTGACAAATTTTAGGAGTTACTTTTAAACCACTATAAAAGGTCACCTATTCCTGGCATAAGAAGTACATTCCAGTAGTTAAATCTGAGTTTAGAAAACACATAAATTAGGAGTTGATTAGACACACTACAAATGATTCACTGCAGGGTTGCTGTAGGATTCTACTAACTATTTTAATTGTTTACACATCAGTAACTCCTGTATAGAAAGGCTAGGTGGAATAAGATGTTTTAACGTTGAAAACAGAAATCTAAAGACCAACCAGAAATAAAGAATGAAATAGTCAGGGGATTGAAAATGTCCTAAAGGACAAAATAGGAAGTCCACTATTTTTCCAGATGAAGAGCTAAGTGAAAATAAATGAGTCTGTGTTAGGTAGCAAAGAAAAACAGCTTTATTGACCCACTGTCAAAAAGTCTATAAATCAGAGTAAAAAAGATGACTCAATAATGAAGAGCCATGGATTCTCCACAAGAGGACCCAAGTTCAAGTCCCAGCACACATCTGTTTGTCACTCTAGTTCCAAAGAGGTTTGATGCTTTTTTCTTTTCCCATTAAGCTCCAGGCATGCATGTCATACACAGGCTCATATACAGTCTAGACACAAATACATATAAATAAAATAAAATATCTATGAATCATCCCCAAACCATTTAGATATCGTTATATCTTTGTAGGAAAAATGTGGTCACAATGAGACTTTTAAAATAATGTATCTATTGAGTTGGGCAGAATATTCACACTCAACTAGAAATTTAAAAAATGTAAAACATATTACATCATCTTTCAAATCAAAATTCAGTTTCAAAAGAAAAGTCAAAAGCCTGAATAACTGTTGTTCTAAAATCATATATTACCTCTTCTAAAGCAGTGAAATCTATAATCAGTTGGTCAACTAAGAGTTGGTCCAGATGTGGGAATAGCATGTTCTATAGCAAACTCACTCTATTACAGATTGCATTTTTCAGCAAGCAAATCTCACACTGATATTAGGCATCAGGTGTTTTAGGGAGTGCCTTGGAGATCAGCTCTTGTGGAATGGTAGACAGGGAGCGTGATCAGGCTGAAAAGATGTCAAACTACAAAGCCGACATTCCAGTAATCTCAACCACACCTATTAGAAGCTTTAGGGTTGCACTATCCCACCAGAATTCTCTCATCTTGACCTATATGGTGGGATTGTCTTTAACCTCATCATCCTGTAGAAGTGGTGAACCTTAGCATTTACTACTTTGGGCAAGTGGAGGATCCACTTAGGAGCTCCCAAGTTAAGACTGGAAGATCTCTGAAAGAATGACTTTTAGAGTATCATGTTAATGATGTAAAATATTATTTTGCTTATGACATTTTGTTGCATGTTGAGTTTCTTTTTTCTAACTTAAAAGTGTGATTATATTAAAATTAAACATAGTCAAAATGCTCATAGGAGATAATTAAAAACTCAGTTGTTCTGCTCTAGGACCAAACCCCACTGTATTTTTGTTAAATAAGCACGTATTCAAGTGTTGTATTTCTTAACTACACATTTGTGCTGATGTACACAAAATTTACTTCCAAGAACTGTTTTACTCTTCCTATAGACATTAACATCCATTTGATGTAGTTGTACAGGCTTTGTCTATTTTAAATTAACATAATTACATCATTTCTCTCTTTCCTTTTCCTCCCTTCAGCCCTCCCCCTGTGCTCCCTTGGTTTCCCAAGTTCACCACCTCTTTTTCTTAAATTGTTGTCACACACACACACACACACACACACACACACACACACACACACACACCTCCAAATATGTAAATACAACCTGCACAGTCCCACAGTCTTTATAGTTTCAGGTACTAAGTCCTTTACAAATAACTACCTGCAACTAAGAAATGCTGAAAGCAGGAGAGTTCCCCAAAGGAAATTCCAAACCCCACAATTGGTAATCCAATACCAAGTGGTCACTTCCAAAATCATATACATAAAATTGACTTTGTCTATATTATTTAACACTTTGCACCTAGATGAAATGTCAATATATTTGATAGTAACAAATGACATTGATATATATAAATGTTTTGGGCCACATTCATAGCTATCCCAGAGTGCATCGAAAGCCCTGAAGCATTGGGTGACACCCCTGTGTTTTTGGAACACTTGTGGGAATGGAGAAGATATTTTAAAACTTAATAATCACTTCACTTATTCATAGGTGTGTTCTCTAGTATGTTGTGCTTCCCTTTTTAGTTTACTAATAATGAAGCAGTAAGAGTTGAAGCCAAGATCAATTCCCCATTCTACTTTTACAATAGGATTGTGCATTAAATTCTGTTGTGACGGCATCTTATTGTTACCTTCCTAACTTCTGACTGTTAATACCAGTCAACAGTGTGGGAACTTCAAGAAGTGAGCAAGAATTACTTGTTCACTATTTCCATTTAAGGTTTTTTGCCTTTATAGCAAATTAGACATAAGTTAAATACTTTGTTAGGGTGGTTACAGTCACCATTTTTCACAATAACATATGTTCTGCATATTTCAAAGAGCTCCAAGTATTTTGTTCACCTGATTAAATATACTAATAGTAACCTATCTTGATATCTTTACCACATCAGAAGTTCCTATAAGTAAAGGGCAACCAAAACAGGGTCGTGCCTATAAACACATAATAAATACAGCAAGAATATCTGTTTGAAAGCATTTGTATTGGTGATCTCGTTAAAACTGTGCAACACCACTGTGGAATGTATCCTGCTCTCATGTTCAGTTTTATAGAGCTGAATGCAATACAAAAAATCATGTAATTCATTTATACCTGTAAATTAAATGATGACACCAAGATTTGATAAGATCTAACTGTGAGGTGGGTTCTTGCTCATTGAGTCAACCATATCCAAAACAAAGGAAGTGTTGGCTTCATCGTTCACAAGAGGAACAGACATTAGTCAATCATGTCAAATAAATCTCTTTTCCTGGAAACATTGAAAAACAAAACACTCAGCTAATAATTTTAACTCTTTACAATATTTGATCCAATACCACATATATTACCTATTGATAAACTATTTCACAAATATTTTTCTTTAAATTCAGAAGGCATGATAGTGTGAAAAAGACAATACTGAGACACACGAATTTCTGATTTTCTAAGAAGCCTTCATGAATTTAATGAAGTATCGTGGCCTCACAAAATTTCCCTGCTGACATCTTAGGGGTAAATACAGAGTTAAGAAATCGTTTATTCATTTAGAGATCAAGGAGGTTTCATCCTCAGAAAAAGCCATAATCTGAGGAGCTTTGGAGTATTATTTTGGGCACTATCGAACTATCTCCTGAATATCTCTAGGATTAGAGAAAGAAAACCATGCAGCCGACAGTTGAACGTAAGTAAGGTACGTAAGGATTAGATGATAAAAGAGCTTTTGTGACAGATGAATGCCAGGGGCCACCTAGTCCTGTCATGACAATCAAAAGGAACAGTGAGGAGCAGCATGGTCTACAGCAAGCTCCCACCATTTAATGAAAAGGAAAAAAGAAAGCAGAGTGAAAATTGAGCAGAACTGACAGGAAGGGTGAGTAGTACGGTGTAGAAAGAAAACCGAGTGACAACAGATCTCCGTAGGAAGCCAAAGGAGAGCCAGGACTACCAGATACTGGATCACATCTGTAACTTCAACTGAACCAGACAAATGGAGTGAAGGTGCTATTCACAATCTCTGAATAAGTCAGAGAAAAGATCAGTGCCCTGGAGCTAAATAATAGGAACTTTGAACTTATATTTGGGGGCAAAAAGGTATTTTTTTTTTAGTTCTTTGAATAACTGCACAGCAGGATTAACTCCCAAGGGAAGTCCATGAATGGATCTTGCCATGCACACCCTAGCAGAGGTCAGAGACGGCAGCTGCCAGACCCAGAACTGAGGTGCTGTCAGTGCAGGAAGGCAGATCTACACCACCTTATTGCAACTAAGCCATGTAACTTCTAAAAACAGAATTACAAATACGTTATTTGTTACTAAGTTTCATTTCAGACCTTTAGTGCCTTTGGATATTACAGTTGTGAATGCCTTTCGTGCCTTTACCTGTGTGCCATTACATGCTGCTCCCTGGATGGCGGGATGTTGTCTCCTGACCCTGTCCTTTTTCCTCCCAGAATTCTCCTAATCAGCTTACCTCACCTGCACATCCTGCCAGGCTACTGGCCAATCAACATTTTTTAAACCAGTGTACAAAAACATTGTCCCACAGCATTTCACTATTTTGTAAATCTCAAGTTAAATGCATAGAGATGAAATTTGGGTGTGTGAAACAAAAGTTTTCACGTCCATTATTATTCCCTTTAAACAACAAGATTAGCCTTTCAGAACACCTATAAATCCAATGTATGATATTTTTCTTCAGAAAGACTCTAATTTTATTTATTTGTTTGTTTGTTTATTCATTTATTTGTTGTTTTAACCTAGAGAAAACTAAAGCCACCTCGTTTCCTTCTTTCATTAACTTATTCACTCAACCTTTTCTACGTTTTAAAAGCAACACAAAGTCACTAAGTGACTATTTTCAAGAACCTAAAAGCGAAAATCCTTTTTCTCTCTGTAAAAATCTCTTTAAAAAATTGCAGTGCAGGGAAACTTTGCTTCACTGTGGTTATAATATTCCTTAACTTTCCTTTAATCTCTGTCTCTTCTTTTACCACCACTCTCTCTAATGTTGACACAAACTTTCATATACAGCCTCATCTCTCTCTCTCTCTCTCTCTCTCTCTCTCATATATATATATATATATATATATATATATATATATAATTTAATATATATTTTAGAATTACAGTTTCTGAGCAAAAAAGCAAAGTCATACTTTCACACCCTAATTATTTAGGACTTCTTTGAAATTGACCAGTTACTATATTGGATGCAAAATTTCTTTATAGCTAATAAGGTATTTGAATGCAAGTTCTACTTTAATTATTACCTAATACATAAACTCTAAAAAGCATGAGACACTGAAAAACCAGTAATTCTTTAAAATAATATGTTCATTTGTAAAACATCAGATGTGTAACCCTACTATGAAACATGCCTAGTCCGAAGTTAAATACAGATTGACATTAACAATATATCTATAAATGACTGAGGTATTGGCACAAAAGTGGTTCCAAGTATAATAGGGAATGCAGATGAAGCAATCAGATCATTAAAAAAATACATTATTTTCTACTACAATCATGTGAATACAGTATTGGGAGAACACAAAGAAAGGAACAATTAACTTTCTAAGGACATGATAACCTCATATGGACTAAATATCAAACAATCCATTGAGATCCATCCATATTTCTTTCTTTCTTTTTCAAGATAATTATACCTTGTGAATTTATTGTTATTCAATAAATTCTGACATTTTATTTATTTATTATTTTTTTAATTTTATAATTTAATTTAATTTTATGTATCAGCCACAGACTCCCCTGTCCTCCCACAAGAGCAAGTAAAACCTCCTATGAGCTTAGTAGACAAAGACTGGATTGAAATGTTCAGCATTTCCTGCAGGTTATCTTATGCAGAGCTTTCATTGCGATCCAGGTAAACAACACACATTGAGGAACTTCTCTTTAGAATGAGTTTAGTATTAATTTTATAATGGAAACTATGAGCACATCCTTAGGCACAAGGGCCAAAATTCATACAAAAGGGCACTGAACTCACTAGCTGGCAGGCCACCTCTGCTTAGAAAATATCTCAAACACTCATGATAGTGCATTGGTTTTGACCATGTGCTTTAAGGATGGATCCATGGAGTTTTGGTCTTTATGAAATATCTCACAGTTTGGCTTGGAACCTTTGTCACTTTATTTCAACACCTTAAATGTCTACATCTCATTAACCCTACAACTCTAAGTTTAGGCACTAATAGAATGCATTCACTCACTGATTCACTCATTCATTCTTTCATTCATCCACTCATTTTATTGTTCTTTGGATATCACACTTTTTATTGATTTGTTCACAGTAAAAATAATAAACATTTTTGGAAGTCATTTAGATCTGTAATAATACATGTATAGAAAACTCTGTGGAGAGAGATGCCCAAGTTCTGCCACCACAATATGATTCAACCCATAGACAACACACAGCCCACAGTCAGCCCAATATGGAAAAATATCATTGACTATTGCCAAATGAAAAACAAAAACAAGAAAGGAAAATATAATAAGCATTACTTATTATTCTATGATATATATATCTCCTGTAAGAAAAGGCAAACAAAGCCATATAAGCACACACCAAATTATCTTAATAATAGAGCAATCAAATCTAATTAAAACCATGCACAGTGTTGCTCAATGGTTCTACTGACTACTGACTGCTACTACCTTTCCCCATGAGTGTGTTAACTGTATACTCTGCCACTAACAGTGACCTTCAAGTCTCTAATTTCTTAAATGGGTGGATATATTTCTTAAAAAGTTTACAGTGGTGGTCCTTTAAATGTATCATGTAGAATAAGAAAATGAAAGCAAAAGCAATATTGTCAGAGCACTTTGTCTTTGATGTGTTCAGCATCCCTCACCTCAGTGTGACCATCTGCAAACTATCAGTGATTTGATTTGGGCTTTAAAACCACCTTTCGCTACAACATTGACATGAAAAGGAAAAACTACTTCCCACAAAATGCTTACATATACGACCTCATTTGGATTTTATAAGTTATAAATTTTATTATAAAAATCAAAAATTTTATGATAATATTTCCTCAAGTCAGTTCGTTCCATTCATCAAAGTCTGTATTTTCATATTGTTCATTTTACATGTTAGATCTGGATAGTGATTTCTGACATTTTATCTAAGAGGAGTTCTGACCCTCTGGTACTCTTTGATATTCTGTCCCCACAGTGTTAAGGGAAGGTGTGGCCCCTGTAGGGCATACCTAGACTTGCCAGCCTGTGTGCTTAAAGGTTCATTTAAAAATCCTCACTGACTTGTATTAATATAAATTAGTAGGCAGAAAACATACTCCAGCACAAGGTACCAATTTTTATTCAGATATTCTATTAGCATATAATTGTCTTTTTTGAGGAAATTAAAGGTGCATTATTATACTTGATGTGGCAAAATTATAAAAGCAAAAAAAAATTGTCTTGCAAGGTTCTGCAGTTCTTCAGTAATTATCCATATTATACCCTGGAAACTAAAATTAAATACATAAATTAAAGCAGTGGGGGAGATAATAGCACTGTAAAGGGGGTCCAGATTTAGCACAGTGTATCATACCTGGGGCTCAGCCTGTGAAGAGCCACCACTAATTTGGTCACACAGGAATCCAAACAGGTTTCCTACAGACCTGAGTTTGATCAAGACTTAAAGTGATCACCTGCCATTTCACCAAAGGAAAATTTCTGTTCAAACAGTACTTATGCAAATGGGTCCCCTCTGTCTACTTTCTGAGCAAGGTCAGGGTCTTCATCTTCAGGATTCACAGGATCGGAGTTCACCAGCAAGATGCTACATACATTCAGTTATAGTTACTATCCCTTCATATCTATATAGATATAACTTTCAGCTATTTTAGGAGATGTGCACACACAGATGCACTTCAAGCACTCCTGTGATTTGAAGCAGCTTTAGGTTGAACTTACAATATTTGTATTAGCTACACTTATCGACAATTGCCCCCAATGACAAGCCTAGGGGCTCTTCATTCTATCACTACTACTACTTAGTTCGAATAAAAATCAGCCTGACACTAAACTTAAAAGCCAAAAGAATAAAAGCAACTTTGAAGTCCCTATAACCTTTTATATCCTTTTATGTAGTGATTCCTTCTGATAAGATAGGAATTGGGTGACAAAATCACACTATATATTAAGCACATTCTGTTTTAGTCCCATGCACTGAGAAAAGACCAACTCAATCTTACTCCATCTCTAGCAGATAAAATGGGCAAATACGGGAAACTATTTTACTAGGAATTTTGGTACCACATATTCATCTGATATTCTTCCAATGTAAACCCAGTACCTAAGCATTTAGACATGTTTTGTTCATACAAACTCTACTATAAGTAGAAGAGATTTTATTGAAAAATGTCTACTCTATCAACTGAATAACCATTTCATCATAGCTCTCTATAAAGCCTGTTGGAACCAACATGAAGTTTTATCTCATGTCAATGCTAACCAACCTGCATCCTTCATTAAGGATGCAGTGTTAGCCGAGTACCTAGATTGTCGTAGGTAAGGAAGCTGCAAACAATGGTCTATGCTCACATCCATCCAGTTTGCCCTAGATAGCGTTCCTGTCCAGTCCTCATCATGTCAGCCCCAAAGTCCAATGCTAAGTCAACAGAGTATTCTACCTAAAGATGACAGGTCTGTGGCAATATGACAGCTTCGTTTGACACTTTTGGCTTTGAAAGAGTGTTGCTGATCTACTACTTCACACCAAGGCCATGCACTAAAGGAGTAGTCTTAATGTCATGTTACGTAGAGGTGCTGGAAACCTTGAAAAGTGAAGCTTGTTGCTATGTCCTCGTCCTCTAATATTCTTTTTTACCTCTTGATTTCCCAAGATCACACTATGTCCACTATACTCTGCTCTCCACTAGAAGCCTAAGCAATGGCATCTACCTTCTTATAGTCTTGAATGTCCAAAATAATAGCCCAGAGGAAAGTTTTTATCTTTTTTTAGCTGATTGTCTCAGTTGTTTTGCTACAATAACAAAGGGCTGACTAACAAAAGGTGACAGATTTATTTTAAGCTAGAAATAGTATTATTCTGCTGGTAGACTCATTTGCTTTTTCTGTACATAAAATCATTATTTTAGAGATTATCAAATCTTTAGAGTTACAGTTTTAAAAATAAAATCACACATAATACACATCATAATTTACAAGAACAAAAAGGCATCCTTAAAGGAGGTATGATATAGCCATGTTATCCCTATCTTCTTGTCTTAGCATATATTGCCTAAAGATGTTGATTAGATAAAAATTGAAAACAGAATTTAAAAACACAATTGAGATATGGGCTTAAAAAGTATGCAAAGATAGGTACCATCTTCCAGGATATGATATATGCTGTAAATCCATGACTTTTATGAGGCATGCTCTCTCCAATAAGTAAGATGTTGCTATGATCTGAACTTTTTGTACATGTGAAATCTCTATAGAGAAACTTAATCACAAGTGCTCTAAGGAAGTGATAAATGAGATCTCAGAGAGCTGTATTTTCCATTGTAATGTGAAGATTTGGCAAGTATTTGTCACATAGAAACCAAGAAATATGCACTCATCAGACACTGAGCACCTACCTCCTCCTTGAAAATTTCAGGCTTGAAAATTGTGAGAAATATTTTTTGTTGTTGTTATTTATAAGCAACTTTGTCCATGCTGTTTTGTGACAGTTGGATCAATGGAGTTGAGAATTCTGTAAATATATCCTCATATAGAGGCTAGACGAGGCAACTCAGTAGGAAGAAAGGGGTCCCAAAACCTGGCCAAAGAATCAGAGACAACCCCAATCCCACTTTTAGGAGTCCTATAAGAACACCAGACTACAAAGCCATTACATACATGAAGAGGACTTAGCTCAGACCCAAACAAGTTCTCTGATTTTGCTTCAGTCTCTCTGAGCCCCTATGAACCCCAATCAATTGATTCAGTGGGTGGTGTTCTTGTGAAGTCCTTGAGCTCTCTGGCTCTTCTAATCTTCTCTCCCCTTTTCCTTGGGATTCCCTGAGCTTTGCCTTATGTTTGGCTGTGGGTCTCTGCATTCTGTTATGCTGTGCTTTGCTGATATCCCTGGGAGGCCTGCTTTTTCTGAAGGGAAACTGAGGAGTGGATCTGGGAAACAGGAGGTAGGCTGTGTAGATGTAACCAACCGTCTTATTAAATAAGAAACACAGAAACAATGTAAAAGAGAAAGCCGAGAGGTCAGAGCTCAGAGCTAAAATCTCACCCTTCCTCCTGCTGTCCCAGCTTCGCGAAAAAGAGACCTACTTCCTCTCGGTTCGTATTTTTAAAGTATGTTGTTCTGCCTTCTCATTGGTTGTAAACCCAAACACATGACTGCCTCGTCACTGTCTGAATGTACAGCCCCCTAGGTCTTAAAGGCATATGTCTCCAATGCTGGCTGTATCCCTGAACACACAGAGATCTTATGGGATTAAAGGCGTGTGCCACCACCGCCACACTCTTGCTATGGCTCTAATAGCTCTGACCCTGAACACACAGATATCTATGGGATTAAAGGCGTGTGCCACCACCGCCACACTCTTGCTATGGCTCTAATAGCTCTGACCCCCAGACAACTTTATTTATTAACATACAATCAAATTAATATTTCAATACAAATCAAAATAATATTTCAATACAATTAGATTACCACCACATTTCCCCTTTTCTATTTTAATAAAAAGAAAAAAAGCAAAAGGTTATGACTAACAAAAGAAAAACTATATACAAAAGTACAATAACTATATACAATATATACAAGTAATAAATACCTAAACAGGTATTTGACGAATCAGAGAAAATAATTCCATTATCTATCCTATTTTGATAATTCCAAGATGTATCTAATGTACTTTCTATCCTAATTAATTTTCAACTATAATTAACTAATCTTCAACCATAACTAACTAATCTTCAACTCCCTCAGAGACCCAAGAAGGGAATAATATTAGCTAACAAAAATAAAAACAGGAAGTGCATGCAAGCAACTTCCAAAAAAATTTTGTGAGTTGACAGAAACAGCCAGCTGCCTGGGCAGTCACCTGAGGTTTCTCCGCAGTGTTGGGGCATCATCTTCAGCCTATAGGCTTAGTGTATCTGACAGACTCATTTGTGAAGTAGGATGTACACAGGGTCAACAGTTCAACCTCACATTGGGTGAGAGCAGTCCACGTACCAGAAACACCTGAATTCCACTAGTGTCCTGTCATGATTCAGGATTTTAAATTCTGGAAATTGTTGACAGTTTTTTAATTCAGCTGTCCATTCTTCTTGGCTGTGTATATATGGCTTCATCTCAGCATCCCCTTCTTCTCCACATCCCTCTATTAAATGCCAGTCTACTTTTGAGAGGCATGAGCTTTCAGCTGCTGTTCCATTGTACAACAGAATCCATCGGCCCTCTGCCTGTTAAGCTGCCTTCGAAGAAAAGGGCACCGTACCTTTTCCGGATGCGAAGGCCACTTCAGGGATGGGGCCATATTGTCCTGGCCTCAGAAGATGCCTTTTGATAAAGCCATAACCACACTTGTTTTGGCAAGAATCAGTAGTCCCTTGTTTCGTGATCTGTCTGTCCATTTTGTCCTGTTGATTCGAGGATACTTTGTTGTCCAGTGGCTAACTTTTGCCAGAATGAAAGTTGACTCCATATGCAGTTTCTTCAATGCCCATATTTTCTCTAAAGTAGATTGGTACTGCCAGGAGCCGACATGTCTCAAAAAAGAAAAATTTTCTAAGTTATTAAAACATTTTAAATGCCATATTCTGTAGATCTCTGAAGGGTTTGAAGATGACCTGTCTAAAACATCTCTGCTCAATTTTTAAAACATATCTAATATGACTACAAGTTCTATGATAATGTCTAACTACTAGCTTTCATTTCTTTATATCCTAATAGTTGATAATAATAACATTCAAGGATCAGAAATTTGCATTACATTGTTAAATGGATGGAATAAATACAATTAGAAATATACATATAGCATTTTCTAACAATATCAGTTTCAAATTTGTGTACAATATAAAACAATTCAATCCAATGTAAAGTATTTAAAACTAGTAATTGTCTTTCTCTTTTCTTTCTTTTTTTTTCTTTCTTTCTTTCTTTCTTTCCTTCTTTCTTTCTTTCTTTCTTTCTTTCTTTTTTTTTTTTTTTTTAAACAAGAACCTTAAATCTAATCTCCTTTGCTTAGCCTTTTTCCTAACCCTTGACAATAACTTGTAACCAACCCCCCTAAATACTGAAAATTATCCCAGACCCAGAACCCATTAAAAAGACCAAAAAACCACCTGCCCCACACCACCTCTTTGGGAATGTGGGCGTCGTATTCTTAAAATTGCTTCCTGCTGGGTATGGGCGAAGTTTTCTTTATCCTGAAAGAAAAATTTTAGGTTAATTGTCAAATTCTAAGAGAGGTAACTATATCCTTCACTATCCAGTCTGTGTATAATGCCAAAGTTCAGGGTTTATCTCAAGTCCTTATTCAAGTAGTCTTTGAGACTGGATCATCTCAGCTAGTCATCTCAAAATTGCTCTGAGCACCTTGTAGTTCAAAGCTGATCTGTGGATGATGTTTGTCAGCTTAATGATATTATTATTGTCCACGTGGAATTGTTGTTGTTGTGGGGCCCCATCTTCTTTCTGGAGACTTCAGTTGATATTAGGCCTGGCCGTGATTTCCTGCAGAAAACTGATAAGAGACTCGAACACAAAAACATATATATGCAGCTAGCCTTTTTTCTAGAATTAGTTAGTACTCTATGTGACCATTCATATCTTAACAAAGTTTAAAATGTATATATATATATTAATCTTGTAAATTTTGATATAAAATTTATACTTTGAGAAAAGTTTAAAGAATCAGAATAGAATCAAAGAGTTGAGATTAGTAATAGAATCGTCCCTTAATTAATTTTGCTTTTGTCCTGTACCATAGCAGAAGATGGCTCTTATTCTGGCATGATACAGGGAGTTTGCATTTACCTTTTAACAACATGCTTGATTTTAAAGAAGGAGAGAGCCATTCTCCAACTCCAAAGTCAGCTTTAAATTTTAATTGAACTGGGACTATTAGAAAACCAATAGTGTTAAATCTTTAGAGAAAAGCAGAAACAAACATTTAGGAAGACATAAAATTTTTTTAGATAATATATACCCATACACCGTTTCACTCTGTTTCTTGGGATAGATGATTTGTCCCTTTTCTTCAGTTGTCTCATTTGTCCAGTGTTCTTCAGATTCCTTAACCTTCATTCTCCTAAAAGACAAAAACAAAAACTTTTCCCCAAGACTAATTTTGGGGATGTTCCTTTTTGGCAAGTTATTATCTGATGAAATCAAAAGGCATGTTTTATTGATACAAGTTAGTTTAAATTGGATGTTCATGCTGGTTGATGAACTATCACCTCCTCTAATTAAGAGGTCTCTCTTGTTCAAATCGAACCTTTATCAATTTTGATGGTACCCACAGCTTATCTTCTCCTGTAGAAACAAAAGCAAAACCACGTCCCCAATGTAATACATACCCTGGTTTCCATTCTGAGGTCAGCACATCCTTAAAGTATATAGGCTGATTTAATTCTGTAGTTTTTTCTATTATCCAATGTCTCTCTGCAGCTGTTGTTCCTTTCTCATTGGCATTCAGAAAATTCAAAGTTAGAAGAGCACTATGCAGTCTATTTCTGGGGGTTTTTGTTACCCATTTCTGTTTATTTAGCATATCCTTTAGAGTTCTGTTTGATCTTTCTATAACTGCTTGACCTGTAGGATTATGTGGTATGCCTGTAATATGCTTTATATTGTAATAAGCAAAAAACTGTTTCATTTTAACAGAGACATATGATGGAGCATTGTCAGTTTTGATTTGTGCAGGTATACCCATGATGGCCATAACTTCTAGCAAATGAGTGATTACAGAATCAGCTTTTTCAGAACTCAAAGCAGTTGCCCATTGAAATCCTGAATAAGTATCGATAGTGTGGTGTACATATTTCAATTTTCCAAATTCTGCAAAGTGAAACACGTCCATCTGCCAGATTTCATTTCTCTGAGTACCCTTTGGGTTACATCCTGCTGGTAATGGCGTCTGATTGTAGAAGGAACAAGTAGGACATTTCTTTATTATTTCTTTGGCTTGTTGCCAGGTTATGGAAAAATCCTTTTTTAAACCTTTACTATTAACGTGATGTTTTTTATGAAATTCTGAGGCCTCCAGCACATTTCCTATCAATAATTTATCAATCTCTTCATTGCCTTGTGCTAGAGGGCCTGGCAGACCAGTATGGGATCGAATGTGAGTTATATATAAAGGATGATTCCTTTTCCTGATTGTATCTTGTAATTGAATAAATAGTGAAGTTAATTCTGAAGCATCAGGGATAAATTCTGCAGTCTCAATATGTAACACCACTCTTTCAGCATACTGAGAGTCAGTTACTATGTTGAGAGGTTCTGAAAAATCCATTAATACCAACAGAATAGCATACAATTCTGATTTTTGCACTGAATTATACGGACTTTGAACCACTTTACTTAAATTTTCTGATTTGTAACCTGCCTTTCCTTCTTTGTTGGCATCTGTATAAAATGTACGAACTCCAGATATGGGTTTTTGCCGTACAATTCGAGGCAAGATCCATTCAGCTCTCTTTATAAGATCAATTCTATTGCTTTTGGGATATTTGCTGTTAATTTCTCCCAAAAAATTACTGCAAGCTCTTTGCCAAGGTTCACTTTCTGTCCATAATTTTTCAATGTCCTCCTTAGTTAATGGTACGACAATTTCTGCTGGGTCTATGCCTGCTAATTGACGAAGTCTCAATTTTCCTTTGTAAATCAAGTCAGAGATTTTTTCCACATAAGTTTTTAATTTTTTATTTGGTTTATTTGGTAAAAATATCCATTCCAATATAATATCTTCCCTCTGCATTAATATTCCAGTAGGAGAACGCCTAGAAGGTAAGATAACCAAAATGCAATCCAGCTTTGGATCAATACGATTCACGTGTCCTTCATGCACTTTCTTTTCTACCAATGCTAATTCTTTCTCAGCTTCAGGTGATAATTCTCTTGGACTATTTAAGTCCTTGTCACCTTCTAAGGTTTTGAACAAATTAGTCAGTTCATCATTTTTTACCCCAACAATAGTTCGTAGATGAGAAATATCTCCAAATAATCTTTGAAAGTCATTAAGAGTCTGTAGTCTATCTCTCCGAATTTGCACCTTTTGGGGTCTAATTTTTTGTAGCTCTATTTTATATCCTAAATAATTAATAGAATCTCCTCTTTGTATCTTTTCAGGAGCAATTTGTAATCCCCAGCAAGGCAAAATTTTCTTTACTTCTTCAAACATTATTTCTAAAGTATCTGCATTTGAGTCAGCTAGTAAAATATCGTCCATATAATGATAAATTATAGATTTAGGAAATTTTTTACGTATCACTTCCAATGGCTGTTGTACAAAATATTGGCACAGAGTTGGGCTATTCAACATTCCCTGTGGGAGGACCCTCCATTGAAATCTTTTAACCGGTTGAGAATTATTATAAGTAGGCACTGTAAAAGCAAATCTTTCTCTGTCTTTTTCTTGTAAGGGTATTGAAAAGAAACAGTCTTTTAAATCAATAACTATGAGAGGCCATCCTTTTGGTAACAGAGTAGGCAAAGGCATCCCAGATTGTAGAGAGCCCATTGGCTGAATTACTTTGTTAATTGCTCTAAGGTCTGTTACCATTCTCCATTTACCAGATTTCTTTTTAATAACAAATACAGGAGAATTCCAAGGGCTGGTTGATTCTTCAATATGCTGAGCATTTAACTGTTCTTCTACCAGCTCTTCTAAAGCCTGGAGTTTCTCTGTTGTTAAAGGCCATTGCTGGACCCATACAGGCTTGTCTGTTAACCATTTTAAAGGTAGAGCTGTTGGTGTCTTTGGAAGATCATCAGTTATTGTGCCCTGTTCTTGTATAATATGGATGGCTGGTGACCACTCATTAGAACAATATCTTCTAATATTTCTCTCAGTAACATGTGCTAGTTTATGATTTGTTTCTGAGATTGGAGGGATGTTAATCTGAGTATTCCATTGTTGCAACAAGTCTCGACCCCACAGGTTCATAGTTATGTTAGCCACATATGGTTTTAATTTTCCTCTCTGTCCTTCTGGACCTATACATTCGAGCCATCTTGCACTCTGTTTCACCTGAGATAATGTCCCAATTCCTAACAGTTGAACGTTTACCTCCTGAAGAGGCCAAGTTGGATGCCAAAATTGTGGTGCAATTATGGTAACGTCCGCACCTGTGTCTACCAGACCAGACAACAAAACACCATTTATTTTTATCGTTAATTTTGGTCTTTGTTCATTAATAGAAGTTTGCCAAAAAATTTTCTTTATGTTTTCTCCTGAATTTTCTATTCTCTCTGTTTCATCATTCTGACCAGCATGATTTATTCCAATAGGCATTTGGTTATTTAATCGCTCTCCAGAGCAGGCATTTCCTCTATGGCTGCCGGAAAGGTTTGAACTGGATTTGCACTGGGGGCCTGCCTGAGGCCCCTCTGGGAGTTTCCCGAAGACTGAGGCAAAGGATTACCCTGTCTGTCCTTTGTTGATCTACATTCGTTGGTCCAGTGTTTTCCCTTACCACACCTTCTGCATACTCCAGAAGGAAGGGGCATTCTGTTGCCATTGTTCCTTGAAGAAACATTGTTTCTGGAAATGACCTGTCTACAGTCCCTTTTCAAATGTCCTTGCTTTCCACATCCAAAACATCTAACACTCCTCAAACCTTTTGAAATTACTTCTCCTACCCATGTATCATCATGCTCATCAGCTTCAACATTAATTGTTTCTCTAATCCAATCTTCCATAGGTGCAGGCAGATCTTGCCCTTAATGGCCTGATTATTCTTTTGCATGCTGCATTCGCATTCTCAAAGGCCAAAGATTCAATTATTGCCTTACCAGCTTCTGAATCCGAGACCGTTCTCTTTACTGCTGAAGCCAGTCTTTGTAAAAAATCTGTAAAAGACTCTTTTGGGCCTTGCTTCACCTTTGTAAATGACTCAGATTTTTTTCCTGGTTCCTCAACTTTGTCCCATGCATTCAAGGCTGCCGTTCGACATAAAATTAGGGTTTGGACATCATATAAACATTGTGCTTGTGCTGAAGCATATTGGCCTTCGCCCATAAGCTGATCCTGGCAAACTTGTACTCCTTTATCCCTCCATTGTTTTTCTATGTTTTTAGCCTCCTCCTTAAACCAAGTCAGAAATTGAAGTCTCTGGCTGGGTTCCAGAACACCTTGTGCGAGGTCCCGCCAGTCCTGTGGTACTATCCTATTATATGTTGACCAAGTGTTTAACATTTGCTTTACATATGGGGAATGCATGCCATAAGATACTATTGCCTCCTTAAACCTTTTTAAATCCAACATTTCAATTGGAGCCCAAGTATTTTGTGTAGCCATTTGATCAGGCATCTGCTGTACTGTTACAGGATAAATTAAGGGTGACTGTGTGAAAACAGGCTTTCTTTCTGCAACCTTATGATCCCGACTTGAAACAACTTCACTGTTAATTTCTTCTGTCTGAATTTTTACAGGTTTATCAAGTTCTTCTAACGCTGTTATCCTGGCACTTAAATTGACTATCTTTTTAAATATTAAAATGTGGATTATTATAGTGATGAGGTGCATAATTCCACCAATACTAATATTATATAGTTGTTCCATTGCCAGACTGCCTAAAATTTCGAACAAAAACCAATTTTCTTCCAATGTACACATAAAACCCATTTGTTTTTTAATGTGGAAAAAAATTCTCTTTTAGATAGTTTCCTTTAAAATATCTGATATATTATGACTTACCAAATCTGCGTAGAACAGTAGAAATCCGAGGGGATTTTCAAAGCAGCCACCTAGTGTCCCAGGTGTAAATCCAGAGAGAGAGAGAGAGAGAGAGAGAGAGAGAGAGAGAGAGAGAGAGAGAGGAAAGAGAGAACGCACAAGAAAGCGTAGCCGGCTAAAGCTTAAATGCAGCCACGTGTTCCCTCTTGTGCCGAGTCAAGGCTTGGGTCTGGCTTCCTTAAGCTCCGACCACGTGCGTTGGCTTTACAGGCAGGGCCCTGTTCGGCAGGGCAGGTCTGAGTTGTTTGTAGCACCGGCTTTAGGCAAGCTGCTCACAGACCTAGGCCCGGGCTAGAAGTTGCTACCCGGACTAGGACGCCAGCAGCTCGGACTAAGAAGCCGATCGCCGCCGGCCGCCGTGTGCCGCCGCTGCCGCCGCCGCCGCCGCCGCCGCGGGCCGCCTGCCGCCCTTGCGGGAAAGCGGACCTGCCGCCAAGCCAAGCAGTTTTTAATGGATTCTTGTCACGTTGGGCGCCAGATGTAGATGTAACCAACCGTCTTATTAAATAAGAAACACAGAAACAATGTAAAAGAGAAAGCCGAGAGGTCAGAGCTCAGAGCTAAAATCTCACCCTTCCTCCTGCTGTCCCAGCTTCGCGAAAAAGAGACCTACTTCCTCTCGGTTCGTATTTTTAAAGTATGTTGTTCTGCCTTCTCATTGGTTGTAAACCCAAACACATGACTGCCTCGTCACTGTCTGAATGTACAGCCCCCTAGGTCTTAAAGGCATATGTCTCCAATGCTGGCTGTATCCCTGAACACACAGAGATCTTATGGGATTAAAGGCGTGTGCCACCACCGCCACACTCTTGCTATGGCTCTAATAGCTCTGACCCTGAACACACAGATATCTATGGGATTAAAGGCGTGTGCCACCACCGCCACACTCTTGCTATGGCTCTAATAGCTCTGACCCCCAGACAACTTTATTTATTAACATACAATCAAATTAATATTTCAATACAAATCAAAATAATATTTCAATACAATTAGATTACCACCACAAGGCTGGGGGGAGAACTGGGAGGAGATAAGTGAGGGGGAACTGTGATCAGGATGTAATATATGAAAGAAGAATAAATATAAATAAATAAATAATAAAATTGTGATAACTTTTTAAAATTGATATACAAAAATAGGTGTTGCTATTAAAATAAAAAAAAATACTGAGGAGTATAAATAGCTTTGGATCTGGTTAAAGGGGAGACAACCATAGGATTGTTTATTGCATTTTAGACCAAGCCTACAATGGTATGAAAAGACTATAGTAGGTGAATGGGTTAGTGGCTACAGGAAAGAGAGACGTACAGAGAAAGCCAAAATCTTAGAGAACAACTAAGTGGTCATGAAGAGAAGGTTCACAGAACTGTGGACGACATAGGCCACTTTGAGGAAGACTCAGAATGAATGAAGAACATTTCATTGCAGTACAGACCACTATTATTATCAGCTAACTAAATAGCTTCACTGAGCTATGCTTGTATCACAGTGTTTCATAGGGGTAGTGTTTCTTGTGAGTTCAGAAATAAGATTTTAGCCTAAGAAATTTCTTTAAAAGAATTAATTTTTGAAAATGTAGCTTCTTGTGAATATTTATAGTGAAACATTATAAGACGGAAGTGACAAAAAAAACTGTCACTAAAATGCATTTAAACAATGGGTTTTCAAATAAAAAATTAGAAATTCAGCTTAAAATTTAAAGAGTTTTCAGTTAACCTATGTGGAAAAAACTGAGAACACACACTTGGACCCTTGGAAGAAGACACTAGTGCTGTGGTTAATGTATACTTTAAAAGATACTTTCTTTTGTTCTCATCCTCCACTCCCTGCCCTCTATTGGCCCCCCTCACTCCCAGTTTGCTCATGGAGATCTTATCTATTTCCTCTTCCCAGGACAACCCATGTGTCCCTCTTGGGTTCTCATTAGCTTCTCTGAAGCTATGGGTTGTAGTCTAGTAATCCTTTACTTTACATCAAGCATCCATTTATGAGTGAGTACATACCATGTTTGTTCTTCTGAGTCTGGGTTACCTCACTCTGGAGATTTTCTAGTTTCATCCATTTCCCTGTAAATTTCATAATGTTGTTGTATTTTACTACTGAGTAGTACTCCATTGTGTACATGTACCACATTTTCTTAATCCATTCTTCAGTTGAGGGGCATCTAGGTTGTTTCCAGATTGAGCCTCCACAGGACTGGAGTAGGCCCTCTACATAAGTGAGACAGTTGTATAGCATGATCTGCTTAAGGGGTCCCCTGGCAGTGGGATCAAGATCCATCCCTGGTGCATGAGCTGGCTTTTTGGAGCCCACTACCTATGGTGGGACACCACACACAGCCTTGAGGAGGGGGTAGGGTGGGGGTGGGGGTCTTGGATCTGCCTCTACTGAATGTAGCAGGTCCCATGGGAGGCCTTACCTTCTTATAGGAGGGAATGGGGGTGCTGGAGGAGTGGGAGGAGGGAAAAGGGGGATCTGTGATTGGTATATAAAATGAATAAAAAATTTCTTAATAAAAAAGATATCTTCTTCCTTATCTAAATGTAAGCCCCAAACTTATTATCTACGGCAGAAAAAGAATGATATAAAGGCATTTTAAGTATCAGTGAGGATATTTTTCTAGTCAAGAGCTCAGGAGACCAGGACCAAGAAGATGATGTCAATGGAGTGGGTACCCGCACCTTCACTATTTCAAGGCTGAAAAGTGCTTCGAACCACCCCAATAGGCATGAGACGTCGTTCAACTGGAGGGCACACCAGCCACTGAACTGAAGGAAATTTGGGATGAAGAGTAAAGAAATCATGGACGTTGAGTATCAGGTATAGTCTTAATATGAGCTGCATCTTCAGAAGTTGCCATTTATCTTGCTCACAGTTCTTATAAATTTCTCCTTGGAAAACAGGTCCACAGAATCCTGACAGAACCACTCCCAGAAATAATACAAACAGTTAAAGTCAAGTAGTGAAAGGATGAGACTCTAGTGAATGTAATAGTACAGTTAAAATACTTACCTGTCATCACTGAACAACTATTTTCCTCAGTTGCTAGGTATGAAAATTTCATGCTGAATTATAAAAATCCATCTTGCAAAATTCTCAAACTTCTCTGCTCCAAAGCACATTCTGTAATGAGTTCAGACTTTTATACTGATTACATCAAAATCCAACCTCTTTTGTCAATCTCATTTCCATTAATCATACAAAGGGATTCAGAATAGAAAATATCTTGAACATAAACAATACCTACCTTATAGTTCATCACCCTATGAATTGACATATGAGTATGACGGTGAATCTATTTGTGGGTCCACATTTCTTTCACTGGATGTCTGTCTTTGTTCAAATCTTATACTGCGTGAATTCCATCTTCATTTCCTATAGTTGTTATAATAATTGGCAATAGAATTTAAAAAAAAAACAAGAGATACCATGCATTCCCAGGAGACACAATCTTATAGCAAACTCCCTGTTCCTCTTACAATTCTTCTACATCTCCTTCCACAATGATCCCTCTGTGTTGGGTGCAGGAGCTGTAATGTAGGTGTTATGGTTGGTTACAATGGGAGGCTGTAACAAAGGCATCTCTTTCATGATTCTTTACTAGTTCTTGGTAGCTGCTGACAGTTCTTGGCACCTTTCAGGTTGCAGATGCCCCAGTCCATCTGTGCCTCCATTTGCACATGGCACTCCCCTTTATGTGCTCCTAGTTTACAATTTCTCTGGTGTTGTAAAGACAAGAGTGCTTGGATTAGGATCAACTATAACCCAAAACACCACCATTTAACTAGACGGATTATACCAAGACCGTTTCTAGATAAGTTCATAGGGTTATATTCAGTGGTTCCTGGGGGTCACAAAGGCAAAAGGAAACCATTTAACCCACTAACATATGACAGACAACCTAAAGAGAAACTACATAATATTCTTAATCAATGTGTAAGATGTTTGACAAATTCAGCATCTAATCATGATGAAAATAAAAGAAACAAAACTGTCATTTTCAGGGAGATGGATGGACATGCCAAACAACATATCTGAAATAAATCAAAACTAGAAAACTTTTAAATATTTTCTGTCCTAGCTAGAATCTAGACCTAATTTAAAGACATGGAAATTGACTGGAGTGTAGTTGTGAAGAGGAAGAGGTCCAGAAGAAATGAGGAGGGAAAATAAGAGTGAGTGTGGAGTGGGAAAGACATTCTACCAAAGTACAGTATTCACAGCTATGAAAAAATGTCATAATAAACTCATTATTTTGTACAGTTAATGTGTTAATGAAATGTCAAAAGTGCTTCTCATTTAAGATCAAAAGGAAATCTCTTTGACTTGATAAATGGACTTGATTTTAAAAGAATCTCATAACTAACATCATATTTAATGATGGAATACTAACTACTGTTTCCTAAAATAGAGTCAGTAAAAAATACGCTTGACTTGATTTCAGCATTATAATAAAAAATCATAAAGTAAAAGTTACATCTTTAGCATGTGACACTCTTGTTTCCATTGAAAAATTGTAAGAAATATGCAAAAATACTGCTATACTAAAGAACAACATAACAAGTTTATATTATATAAATTCAAATTTTCACTTTTCTTTGTTTATTACCCTAATAAAATTTTTAAAAATTAAAATTTAAAGCAGCCATTTTTAAGAAAATTATAAATATTTGAGGTGTATTAAAAAAGGATATATAATAAATTTGCATTCAGTTGGAAAGCCATATATTCAATGTATCTATGCAGTATATATAGATATCTCCAACAAGACATAATACTCATTCAAATAAATCATGTTTGTTAGGAGAGAGAGAGTTACTAAGCAGACAATTTCCTTCTAAATATCATTTTGATCAAACACAATTGAAATTTATATGTCAGAAAGACTTTTGTAAAGCAAGAAAATATGGATCAGCTGATATATAGTAGCCAGCATTTGTAGAACTGTCAGTGTTCTCCAAAGAAAGAAAACCAGTAGCATTACTGTAAGTATATAGAGAGGAGAGAAAAGGGATTGATTCAGGGAACAGATGCCAAAAAGTTACACAGTGTACTTCCACTATCCACCAGGTTGTTAACCGGCAAAGCCAGTGGGAAGCCCAGTCTGAGCCTCATACTGAACCAGGAAAGTCAAGGGTTCTTGCTCAGTCTGAGGTCCAAGGCTTGAGAAATAGGGGAGGAGGAGAAGGGTACCAGCGCCAGTCCTGGGAATCGGAGCAGAGACCTTAGAGTGCTGATGTCTGCCTCCTGAGGAAGTAAAACTGAGCTCCCAGAAGGAAGTGAGTTTGTCCTTCCTCTGCCTTTGTTTTCTACCTAGTCTCATGTCTTAGAATGAGCAAAATTCTTGCCTCTATTGTGATTTGGAACAGACTAAAAAATTTCAAAAGGAAATACCTAGGCTGAAGGAAATTACCTACAGTTAAAGGAAGTGAATTGTTCAACACAGTCCTTTGTGTCTTCTGTATGTCATATCATTTCCAAATTAAGTGAAATAAATATCAGCATTCACATTTAAATAAATTAATTATAACAACTGAAAAATTTTCAGATTATAGCAAAGAGCAACTAAGTCAACTGGAAAATTCCAAATAGAAATAACAAATATACTTTAACATTGTTTCAACCAATCTAAGTTATGAAATAATAAACCAATGAGTATGACTTCAATTTAAACACTGAATCAATGAAGTCAAAAGTAATATGCTATGAAGAGGACACTGATGATGTGAATGGTAGGGACCTTCACAAGGGTCATGAACTCAAGGAATGAGGAACTTCAATCTATGCACATTGGAATGTCAAAGTCCTTATTCACACTTGAAAGATAACTCAAGGAAGTCATCTCAAATTTAACATAGCCCTAAAGTATTACATGACGCTATCTGTAAGACATTATGAGGCAGAATATATTCCTGTAAATCATAAATATTAAGGAAACATCTTAGATCAACCTTCCTAAAGGAAACTTTAATTATCATTATATTCTTTTTAGAAGATGATATGCAAAAATTGCTTATCATATTAAAAAGGAATCAAAGAATATGCTGCCAAAAATGTCAGAAAAAAATGATTATAGATGTTTGTCAGGCATTTAATTAATGAATGTACTAAATGATTATTCTGGGTGTTGTCATGATTGTTGTATATTACAGCATTTCACAATTTGTAACTTATTATAATTTCTCACACTAAATAAGTGTTCATTTTCCTACCCAATTTTAAAATAATAATTTCTTGATCCTTTTTCTTAATGAAGACACATAAAACCACAAGACGCAACCTTTGTGATGCCCTGAGCTAGCCCTGCTGCAATGCTGTTCAAGGGTCGGTCTCAGAGACTAGAGCAACTCACACTGTGCTCCTGAGGCACGGTTCCAGGCCTGTTCTATGTTCCTCCCACCTCTCACCTCATCCCTTCTTGCTCACAAATCCAACCCCTTCCTGTTCACTCCATTGCATATCTACTCTTTTCCTGTAATTGTTTCATTCTGTTGGAAACCTTTGAATGCAAAGTTCAGGCACGAACATTATGATTTTCTTATTTACTAACTAGTCTCCCTACAGATACTTCATCTGAACTACAATTTGTTACACTTTGTCAGGAGAATCTGACACCCATTCATACTGGTTCTCCTTTCCATATGAAGTGTTATTTTTGGATGAAAACCATTGTAAAGTGAAAATGTTGTGAGGGGAAATGCATTTAATGCATCTCATCTACTACAAAACACACCTAACCTATCTTAAGTGCGTTTACAGCACATCAGCATGTACTTGGAAGTTACATTAGATTATACTTGAACACAATCACTTAATAGTATGCTTGTTTTATAATAGAGTTGTGTTTTTATGTAAATGACTGCATGTTTGTATCGCAAAGCAGTGGCAACATGGTATTCCATAGAGTATGGGGTGTGTAACCTTGAGATTGGCAGCTGATGGGGAGCAGTTTTTTGCTATCCCTGAAGGATGTTATTCTCCAAAAGCATCAACAGCCAAAGTGTGAAGTTCAGTTTCTAATGAACAGATGTTGCTTCTGTAGACAAAGTTACTAAGCCCTGTACAAGCTAGGAAGTATTTGCACAGTGTCTCCAATCCTATGTGTATAGGAGTCATATTTATAGCAGAAGGGATAATCAATATGAGCAGCTACTCAATAATTATCATTGTAGTTCAATACAAATAATGACAATAATAATTTAAAATACTGAGCTACAAATATAAAAGAGGACAAGTATGGAAATTTATTCACATTTTCCTTTTATTTCTTCTGCATCTTATAAAATTCTGTAATGAGCAACAAAGCTACAAAGGGTCCTAATAGTGAGCAATTGGAAGAGTTCTTTGGGGTGCCTTGGCTTTTTGGAAGACAAACTAAAAATGAATGATATTGTGCAGGCACTTAAGTTGATATTTACATAAAATGAAAGAAAAATATTTAAAACATCGAAAATTAAGAAGATTGGTTGCAGAATACTTTACACAGTATGGTGCCCGCATTAACTTTTAGACATTCTGTGAACATATGCAGAAATATAAAAGAAAATGGAAAGAAATGTCAATAGTAAAGTTGTTTTCTGGGTAGGGGGGAACTGCTGAGTTTCTTTACATTTGCCCATGGTTGCCATGCTTCTACAATAAAGACATTTCAGTTTATAACAGAAATAATCTTAACATTTTAAGGGTTCAAACCTATAGAATTATAACTGAGAAACATGAATTATAATATGTGTGTTCCAAGTAAGAGAATTTGTGCACAAATATGAAATCCATTTATTTGAAATTCATTTTATTGGAGGAGAGAGGATGGAAGAAGTGAAATAAGAGGTGGGGAAAGAAGGGAACAGGGTGAGCAGAAGTATCAACAAATGATTTGCTTTTCAGCAGCAAACTCTTTAGAAAAACTGCACCAATTCACTTCACTGAAGAGTTTTCCCCCAATTTTGATAAAATATGCAATATATACAAAGAATGGGAAATAAAAGTCTCAGTTAGGGTTTGCCCTCCCAATCTGAACACAAACTCGTTTTTTTTTTAAAGAAATAAAAGTAGGTGAGTGTGAGAAGTAAAAAAAAAAAAGCATGAGAAAAAATATGCAAAAATGGACATAGAGATTTCCAAATTGTTCAGCAAGCTCAAAAAACATATAACCTGAACAAAAACAGGGAGGTAGCCTTACTTATCATGCAACACAATCAGCCAAGATTGAAATCCACACATGTGCTCATGAGCACACACGAGAGCAGGCACAATCACTCATACACATGTAGCTGGAGGGTTTTTCTGGTCCCACCAGGTCCCCACAGTCCTGTGGCCTGCTTAGAAAATAATCACTCAGAAGCTTATATTAATTATAAATGCTTGGCCATTAGCTCAGGCTTATTACTGACTAGCTCTTACACTTAATTTAACCCATAATTCTTATTTATGCTTAGCCATATACCTTGGCACCTTTTCTCAGTTCTGCCTTACCATCTTGCTTCCTCTGTGTCTGGCTGGCTACTCCTGATTCAGCTGTTCCTATTCCCAGAATTCCTCTTGTCTGCTTGTCTCACCTATACTTCCTATCTGGCTACTGGCCAATCAGCATTTTGTTTATCAACCAATTAGAGCAAGTCATATTCACAGCTTATGGAAAGACATCCCATAGCATTAGACAGGGAGAAGAAAGGAGAGGCACAGAGGATGCCATTCCACCATCCAGGGAGCAGCATGTAATGGCACACAGTTAAGCCATGGAACATGTAGCAACATATAGATTAACAGAAATGGGCTGAATTTAGTTATACGAGCTAGCTAGCCAGAAGCTTGAGCCATTGGCCATGGCCATACATTTTATAATTGATATAAGCCTCTGTATATTTATTTGGGTTGCAGGACTGTGGGGGACATAGGAAAATTTCCAGCTAGACACACACACACACACACACCCAAGTGTCATGCATTATGAATCGTTGAGGCATGGAAAGGCTTGAATAGTAGACTGAAATCAACTATTTAAATGGCTATAGTGCAGGGTCAGGGAGGCTTCAGTAAGATACTGTCTTACTTAGATTTATTTGTTTGTTTATTTTTCTTATTGCTATGAAGGAACACCATGAAAAAAAGTACCTTGGTAGGAAAGAGTTTGCTTAGCTTACAGTTCCACATGATAGTTTATCACAGAAGGAAGTCAGGAAAGGAAGTCAAACAGTCTAGGATCCTGGAGGCAGGAGATGCTGCAGAGACAATGGAGGAATGCTGCTTACTGGCTTGTTCCTCCCAAATAATCCTCCTTTTTTCACTTGCCCAGGAACTTTACCACCCAGAAAAACTAGGCCATTCTAGGCCACCGATTATTTAAGAAATGCCCTATAGGCTTGCCTCTAGCCCAATCTGATGGAGAAATTTTCTCAGTTGGGGTTCCCTCCTCTCAAGTGACTAGCTTCTGTCAAGATAAAATAAAACTATCCAGCCAAGATGTCATTTGTTTAAAGACTGCTTCATTGAGAATTAACACACATTATGCTCATTTAATATTCTTTTAACAAAAACTTGATCTTGTTTGATTTTAAGAACCATTATCATGTCTGTGCCCGATTAGATTACATGATCCAGGTTTAATTTCTACTATAACATGACTTACTAGCTGTGAAAATAAGTGCGAGTTAAATATGGACATCCAAGTATGCAGACTCTATTATAATAGCACCTTAAAAGTAAAACAAACATGTCAACATTTTGAAATGTACCTGTTAATGCTCACTGATATATAGATATTTTATTCATTTTACAGCAAAATTTATCTCATTTAAAAGAACTGAATCAGGCTACCTGTTAGGAAATTACCACAGAGTAGAAAAACATTTTCTGCTGTGCTCCTTGTGGCCATCCAAGTGCGTTTTCTCAAAGAAACCCTTGGCATTACAAACAGAGAGTAGGGGGCTGGAAAGATGGCTCAGTGCTTATGAGCAATGACTGCTCTTCCAAAGAACCCAGATTCAAATCCTAGTACCCCTATGGCAGCTCACAACTGTCTGTAATTCCAGGTCATGGCAGCCCACAACTGTCTGTAATTCCAGGTCATGGCAGCCCACAACTGTCTGTAATTCCAGGTCCAGAAGGACTCGACACCAATGGCAAAACACCAACGCATATAAAATAAAAGTAAACAATTAATTAATTAATTGATTAATTAATTAAACAACTTTAAAAAACAAATTAAAGTAATTGTTAAAGTTCAACCATAGGAATTGAGCCAAAGTCACCACTGAATTTTCAGAGGGTGGTAACTATTATTCATGTCTAACTTACCCTAGGTTTGAAGCACTGGTTTATTTATGAAAGGTTTTTAAAAGCAACAGTGACTACTTTTTTTAAAGCATATTTGACTGAAATTTTAAAATATGTCTTTTGCACTATATGTGTAAAATTATTTCAGCTAAGTATAAATGATCTAATTCAGAACAATAGGTATCTTGCCTCCATGGGTAGTGCCAGCAACTTTTTGTTTATTTTGTAAACTTTGCCTCATGTAACACAGTGTCCAATTACAGATCAATGAGGAAACAGAAATGAGATTAGAAAAAGCTTTTAATAAATATTGCAGCTATGATTATTACATAAATAGTCAAATGTGGTGGAAGTTAAGATATGACATTGGTTATTAAAGTTGGTTATTTCAACACTTTGAAATTTTTATTTTATTATTAGTTTATTAGTTATCTTTATTTACTGTTTCTTGTTGTTTAACAACAACATTAGGTTTCTTTGGAGTAAACTGTGAAAGGTACCATGGCTCCTAACTTTGAATGATCTTCTTGTCTGTGCCTTGCTAGGAGCTGGAATTGTAGGCATCCTCCAACATACACAGCTAATTTTGTAATCTTTAAAATGGGTAATACTATCTTATTCTAGTACCAAAAACTAAGTAAGTGAAAATGTGAGTGAATGCCAAGAATTAATCTTAGCCTGCTGCTGAGCATTCTAATTTCAACGTCTACTATGCTATAAGATATTTGTATGAACAAATATTTGATCATTAGCTACTGGAGTTGATTTAAATAGCATTGTTTTATCATGAGCATAGATTTTCAAGTTTTGGAAAAAAGAATGAAACAGACCCTCAATCACAGGGAGTAAATAAAACAATACTAGCTACCATTAATTGGATGGATAATATTTCTCTAATATAAGTAATCCTGTACTTATATTTTAAGTATTATTTTCCTTATGGGTAATCAGAAAGAAGTCATATGAAGATATGATAATTAAGAATTTTCTCTTTATTTCTTTTTCCTTTCTTGACATGTTTACTCCCCCATCTGTTTCACTATTACTACCTACCTCTTTAAAGACATACACATTGTAATAGATGCTTTGCTGGATATCTTTTGTTTACTTTTTTACATTCAAGGTAAGGGAAGTTGAATATAAAGTCTTTTGTAGCTTCTTTATTTTCTTACTATTATTATCAAAGAAGATAATTGATTATTGCATACAATTTTAAATTCTTTCTTTCACTAAACTCCCTATATCCATTGTTCCATTCATAAATTTAGCTTGATGAGAAAATACTCATATTCAGCATATTGATAGATTTGCCTTCCTCAAGTTTGGACAATTATGGAAGCAATGGAAAAGTTAAAAACTAGTCAGGAAAAAACAAACTGCAGGAGCATTGTGCTCATGTAATTTGAAAGTTCAGAAATTTTGAAAGATTCTACAAGGTGCATGTGACTTGAGGTTGAATGGTATTTCTATGTTTGTTAGCAGAAACAAAATAGAATAAATAAGAAAAGAAAAATTTTGCTGTGCATCGTGCTTTCCTGTCAGGCAAAACAGGATACACCAGATTCTGAATGTTTCATGCTCCAAAATCCACTGTTTTATGCTCTATTCATGCTTTAAAATTCATTATTTTGGTGATCCTAAGCAACAGGAATTCAGTGCAAAATTTGATAATCAGGTTGATAAAACTGAACGGTTCTTCAAGGGACACTCAAATCTATGTGTCAGAACTTCTTCCATTTTGTCTCTCTATCTCTGTCTCCTTCTCTGTCTCTGCCTCTCTGTCTCTCTCCCTCTGTGTGTGTGTATGTGCATGTGTGCATGTGTGTGTGTGTGTGTGTGTGTGTGTGTGTGTGTGTGTGTGTATACACACCCATGCACAGATGAAAAGTATTCCAAAGAGAACAAATTCAGTCAAAGTACTTCTCTCAGGAAGCATGCCTCTCCTCCACCTTCTGGGAATGTTTTAAAACCAAAAGCTGCATGCAAATATCTCTTTGACATTCTCACAGACTCCAGAAATGTTTTCACAATAGAATCTCATAAATGTAAAGGAATGATTGAAACTGTGAGTATGCTGGTGTTTTGCCTTTTTCATGTTCACTGTCTGTCCTAATTTGTTTCTGTTGCTGTAAGAAACATATTGACCTACAGCAACTTGGGGAAGGAAATTATTTGTTTCATAGTATAGCTGACAGTCTACCATCAAAGGCAGCCAAAGAAATCTGGAAGTAGGAACTGAAACAGAGACCACAAAGGAATGATGTTTACTGATTTGCTTCCTGTGGCTTGGTCAGCTCATTTTTTTATATAGCTTGACCCACCTGCCTAGAGATGTACCACCCACAGTTGACTGAGCCATATTACAACAATGAAGAATCAAGAAAATACTCCTGAGAGTCACCAATAGGACAATCCAATGAAGGTAATTCTTCAAATGAGGTTCTGTCTTCCCAAGGGTGTCAAATTGACAGTCAATTCTAGATCTGACATAGTATCTTTGAGATAAAAGATAAAGCCACACATTACATGTTTCATAGTTTCATATCCTCAGTATAGGTATTGTACCTACACCATTCACCAAAGGAGGAAGTGTTCAGGATTGAAAACAATGGAAGCATAAAGTCAGGACAATTTTTAATGCTGACCTTTACAAGTTCTATTAAGTGACATGGTTTCCCGCAGCCATGATTCTGCTAATCAATTACACTAATAGTCTAACAGAAACAAACAAACAAACCAAAAAGCACTAAAGTAACAAGTGTTTCTCCAAAAGGAATGAGATAAACAACTTCAAAATATTATATTAAATACTAAAATGCATGTGTCATAGAACCTTTGTGGTATTTTCCAAATGAGAAGATGGGTATAATTCCCAAATAATAGCATAAAAGAGGTTTAATGTGCTAGTATTGGGAACAAAAGATACATCGAAGGATATGGGAATAACATATTAAGCTTCTATTATATTCTATATTCAACATACCATTTTAACTGTGCTTCTTCTATAAGGGAGCTTCCGCAATGAAGGGGATTGTAAGACTCAGAAGAAGGCCAATGTGTCTGGAACATTCTAAGGAAAATAATGCATGGTGAGTTTGGAAGCATAGGCATATTTCAAGTAATATATGGTCTTATAAATAATGATGTGTATTTTATGGGCAGAGATCCAACATAATGTGTGTGTGTGTGTGTGTGTGTGTGTGTGTGTGTGTGTGTGTGTGTGTTTAAGTTATTCAAAGTATTGACATGGAATGGAGGAGCAACTCTGGGAATGGACAGCCAAGGGTCTATTGTGGGCAAGAAGTTTTGGGGCTTTTGCTTTTGTTAAATATATGGGGTGGGAAGAAGAAAAGATTTACCTAGCTGTACCATTTAGACCAATAGTACTACTTCATAAACAGCAAGTAACAGATGAGCAAGAGATTAAAACAAGAGTTGTGTGACGAGTGAAATAACATCATTTACTGTTTTTCAAGAACAATTTTATTTATTCTTTGAAAATCTCATGCATATATGCAATGCATCCCTCACTAATGAGTCTTTTCTGTTTTTGAAAGGAGAGCTCAGCATATGTGAAATAAGCTAGAAGTTCATTCAGTCGTCTGAATTTCTGAATGCTTGTTAAATATCTGAGATGACACAAAAGATTATATGATTTGTTGACTGTGAAAAATGCTACCAAAAAAATAAAGTATGATGTAACATTTAATTTTGTGTTGAAAGGACAGTTTGGGAATTAATTTTGTCAGAGATCTAATCTGAACTGTAGCCTTTGGGACCTGGAGCATAGGCCTGCCATCCTGTGACTTCCATTTGAATTAGCTGTTATACTCTCAGGCTTCATCCTGGCTATAATGAGTTCTAGGGATGTCCACCCAAGTTATGTCCTGCTATGAACACATCTTCTTTTACAAACACAGCAAAAAGACCATATCTAATATCTATAAATTCCCATGGATTCCAGAATACACCCAGTACCTGGAAAGCTAAAGGCTTTCTCCCTCGTCAGTATGGCTACTTTCTGATCTGGGAGAATTTACAACTACCTTCTCATGATAGATAATCTGTTATCACAGCACATCCAGGGAAGGAGACAGAAGTAAAGCCTACCCAACTAACAAAATCCAATCCCTGCTTCAGACAGAGGGACACAGAATTCCTGGGATGCCTCACAGAGGAGAACACATGAAATTCATGCACCTTTCCTTAGAAGCTTCAGAAGCAATAAAGAGGCAAGAGGTAGGATCAACCATGAAATGAGATTTTATGGAATTGCCAACTGCCCTGTCATCCCCTGTAAGTTCTAAGAAAATACAAAGAGTTTCAAGAAAGCAAACACAGACAATGATCAAAGGGCATCAACCAACATTGTAGCTTGAAGTGAGAGCTTCTTGGCATGGAGTTGCGTGTATGTATACCAACTGTACACCCATGAAGATAGCCATGCATGTAAAGTTTAGGAAAATATCATTCAGCTAGGTAAAGATCATGTTAGAGGATTCTTTGTAAAAATCAAATCATTACCACAGTTTAACAATGAGACATTTCTCCACCAATATGTCATGACTCTAAATATTGTGACCTTGCAAGAAACATAGATTTTCTTTTGTTCCAGATAATCTCTAAAATTAATAATAAAGCAGCATGCATGGTATTGAGTTTCATTATGATGCTTTCAAACAAAATTAGTTGCTCATTCTGTTTACCTCTCCTTCTTTCACCCCTATGACAACTCCCTGGGAACCTGCTGTACATTCCATAACCTCTTTTCAAGTGTCATGTCCCTGTGTCCTCTTAACAATCTTTTCCCCAGCACCTGATTTTTTATCTCTGATGATCTCCTCTCTTGGCTTATGCCCTCACTCACTCCCCCTAATGCACATAGCTCTAAACATTGATGCAAAAATACTCAAAACACTGGCAAACAGACTCCAAGAACACATCAAAACAATTATCCACCATGACCAAGTAGGCTTCATCCCAGGGATGCAAGGGTGGTTCAGCTTATGAAAGTTCATCAATGTAATACACCATATAAACAAACTGATAGAAAAAAATACATGATCATCTCACTAGTTGCTGAGAAGGCATTTGACAAAATCCAACACCCCTTCATGATAAAGGTCTTGGAGAGGTCAGGAATACAGGGAACATACCTAAACATAATAAAGGCAATTTACAGCAAGCCAACAGCCAACAGCCAACATCAGGAACAGGGCAAGGCTGTCCACTCTCCCCATACTTATTTAATATAGTACCTTGAAGTTCTAACCAGAGCAATAAAACAACATAAGGAGATCAAGGGGATACAAATTGCAAAGGAAGAAGTCAAGCTTTCACTATTTGCAGATGACATGATAGTATATATGGGTGAACCCAAAAATTTGACCAAGGAACTCATACAGCTTATAGACACCTTCAGCAACATAGCAGGATACAAGATTAGCTCAAAAAACTGTAGCTCTCCTATATACAATTGACAGACTGAGAAGGAAATCAGAGATACATCACCCTTAACAATAGCCACAAATGATATAATTGGAGTAACTCCTAAGTAAGCAAGTGGAGGACATATATGACAAGAACTTTAAGTCCCTGAAAAAAGAAATTGAAGAAGATGTCAGAAAACAGAAAGATCTCCCATGTTCTTGGATAGGCAGGATTAACATAGCGAAAATGGCACTCTTATCAAAAGCAATCAACAGCTTCAATGAAATCCCCATCGAAATACCAACACATTTCTTCAGAGACCTGGAAAGTATAATACTCAACTTCATATGGAAAAACAAAAAACCCAGGACAGCCAAAAGAATCCTGTACAATAAAACAACCTCTGGAGGTATCATGATCCCTGACTTCAAGCTCTACTATAGAGCTACAGTAATAAAAACAGCTTGGTACTGGCATAAAAACCAACATGTGGACCAATAGAATCAAATTGAAGACCCTGACATTAATCCACACACCTATGAACATATAATTTTTGACAAAGAAGCCAAAACTGTACAAGGCATCTTCAAAAAATGGTGCTGGCATAACTGGATGACAACATGTAGAAAGCTGCAAATAGATCCACTTGTGTCACTGTGCACAAAGTCCAAATGGATCAAAGGCCTCAATATAAATCCAGTTACTCTGAAACTGATAGAAGAGAAAGTAGGAAGTAGTCTTGAACACATTGGCACTGGAGATCACTTCCTAAATATAACACCAGTAGCACAGACACTGAGAGAAACAATTAATCAATTGGACCTCTTGAAACTGAGAAGCTTTTTGCAGAGCAAAGGACACGGTCAACAAGACAGAGCAACAGCCTACAGAATGGGAAAAGTTCTTCACCAACCCCACATCTGACAGAGGGCTGATATCCAGAATATATAAAGAACTCAAGAACATCAAAATGTCCAACAGTCCAATTAAGAAATGGAATATAGAGCTAAACAGAGAATTCTCAACAGAGGAAGCTCAAATGCCTGAAAGACATTTAAGGAATTGTTCAACATCCTTAATCACCAGGGAAATGCAAATCAAAAAGACTCTGAGATACCACCTTACACCTGTCAGAATGGCTAAGATCAAAAACACTGAAGACAGCTTATGCTGGAGAGGATGTGGAGCTAGGGGAACTCTCCTCCATTGTTGGTGGAAATGCAAGCTTGTACAGCCACTTTGGACATCAATATGGCACTTTCTTAGAAAATTGGGAATCAATCTCCCCCAAGACCCAGCTATACCACTCAGGCATAAAACCCAAGGAATACTCAATCATACCACAAGGGCACATGATCACCTATGTTCATATCAGCATTGTTTGTAATAGCCAGAACCTGGAAACAACCTAGAAGATGCCCTTCAACTGAAGAATGGATAATAAAATGTGGTACATATACACAATGGAGTACTACTCAGCAGAGAAAAACAATGACATCATGAGGTTTGCAGGCAAATGGATGGATCTAGAAAAAATCATCCTGAGTTAGGTAACCCAGACTCAGAAAGACAAACATGGTATGTACTCACTCATAGGTGGATACTAGATGTAAAACAAAGGATGACTAGACTGCTACTCACAACTCCAGGGAGGCTAACTAGTAAAAAGGACCCTAAAAAAGACACAGAGATCGCCCAGTGACAGAGAAGTGGAGGAGATCTACATGAGCAAACTGGATGGGGCGGGGGGGGTAATGAAGGGCAAGGGTCTGGGGAAAAAGAGCTTAGGGGAGCAGGAAATCCCAGCTGGATCAAGAACAGAGGGAGAACAGGGAAAGAGACACCATGATAAATGAAAACCCTATGGGGATAGGAAGAAGCAAAGTGCTAGAGAGGTCCCCAGAAATCCACAAAGATACCTCCACAATAGACTACTGGCAATGGTCGAGAGAAAGCCTGAACTGACCTACTCTGGTGATCATATGGCCAAACACCCTAACTGTCATGGTAGAATTCTCATGCAATAACTGATGGAAGCAGATACAGAGATCCCTGGCCAGGCCCCAGGTGGAGCTCAGGGAGTCCAATCAATGAGAAAGAAGAGGGATTATATGAGGGAGAGATGTTGGGACCATGATTGGAAAAAGCACAGGGACAAATAGCCAAATTAGTGGAAACACATGGACTATGAACCAGTAGCTGAGGAGGCCCCAACTGGATCAGGCCCTCAGGATAAGTGAGACAGTCGATTATCTTGAACTGTTTGGGAGGCCCCCAGGCAGTGAGACTGGGACCTGTCATTAGTGCATGAGCTGGCTTTTTAGAGCCTGGAGCCTATGCTGGGATACATACCTTTTTTAAATGGCTGTCTGTGAGAACTAAGCCTAGGAAACTGGCAAATGAATGCCGATATCTGGCTGCCACCCAGTCTGTCATCCATTTATAACCCAAATATTTCCTATGTTCCAACATATCAGAATCCATTAATGTAAAGAAGCCTAATTTCCTAATTTGCAAATAAGGTACAAATCCCTTCTTGATACTTTTGTTTCAGATCTATAATCTCTGATTAGAACTTTCCAAGAGTAATTGAATTTTCAAATCATGATCGAAATTTTAGGTCATTACCATCCCCTGTAGCACATCCAGTAAATGCAAACTTATTGTCTGGAAAATAAGTATCTGGCTTCTGAAACAGTATTTCACAAAGTGTTTTATTGGGTCATAATTGATGATACATACATACACAAAGAGTCACCCATGCTGAAACAAGTTCAAAGTAATGTGTTACTGGAAAACTTCTAAGATCCTTTAATGAAGAAGTCGATTTTTTTCTCTTTACCCACTTCATCAATAAGAACTTTGAGAGCATGTCTCTAATAGATTTAGATGTGTTCATGTAAAACCAAATAAGTGAACTACTACATTGATGCTGTTTGTATTATAAAATATACAAAATATTAGTATTTTTTAAATGCATGCAAAAAATTTCTCCTGTTAGTTCACTATATGCTACATAATTACCTATAAAATGAAGAAATAAGGACCCTACTTTTTCAGTATATTGATGTACATTATAAATTTATAAAGGAATATGAGTATATAGTTTTCCAAAGTATATGACCATGGAAACTTTGTTTCTCAAGAGATTCTTTAACATGGTTCTTTCCCAGAACATACCTGCCAACAGACTGTTTACAGATAAGTAGGAAGATAGATGATGATGATGGCTATAGAGAGGAGAAAGACAAATAGATACAGATAGATGATAGATAGCCAAATAGACAGAAAGATAGACAGACAGAGAGACATGATAGATAGATAGATAGATAGATAGATAGATAGATAGATAGATAGATGATAGATAGATAGATAGATAGATAGATAGATAGATAGATAGATAGATAGATAGATGATAGATAGATAATAGAAAGCATAGATGGAGAAAGACAGAGAGCTCCCTGACTTCTTCCCATGTGTGAGGATACAGCAAGAACATGGCTATGAATCAGAAAGTTGGCCCTAACCATACTATAAATCTTGACAGCAACTTGACCTTGAACTGTTCAGTCCCTATAACCATGAGACAAAAATTTTCAGTGTTTATCAAAACCCAGTCTAAAACATAGTAGCAGTATTAAAATGCTATTTTAACTAGGATCAGTATAGTTCACAGATGTTTTGAACTGGTTTCTAACAAAAACCACATTTATGGTGACTGAAGCTGCATGGCTTTATTCAACAATGTAGTTCCCTGTGTGCTTAATCTCCAGAACTCCTTTGCACAATGCAAAAAGCCTTTAACTCACTTCTGCTAGCACGGAGGATTATTATTACTTATTATTTATGTGTAGACTGAGTTTACATACCTGGTAAGGCTTAGAACCATTGTGGGATTCGAGATGCAGAAGTTCTTTGAATTACAGGTATTTTGGGGGTTGGGGGTGGGCAGGGTTTAGCTTTATAGCTTGATTCATCACTTGATAGCTTACCTGAACTGGACTTTCATCCAATGGTTATACAGGTTAAAAAAAAAAAACTTGAATGTTTTGTAAAAAAACAATATTGTAAAATCTCAAACAAAACCTCAGTATTGTTCAGGGATTTCTTATTATAAAAGCCACTGCATTGTTCATGATTTTCCAATTCAAGAGAATTGTTAACTTCTAAGTGTAGTCTAGTACTCAGGAAAGGGAGGAATTAGGCTCATGCAACAGCAAAGAATCAGAAGCAGGAACGCATGATCTTCCTTTCTTCACCACACACTATTTAACAGATTTAACATATTTAAGTTAATATCAATTATACTATATTGTAAAACAAAATCGGTGAAGGTGCATCCATCAAAGTAGGGTGTGCAAAGGACTCATAGTAACCCACCATGATTCCCTTTATTTTTGTGACTCGTTAAAGGAAATAGGAGAGGAAATATATGAACAGCAGATGCTTCTCAGAGATGAAGCATTTTCAAATGTTAATCAGACCAGGGAGGAAAGTTTCAAGGTGTTATGCCAACTGGAATTGTACTTCTCTCCATCTTATTCCCACAGGGCGAGAATGCAAGAGACAGTAATTGATTTCATCGAAGAGGTGCCATCACCCGTGACTCTCACTGTTCTTATACATCATTAGTCAGACAAGAGAAAGCTTCCTAATGGGATTTTAGATTCTCTTGAGCTTAAAATGTGTTTCTGTGTGTTCTAATTATCAAATTTCAAAATTGCATCACATGTCATAGTTTACTTATTTTCAAACAACCAATAGAAAGGCAAACAGTAGAAGCAAAAGCTGGGTAGAATCAAAATTGCAGGTCCAATGAACAAGGCTCCCAGAGTGGTGCAGTGCCTTATTGCCATAGGTGAGACACAATTTTAGGGTGCTAATAATCATGTTTGTTTATTACCTGAGTCAGGGAATGTACAGAAGAAAGAAAAATATTTAAATATTTCAGCAACTAACAGAAGGTAAGATTCCCATCAAAATTACCCATAGTCACTAATTTTTAATCAATTTCAAACTTTAGTCTTGAGCCCAACTGTATTAAAATGGCCTGCTTGGAATCTGCTAATTCATAGTAATACTTGAACTGCAAAACGGACAAGCAACAAAGCAACCAGATCCACAAACAGAGAATTTTTTCATATTTAGATAAAGGAATGGACTTGCATGAAGAGTCAAGAGGTTGCTATTACACTCAGAAGAACTCTAGAATTTGAAAGCCTAACATTTCATCAATGATCTCTCTCTCTCTCTCTCTCTCTCTCTCTCTCTCTCTCTCTCTCTCTCTCTCTCTCTCTCTCTCTCTCTCTCTCACACACACACACACACACACACACCACATACATAGATATATCTATATGTATACATGTAAATGTATAGTAATCATCATATTTGTAGGAGCAGTACAATATTCTCTTTCAATTTCCCATCACTCTCTATTTTCTGTGGTTTCTGCTTTGGTCAAGCATGAAAGTATAAGATGAAGAACAGCATTTCTTGGAGCCCTTATTTATAACAAAATAGAAAGGCATGGGAAAGAAATAAGTTACACATTAAACAGCAGGGCCCTTTCTATCCCCAGGTACTGATAGAACCTTAAATGATTAAAAAGCTATTTGTTGAAATGTAGAATATAGGTTGTCTCTCTTTGTATGCTTCATACTGCTAAGGTGGAAACAAAATGAACAACTTGATTGTAAGGTATAAAGATTGATAATAGCATAGTAGGACAAATAAGAAATAAAAGAGGTTGAGGTACAGTACCTATGTAGTTGTCACTAATTATTAAACCATTTCTTCTACATAACTAAATTAAGTGCCAAACACTGGAGAACAGAGGACTTGACTAAAGAACTGCCTTAGCTATGCTACATGAGAAGCTTCTAGAATTGTTGAAATGCTATGGAAGCTATTAGAGACTAGGTGTGGGCAAGTAATGAGTCAGACCTCCTGATGAAAATGACATAAAGACTTATCAGCTATTATACTGCAACATTATCTCAAAAAGCAATATCCATGGGTCAGACTAAACATTCTCAGTGCTCTTCTGCTGTGGCCAATATGGAGCAGTCTAACTGGAGTCTCTAACTTAGTTGCACGGAAAGAAATCAAATCCTCAATCTGTGCATGTAAATAGAACTTCCTGCATTGCTCTCTTTGTTTTCACAATCCCAGATTAGTTTAGCATCAGATATAAATGTCATGTATTCTGCAACACGGCTCTCTGTTTCCTCATGTGAAACACAATAAGCATCCCTAGTTCTTCACCCCTAAGAGCACAGAGTAGCTGTGTTAACTTAGGCAGCTCTAACTTTACTTCATCTTAGCATGACTACTTTTCTGCTGATGAATTAAAGAGCAGAATGTTGTTTCAGGTTGTGCTGTAAGGCTGAGCCCTGGAGGGAAATTCCAGAATCAGCTTATTCGACAGAGCTGCATTGTCTACCCTTCCTTTGATTGAGTGTGGTCCATTCACAAAGTGCTTCAGAGCAGAGATGCTGATGATATATAATAACTAAATAGGCGGAGTTATACAGATGCACTTAGGCCTGCAGACCCAAGAACATTATGGCAATTTATCACTATCGCCATCAGGCTTTTATAAAGAAAACTTACACAAACTATGTTGTCAATGAGAGCAGTGTCAATTATTTATTGTTATTAATATAACTGAAAACAATCACTTGGGAAGATCACTTTAAAATTCTAACTTGATTATCAACTTCTGTATTAAAATACCCTCATTCAGAACTCTCCTTTCTGTGTTGGTTTTATATCACTTTATTGATGTGTGTTACTACTTTAAGAACACTGAATTAATTCAAGATGTTGAAATTATCTAGTAATTCTGATAACTACTAATGACAAAAGAATAAGTAACCTGTTGGTTTCAGTCAGCCAACAGAGATATCATTATAATAATAAATTGTATACCACCAAGTCAAAATTTTGTTATTTGTGATTTATTATGTACAACATACTATACAATTATGAGTATAAAAAATAAGTTTGAAATGTATTTGAAGTGTTTCTATTTTCCCTCTCACCACCAAAAAGTCACCAAAAAATTCAATATTATAACTCAGTCTTCCACAAAATGCTGATGGAAAACACACACACACTAACATTCATAAATGTATCTAAAATATTATCACATGAATGTAAACCCATCCAAATACGAAGAAGGATATATGAGGGTGAGTCATTCCAATGAAGCAAGGGCAGCTCTGGAGTGAAATGAAGTACTCAGCAACCCAGGCATTCTCTCATAACTAATCAAAGGAGAAAAAAATCCTTTAAGAAACCAATAGCCAGAATCAAATTTTTGCACACACGTGTTTTATCTAGTAATTGTACTATTAAATATTTATTTAATTAAAAACTCCAAAAAAATATTCACTAATGTTGTATAATACATAAGTAGACTCGATTGTAGCAATCATTGCATGTATCACAAAGAGAGAAAAACCTTATAATTATGAAAGTATTATATAGTTTATGGAAAACATCAACATAAGAAGGAATCTGAAAGAGAGGTAAGTACTTAGGATCTTCACTATAAATTAATGGGGGAAAACACATAAGGACAGCTTCTGCTGTGCTCTGGAGAGTGTTCCTGAGAGGGATAGATTTGGGGTCTGTCTGGAAGAGGGAGATAGCCACAAGCTTTACACTCATACATGTCCTTAAGTCTGATGGTGCTTTCCAAGGTGTCTGTTCTGTCTTCAATTCTAGGCCAACTCTGGGAGGTCAAGTACTCTGTGAATTCCACAGATCAGCTTCTTTGCCCTGTGAAAATTCCAAGGAGGCCTGTGAAAAATAACTTGAAATCAATAAAGTGTCTTGATGAGATACTGTCAAATGATCCCTAAATAAGCAACAGAGTGGGAAAACCATAAGTTGAGATTTATAATGCTGGATCAATGGTAGATAGATAAATGATAGATAGATAGATAGATAGATAGATAGATAGATAGATAGATAGATAGATGATAGAGAGATAGACAATAAATAGATAAATAGATACATATATACATACATACATACATACATACATACATACATACATAGAAACAGATAGATGCTTAGATGCATAGATGATAATGATAGATGAGAGATAGACCAGAGATGAAAATTAGGTATATTATAGGTAGATGGAAAATATAAAATAGTTATAATATTTAGTAGATTTTTCACTTATTTATCAAAATGCCCATATACCTAGTACTTCTTTGATAGATGATTAATAATAGATAACAGATAGATAAGTGGCAGATGATGGAAGATGGAGTTAAAGCTGACAAACCAATACAGTGGAATGTTAAAATTTAGTCAAATTTTAAAGTTGAGAGAGAAAGAAGGAACAAATGACAGGTCAAAGATTATCAGTAATACACATATTTAAATTTTCTAAGTACTAAAAACAAAAGTTAAATATTGCTTTCTGTTATGTAGTCATTTCTGTCAATAAAAAACTTTTGGAAGTAAGCTCATTTAGATACAAGATGTCCTCTTTGTTCTTTTTTCAATATTTTTTAACATTATTAAGTGCTTCATACACAAACACTTTATCTTCATTACTTCCACCCTTTCCCTTCTATCTCCAATTCCTCCTGAAAATTCAGGATGTTCTCAAGGGAGGCAAAGCATTCCATCCTTATAGGAAACTCATTAAGCTCAGGAAGTCCCTAAACCCCATTGCTGAATTCACCAACCACTTCGGCTGCAAGAAACAGAGAGATCAAGTCTTGAACTGACATGGGAATTTCTTCCTTGCTAGTAAACTTTCATAAATTACTAAAAATGCTAGACAGGCTCCAGGGAAAGATAGCACATCAATGGTCTTACCTATTTGCTGCAATACCAACCTATCAGACAAGATGTGCCCATTAGAATTCAATTTTAGAAAAAAACAATGTTTGTAGCTAGAGCATTTGGGTCCTGCCAAGGCCCCGCAGTCCGACAGCCCACTTATAAAATAAACACACAGATGCTTATATTATTTAAACTGTTTGGCCTAATGGCTCAGGCTTCTTGGTAACTGTTTTTATATCTTAAATTAATCTATTTATATAAATCTATACTTTGCCACGTGGTTCATGGCTTACGGCATCTTCACATGCTGCTTATCATGGTGGTGGCTGGCAGTGTCTCCCTCTGCCTTCCTGTTCTCTCCTTTCTCCTCTCTGTTAGTCCCACCTATACTTTCTACCTGGCCACTGGCCAATCAGTGTTTTATTTATTGACCAATCAGAGCAACACATTTGACATACAGACCATCCCACAGCAGATGTTTCTAATTTTCAATGCTGAGATGATGCCTGCAACATAGAAACTAAAGAAAAACATTTGTTCAGTGAATCAATAAGTGAATCAACAGATGAATGAGTAATGGAGATGACCCTTTCAATCAGGATTTATTTTCTCCTCGAAATTAATTGGTCACCTCTTTGCAATGAAAGTATTTTGTGATTTTTTTTTTACAAACATTTTTATTCTCAAATACTGAGGTACACATGAAGTATGATTAACTACTTAACATATATTTTAGGGTAAAGTTGATACTCCTCAAATAATTATAATTTTCAAAAAGAATGTTTATTCTTTATTTGCCTGTTAGGTTTTAAATCAATAAACATTCTGACTTCCAAGATATTAAAACTTATTTATTATGGTGATATTTTATTTGTACTGAAACGTAATTTTATTTGTATATTAATAAATAAAGTTGCCTGGGGGTCAGAGCTAATAGCAAGCCATAGCAGAAGCTGGGCAGTGGTGGCACATGCCTTTAATCAGATAACATGGCAGGCAGAGTCTGTGTGTTCAAGGACATAGCCAGTTTGGAGACACACACCTTTAATCTCAATACCAACCATAGAGACCTGGAGGTCTGTGTAGACAGGCAGTGGACGAGGAGGTCATGTGGTTGGGTTTACAACCAATGAGAAGGCAGAACAAAAAGTCAATAAAAAGACAGACACATAGGAAGTAGGTCTCTTTCTCACGGGAAGGACAGCAGCAGCAGTGGGTGGTAAGAAGACAGTTTTAGTCTCAGCTCTTAGCTACTGCTCTGACCCCTTGGGCTTTTAACTCTGCATATGGCTCTGTGTTTCTTATGTAATAAAACTGTTCAGAATTACACTTACAATTTATAGAATATTTTAAAAACTAAACATATCCAGAGAACAGCTATAAATCAGTTTCCCAGTTTATAATAATCTACTGTAAATAAAGTGAGGTGTATAATAGCAAGTGATACAGGAAAGATGCCTAAACATAAAAGCAATCTTTGAATAAAATATGCAATCATATGTTGAAGGATGCACTCACCTCAGACAAGGGAGAAAATTCTCTATAGACCAAATGCTTCCGTTAAACATATTTTAAACAGATTTTGTTAGAATCGAGTAAAATACAAGGAATAATAATCAAAGACAAAAACATGAAATTTGCAAAATGTAGACCTTGAATACAACTGCAGGATGACAAGAGAATTTAATACTAAATTCGTTTATGTGAAATCTCAGTCTCAAGTTACCAATACCTCCTAAAATGTGTTTTGTAAATATTAAGATTTGTCTTATATAGCTTTGGGGCACTGAGTCAATTCATTGATTCACCCTTATATGCCAAGATAATAACATTGATAAATAATGCATAAGAAATGAAATTCTAAAGAGAATGCACAGTTCAAAACTAAGAAACTTATTTCTGTTATGAAAAATGAAACTGAGGTATGCAGTGCAGAGTGGGGATGCACCAGACACATGCTTTCTGGTTTCAGCTTCAGACAAGTGTGATTCTTTGCCAGGACATAAACAATGAAGCCCCTTCATCCAGACATGAAACATATAAGGTTTACCATTTCCACTGAAGGAAACCTACCTATGTTCAAACGCCAGCTCCACACTAACTGGCTGTGCCCTAGGATGAAATGAAGGAGTAACCTATGGTATTACTTTTGGGTAAACTAGTTGTCCCAAGTAGACCATTAAAAATACTACTGGGCTCTCAGTAGTGGGTTTTAGACCACACCCTCCCATCTACTTAAAGACTCTGCTCCAAAATTGTTCCACTCCCTTTTGCTTCAGGCGATTCCTGCAGCACTGTTTGCAACTGTGCATGTGCATACTGACCTCACCATCCCTGCCAGCTGTCACTCTACATTCTTCTTGCAAATCCTTTAGGAACACTGAAGAAAACATTGTAATATGGATCTGAAAACAAAGCTTATCATTATCATCTCAACCAAAGTCAAGGAATGTTTCACTTAAACTCATAAATAATACTGCTTTTGTCAGTGTTGATAGTGAGTTCCTCAGTCCTCTGTCCTAAAGTCAGTTTTCAGTTTTATTTTCACCATTTAGTTGATCATTTCCTAACCATTTACTTTTTTAAATGTTTGTTTATTTTCTTCTGTATCTCAAAATATCCTTATTCAAAAAGTTGATAACATATTACATAATTCTCTTACAGAATTTAAGCTTCACAAAAGCAAAATGTACCGTTGTTACCTTTTGCAAATATACTCACTCAGTTGTAAGCTCCACAATCAATGCTTCAAGCTTTTGGGAGAATTTCCATTAATTGAAATGCATAAATTTGTCAAGGATGCCCCTAGTAAATGCTTACTGCAAACGAAAACCACTCAAAGTCATCGCAGTAAAATAAGTAAATAAAGGTTACAATATAACAAATGCACAAACATCTACTGGCTGTGACCATGTAAGAAATATGATGGAGCTTGAATGATGGAGCAAGACTGTCACTGCAGATGCTGATTTTGAAATTGAAGGCAGGATGATCACAGCTTCAAAGTCATCGTAACCCACATGGATAGTTGGAGGCTAGCCTGAGCTACTTGAGATTGTCTCAAACTAACCAAAAGAAATAAAACTAAAGCAAACTTATAGAATTGTAATAGAAAGAAAACTATTTACAACAATAAATCAAAGAGTACACAGAAAAGAATAAGAACACAATCCTAAATTTTTACTGAATAGTTGTTAATTAATTTTGAATGGCTTTATATTGCTGTACTATTATGTTTGTAAACAGAAAATGATACTTTTAAATAGTTGTTAAATAACTTTTGACCATGATGTAATTTCTAATCCCCATAAAAATCTCAATTTTGGGGGTATAAGCATATGTGATCAACTATAAGTTTGAATGAAGCACAAAAGTGAAAATTGCAAAGATATTTTTAATATCAGAATACATAGCAAAGACGTAAAATCAAGTGAAGACACACCAAGGGAAAAGAAAAACACACTCAATAAAATTGCTGTAATTTTATGTAATATACATTATATAATGTGACTTAATTAAAAATCTATGACTGTTTAAAATATAGTTTATTTTTTATTCACTTGATAAATCTTAGCCACCTTTAGTATCTGATGTATTTAAAATGAAGTTTTGAAAAGCTACCTGATAACTTGCATGTAAGTATTTTTTTTTCTACATTAAAACATCTAAAGAGAAAAATCTATAAAAATATTTCACACCTCGATGAGTCAACCTTTCTGGGAAAATTGTATGGGGTAAAATCATGTCAATCATGCCTTAGACATTACAGATAATGAGTTCTTCTAGACAGGTTCAGAGTCATCTTTTATCAAAGCTATGTGATTGTATTCCACAGCAGAGGCCACCTCCTCCCTCCGCACAAGAATCTAAATGCTTCCCACGATATGGTTTCACACCACCATGTCCCTCGGAGGGTGAGAAAAACAGGTATGCTCATCATCCAATGTGAGATCTGAAACTCTAATTATAGAGTTCTTCTCAAGAAACTACTGAACGCTCAGGTTTGTCTGTCATATTGTCACCTAAAATTAGTGAAGACTCATCATTAGAAAAAAATGATGTATTTCTGTCTGTTGTTTCTGTCCTTCCTGTTAAATGGTTTGATTTGCAATTCAGAGATCATACATTATATATAACAGCATGAGTATACATTCACATGTAATGATATACATTTGAGGTTCCATTGTGTCTCGTTGATTCTGTCAAACAGATTTAAATTTTTAAGATAGGTGATGTGCTGTGGGATGTTCTGTATGGCAAATGTGCTGCTCTGATTGGTTAGTAAATAAAACACTGATTGGCCTGTAGTCAGGCAGGAGGAAGTATAGGTGGGGCCAGGAGGAGAAGAATTCTGGGAAGTGGAAGGCTGAGTCAGAGACACTGCCAGCCGCCACCATGACAAGCTGCATGTAAAGATGCTGGTAAGCCATGAGCCACATGGCAAGGTATAGATTTATAGAAATGGGTTAATTTAAAATATAAGAACAGTTAGCAAGAAGCCTGCCATGGCCATACAGTTTGTAAGCAATATAGGTCTCTGTGTTTACTTGGTTGGGTCTGAGCAGCTGTGGGACTGGCGGGTGAGAGAGATTTGTCCTGACTGTGGGCCAGGCAGGAAAACTCTAGCTACAGTTATGATGTATTAAGCATATTAACAAAGTTTATTGTTTTGTGTTAACTTATGGTATGCTCCACATCTCTATGTATTTATGATAAGATAATTTTGGAGATTATTGCATTACTAGAGGCAAAAATATAGAGGTGGCCAGTATACATCCTCTAATCTTAATTCTTTTAAAATATCATAGCAATTTAAAACCATGCATATGACTGGAGATGTAACTCAGTAATACTGTTTACACTGTGTGCACCTACCACTCAGTTTCAGTTCAAACTCCAACACCATGCACACAAAAATAAATTGTCCAGAAATGAGAGTTAATCCACAAGAAAAATTAAATGAAATCTTAGTGTTGTACTTTTAAAAAATTGACCTAAGACCTGATTTTGTAGATAAGTAATATTTTATATTGTTATGCCATTTAATTTCACTGAAAGTGCAATGGGATTTCTTTTCTTTTCTTTTTTCTTTCTTTCTTTTTTTTTTTTTTTTTTTTTTTGAGACAGGATTTCTCTGTGTAGCTTTGCACCTTTCCTGGAAATCATTCTGTAGCCCAGGCCGGCCTCAAACTCACAGAGATCCACCTGCCACTACCTCCTGAGTGCTGGGATTAAAAGGAGTGTGCCACCACTGCCCGGCTGCAATGGGATTTCAGTACAACTGTGAGGAGAAAGAACAAAAAGTCTGAGAAAATATTTGATGTACCTGACAAACAGATACTTCCAAGTCAATGTAAATTATTGCTCTTGAAAAAGAGGAGTGATTAGGAAAGCCAAAATTTACCAGCATATTTACAGATTCATTATCCTATAGAATAACATCAGCTTCCTGTGTCTGTCTGTCACTTCCTCTGTCTTTTCTTTGTTTCTCTCCTTCACATTAGTGAGTATTCATCATGGTTTCCCTCATCTCGCTTCATTTTTTTTTATGGTTCCACCAATAACTGACTAAAAGCAATCATACACAATGACGACAGCCTTTACATACAACCTTCATTCATTCAGTTTTCTTGACTCTTTCATTTGCAATTACCAGTACACTATGTGAATTGACAGAGTATGTAGCATCTGAGCATCAATAGACAACCTCTTTTCTTTCTTCCTTTTTTTCTCTTTTCTTTGGTAAGAGAGGAGAAATTAAGCCTTTAATTTTTCATATCATGTTGAAAACCTATCACACAAAAATTCATCACAAAGTCACTACAACCGTTTTTGTAGCCATAAAGGAAAAATGTTACAAATTAGAAGGACTAACCCACTTTGACATAGGATGCTTAACATAGAGGGGAAGGAATTGCAGTTGAAACGGGGGAAAACAGAAAATTAAAATACTGAACTAGTGGGAGAAAGTTAGATAATTGGCATATATGCAGAAATGAATAAATATTACAGGACTCAAAATATCTAGTCATGAAACTGGTATAGGGATTGGGCAAAGGCTTCCACAATAAGGAGATTAGAATTTGGCTAAGCATAGAGAGAAAATAATTAGCTATGTCCCAATTTACGTATTGAACAATCAGTTTGAATTAGCTGAAATTTAATGTGTGTGTGTGCCTTTCTGCATGCTCATTGGTGGAGTGCTCTGTAATGTGAACCTTCTCCAGCGTTGACTTTCCACAGTACTAAGGTGGTCTTTCAATATTTTCAAGTTTGTTTCATCAGTCCCCTGCACTTGATTTTCTGTTCTCTTTGACTCAAAGATTGATCTAGCTGATGAGTTTATTCTGGACAATTTTATTACCCTACCTAACATCTCAGGATACACATTTGGAAATAGGAAACTAATGATCAATGAATCAGTACCTGAAGACCATCCCTTTAATCTAGAGCTATGTCTAAACACTCAAAATGTCATACCTTGCTGCACACCTTTAGTGTTTTCAGACTCAATATGATTAGAACTGACTTTACTACTTCATCAAAAAATATAACTGTTTAAAAATATCACAATTAGGGGCCAGAGAAAGGGTTCAGCAATTAAGAGCACTGGCTGTTGTTCCAGATGATCCAGGTTTGCTACCTAGCACACACATGGCAGCCCACAACCATCTGTTACTCCAGTCCCAAGGACCACAAGGCCCCATTCAAGCTTCCATGGATACTAAGCAGGAATGCAGAGCAAAGATATGCATTCAGGAAAAACATTCATATACTTATGTTTAAACGTAAATATCAAAATTAACCTTTTTGCCTACACTTGCCACCTAACAGATCATGTCCCAGTCATTTCTCAAGGTATTCCATCATCTGCCTTTTCCATTTCCAGTACAAATAGCTATCATTTCTCCCGAGTCTGCATTTCTCTCAGCCCATTCTAATTCTCTTCTTTCACTTTAGAAAGATCTTTTTGAAACATACACAAGCTGAAATGTGTCATCTTTCAAAACTATTTCTTCAGCCTCTATTGAATAAATAAAAAACGGTTTAATTGTATCATAAAATCATTTTGTGTTTTTCCCGTAGGTAACCTTAAATGAGGTTTCATACAGATTCAATCTGTTTTTGTTTTTGTTTGTTTGTTTGTTCCCATACTAGCTCACACTTCAACTTACTAAACACAGCACACTTCTAATTTAAAGTTCATTCATCTTCTCCACAAAACTGCTAAGCCAATCATCATTTGTTCAAACTTACATCCCCCAGGCTCATCACAGCACTTGAAAAATAGTCAACCTAAAGTTATTTTCCCACCTATTTACTTAATTGAGATTGTATGGGGTTGTTAAACTTACTCATTTAATTAAGATTCAATGCCTTTCCACAAATCTACTAGTGCTAATGACTAAAAACAGACAAAAACCATTCCGTGCTTTATTTATGTTTGTCTATACTATTATTACTTGTTCTAAGAGAAATGAATGGTGTGTATGTCTATACTCAATAATTTGTCTAGTATTTCATTAAGTCTAGATGACACAGCAGTTGTACCCAATTTCAATATTTCTAAACAGGGCAAATAAATGTTTACTCTATTTTGTATCCAGGCACTCTGCATTGCAAAGAGCTTGTGTAGTCAACAAGTATTCTGGGCCTGCCTCTGAGAGATAACAGGTTATAAGACAGGGTGATTACAGAAGGGCTTGAATAATACATATCAAAGCATTCTACTCTCAGGTGTCACTAAACAAGGTAGGCTGATGAACATTTTTCAGGGACCATTAATAATCCTATCATATCCTTGTGTCATTCAGAAGGGTAGAGCAATTCAGTGATTCACCACACCCACCACTAAACTTTCATTTCCAATGCTATTTACTCTGAGGAGAATATTAATTAAATCAGTTACATAGAGATATATTCTCATCAGGTGCAAAAGCAAACACTTTAAGTACTCTCATTAAGGCTGTATTAACATCAGGTTCATCTACAAAATGCCTTGAGTTCCCGAAGAATATATACTTTAGATATGGAAAAATATTGAGTTTCAACATTTCAATTTATTCAAGTATTTTGTTTCATTTCCATAATTTGTTTTTATGCACCACATTTTCATTTTTTAAAATGGGAGCAAGCTGAAATTAATTGCTCGCTTGCATGAGTCCTAATAATTACAAAAATTCTCACGTGGTTTATGAAGTACACTTCATTTTAAAAGATGATTCTGAGTAAGAAAAGTTTTACATTAATGAGGTCTTAAGTGTGGATGCCCATTGCTGATTTAAAAAAAAAATCTTTTGAATCCTAGGCTCATTATATTCATTATAACGCAGTTTTATTATTTCCATTAAAACATTTTAGAGATATTAATAGAATTTACTTTCAATTTTCACACAATGCTCAGTTAAAAGATATCATATTGAACAATCTTAAGGAATTCCATTTTTTCCATTAACTTCTCCACTCCATGTAATTTCTGAGAATCCCAGCAGCATGCAAGTTGCATGATTCAAATACCTTGTGCTTGCCACTTTCTCACTTGATCTCATTTAGGTTCAGTGATGTTAAATAAGCTTATAGGTTTCTTCCTGCCTCTAATGAGTACCATGCCACTGTCTGTCACTCACTTAACAGGAGAATAGATAACATGTTCTCGTTGTGTTTCCCAAACCTGCTATATATTAAGCTGTAATATTTATGAAACACTTTAGCTGAAGAATAAGGGAAATCCAACACGGGGAATAGTTTATGTTCCTGCCCAGCTGTCAGCACATTGAAATGAAAAAAGCCATCCCAGCATCTACCAAGTTCCAATCAATTTAGTGTCATAGCACAACTGTGGTACTCTGCCATAAACAAAAAGCAATTCTTTCTCTTCTGGTCCAAGATTTCATCATTTCTTAGACCAGAGTTTAATCTTCCTGAAAAGACGTAGTTTTAAATTATTTTCCAGGGGAATTCACATCATAGCCTAGAAAGGGGGAGCTGGGAATCAAGACAGTCACACTGCTTAGCGTGGTTGTCTGTATTTGGCTTCAAAGGCATTAAATAGTGTTGCTCATAGCCTGACATACAGCAGCACAAATCATAGAACAATGGCCTCAATGTAAGCTGAAACTCCTGCTTTCAGGATGGGATGAAGACACTCTGTCTTACATCCCCTTCCAGGAATGATCTGTTCTTCAAACAAAAGCAAGTAAATGGATATAAGAGTACCATCGTCCTAGAACAAATCACAGTATTTAGGTCCGGGATAGCAGAAAAATCCAGTTTTAACAACAACAAAATCATTTCTGTACCTCAATAGGAATACAGGTTAGCATAAAATAAACCCAATTTTATTTTAATTGCTTATCTTCTTCGAGGTTATTCCATAATGACTACCTGCTTTATATGTGTGAGAAAGGAAAATAAAATCAATGCTGTCCTTCCCAGTCAGTGCCAGAAAGAGCAGTTGCATTACTACCCCAAATACAGGAACTCCAGGCAAACCTCAAAATGGCAGTTTTCAAGTTCCAGCCTTTGAAACTACATGTTCATCAATATATACAGCAATTGGTGAATCCCTTTGCTTTTCGCCAAGGAGAGGTGATATACCATAAACTTTTTCTTGCTTCCATTATTTTTCTTTCTGGCCACCTCTTATTAACCTCCTACCTCTTAAGCCTTGTAAATCATTAAGCAATTAATCATGAACTGCCTTGGAAAATCTCTTTCTATTGTTCTCTAGTATTGCTTTTAATCACACACTTCTTTTTCTTTTATCTTCCAAACTCAATTTATACTTAGTGCAATTGTAGAGGGATGGAAATCTTTATATGTCTTTCAAATTACTTCACACTATTCCCCTGCACAAAATAAGTGACCGGCAAAATGTTTTTCTTATTCTATGAACATACTCAGGACAATATGGTCTCTATTTGCTATTTTTTAAACACATACATTTTGCAAGTTATATTCAATTTGGTAGCACTGAAAACTTAGTGTAAAATCTCCAGGAAAGCATTGCCCTGTAGCAATAGACATTACTCAGAACACTATCTCTTTCTTACTGATTAATTTCTAATAATTATTCTTAGATTTTAATTGAGGATCCCTGATAAAACTATGCCTCTATCTGTAATAGCATTTATTCTCTCCTGGTTTTGAGAGCCTCTGGATGGTTTAATGATACTATATGTTTCTGGCCAATGAATATGACTGCTTACCTTCCCTACAAAATCCATCATTTCATTATACACACACACAAAAAAAAAACAAAAACTATGCTTTACTCTTTTACTTGAAGTATCTGAACACTTCCTCATTATAACATTAGTTCAACATTGAATTAATTTACCCCTTTTAGTCTTATTGCCATCAAATTATGTTAAACATGCTACATAGTGCCATGCTGGAATACTTGATTTCTATGGATATGCCACTCTCTTGGTACATATATATGTTGTAGTATTTTTAAAAAATCATTTTTTTTACCTGCAAACAATATTTAGTGCTGTAATTGACAGGATAAACGTTGGCTTCAGGGTAAATTCACCCATGGATGTTCTAGGAAAAAGTATTAAATGGACTTCTATGTTACTTTTTCTACAGCACTTTCTTCCTGTCTCTGGTATGGTATCACAGAACTATTATTTATTGTTTACATGCATTTGTAAACATAAACATAGATAAGTCCTTTCTCATTGTTTCTCAGTGAAGATGGCAGGTAGTAGTCATTTAATTTCTATTTCCAGAAAAACACATTTAACATGGTAGGAGAAAAAGGGGTTTTCCGGGTAGCATATTGCTTAAAATTGCGACTGCGTCATCAGTGTCATATGGAAGACCTGAACAAGGATCCCCTCTAAAAAAAATACTTGAAGCTGCTCCCCAAGGCAGCTATGATGCAAGGCAAACAATAATAATATTAATCTAATTGTGTGTTCATATTATCAGTGTGATTTAAATCTATACATAGAAAGTCCTTAAAAATAGCTTGTCACATACTTCAAACAGTTGATTAAACAAATTATCTTACTTGAACATTTTCATTCTTTTTCTAGGGAACTGAGCTTTTGGCCAGTGACCCTACATTCATTTATAACAAGTCAAGAAATGAAGAAAATGATATTCAGTTCAATATTAGGATAAACCCCACTGGTGTTGAGGGTTTTTTTTTATATTGTTCCAATAATTGCTATTTATTTTTACTATTTCAGAAATTTTGTTCTCATCCAACTTTTCTTGCCTAGTAACCAAATTACTAAAAATTTAATTGTGGTTTTGATGGTTATATTAAGGTGGTTAAATGAAAAGTATGTGCTAACATCTTAAATCTTCAGGGCCTAAGGAAACCTTAATGACCATAATCCATGGGACATTTGTTTGACAATCAAAAGCATCTATGACAAGAGCAGAGTGTAAACAAAGGCCTGGGCATGCTAAGATAGATCTGCCTCATGCCCTTCATGCACACTATCAGAGGGAAATGGGCAGCTTCCCACTCCCTCTGTTTCAGGTTTATCACACACACACACACACACACACACACACACACACACACACACACACACAGCATTTGCTAAGATAATTCAGGAAGAAAAATCATAATTCTGTAGGGGATTGCTGGTTATTCTTGGGCTCTATGTAGTTTGGAACACTTACACAAATGCTTCATCTAAATAAAGTGAAAAAAGCTTAGGGACAGAACAGGAGAAAGGGTGTGGATGCAAAGAATGGAAAGAAATAGTCAGTAAATATATCCTGTCTCTCCATACTTTTTTCTCCTGTGAAGCAAAAGCTTTTGATCTGTTGCTATGAAACAATAAAATATGTCACACTCGGGGTCGAAAAGGCCTGTGGCTGGACAAAGAGTAAAATAAACTCTTCACCTTAGAAGATTAAATGCAATCATCTTGAGACTGATACCTGCTTTGGCATCAAGAGCCAGAGGAATCTCATTGTTAATTGAAGAACAAAAACTCTCCAACCAAAATGGACCACAGACAAGAAAAACACTTGGCAGTAATGGACAGGAGGGCTAATATGGTTCAAAAACTACACTCCCAATAACAAGACACTCAGGTCCTCCATAAATATGAGCTTGAATCAGAAAATTAAACTCTGAGCTAAAGATGATGCCGGTCCATAGCAACAGGGGATTACAGTTTCCTGCCGGGAAGGGAGTGAAATCAGAAAACAGAGCTATAGTTAATACAGAGAAAGGCAGGAAGAACTAGGAATTGAGCATGATGTCTATCCTGCGTGGGCAACTGCAAATGATAGAAAAAAAATATTTAAAACGAAATAGAAAAGGAGTAAATTTGCCAGGGTCATAACTAGATTCTAATCAGTTAATGGAGAATTGATGAACTTGAAATTATGTCTATATAACTATCCTGGCTTGGTGGCTGGAGAGATGGCTCAATGGTAAGAACACAAAGTTTATGCCCATAAGTCAAGATTTGGCTCCCAGCACCTAGGATAGGCAGAGTCACAACTGCCTGTGACTTCAGCTCCAGTGGCCTAAGGCCCCCTTCCATTAGTCATGGGAGCCCACACACATGTGTCATACAAACAGCAACACATGAGTAAAAATAAAAATAAACCTTTTTTAAAAATTACTTAGTTTATAAAGTAATTATTTTTTTAAAAAAAATGTAGGATAAAGATAAAAAGATTTTGTAGGAACTGAACAAAATTTTAAATGGTCTAATAGATGTATAATTTAATTAAAACATGGAACGATCATATAATACTGAACATTTTTAAGTGGGCTGGAAAATCTACAGCACACAGACATTTAAGTCTCACACTCGAATTAAGTGTTTGCATTGGTGTGTAAAAGACAAAATGCCAATGAGGATAGACACCAATCTCTGTGCAAGGGAAGGCTAGTTCAAGTGCCCTCTGCACCACTGCTATGAGTCTTAGTTGGGGACAATCTGTTGAGTTCCTGAGGTTTTCCTAGCTGTAAATTTCTCCCCATCCCCTTAATGGTGCACTCTGTCAAGTTATCTCTTTCTTTGCTCTCCCTCCCCATCTTTCCTCCAACTCAGCCATCTCGGCCATCTCGAGCCCTTGTGTTCCCATCTCCCACCCCCTCCACTCTATTCCTCACTCTCAGTTTACTCAGGAGATTTTAACCCTTTCCCCTTCCTGGGACAATCCATGTGCCCCTCCTAGTGTCCTCCTCTCTACTTAGCTTCTCTTGGGTTATCTCTGGATTGTAGCCTGGTTATCCTTTGCATCTAATATTCACTTATGAGTGAGTACATACCGTGTTTATTTCTGGGTCTGAGTTACTTTACTCAGGATGATGTTTTTTCTTGTTCCATCCATTTGCCTACAAATTTCATGATGACATATGACATTGTCTCTTACTGCTGAGTAATATTCCATTCTGTAAATGTACCATTAAGAATATACAGCAGATGACAACTGATATTCAACATGTTGATCTATCAGATGAAAGATGAATAATTCTCTGATATTCTATTCATGGCAATATGTATATTTTTAATACAATACAAGCTTTCTCTAGAATTCCCCCAGAATGCTATTAATCCTCATATTTTGTTTTTTGACAGCAGGGTCTTTCGAGTCAATTTTACCCTCTCTAGTAAATACCTCAAAAATTGCTCAGCCTCCACCCATTTCCCAGTTCTAAGCTGAATTTTGCATTTTGATGTATTCATTAAAGCAAATAAATACATAAGATATTTTAGCAACTGTTAAAATAGTCACCAAAGTCTAGCAATTGCTCAAAGATTTTTCAACTGATTGTGAAATGGAAAGGGTGTGGCATAGGAATGTAACAGAATATTATTACATTAAAAAAGAGGAAACTCATGGGACATGAAATGTACTGCTGTTTTAAAATATTTGTGTTAAATGAAATGAACCAGTATCAAAAAGCTACATATCATGTATTTCATAAAAAAAAAAATGTTGTCAAGTGTTTAGAGTGGGAAAATTGGATTTACTACAGAGAGTCATGGGGATGGGATGGGGTGTGTGTATACCTTTATAGGAGTGGAGTCTATGTCAAGGAATACTTTTCAAAATTGTCTTACATGAAAATTCTCCTAAAGTGTGGGAAAGGGACAAGGATGAAGAGGAGGAAAAAAAGGACAAAGAGAGCTATGGAAATGTGGAATCCTATACTTGAACTTGTCCGCAGTTCATATATACCCTACCACTTCACTCCGAATCACAGTCACCCTGTAGTAGAATGGGGCTTACTATGTGTACCTAAGTATAGCAGGTTGTATATTCTGCTGTCTGACTTCTGAGACAAATGGCTGGAGGCACATTCTATGGGAACACTCATTTTAAGAGCACTGAACAGCAATGTATGAAGTCTGAACACCTTGAAGCCCCCACAGTGAAGAGAACATAGAGAAAAATTGCCTGGAGAAATCTTGAGACCATCAAAGGACTGCCCATTTTGTTCCTGTCTGTCAGGAGTTCAGCCGACCCATAAATTGTGGGTTAGAAATTATTTGTCTTCCTGTGCCCTAGACAAATTTCACATTTGGAAGAAAAATGAATGATCGATGTTTTAAGCAATTAAACAAGAGCACGATTTGTGAAACAGTAGCAGATAAGTGGAACCAATATAGAAACAAATAATGGTCAGCAATTGTGTGTAAACAATCAGAATTAATTTGAATACCTCAGAAACCAGGAAACTCCAAAGGGACACCTTGCACAGCCTTGATGCAGGGGGAGGGGCTTGGACCTGTCTCAACTGAACGTACCAGGCTTGCTGACTCCCCATGGGAGGCCTTACCTTGTCAGAGGAGGGAATGGGGGATTGGGGTAGGAGGGAAAGCCAGAGAGGTAGGAAGAGGGAAGAGAGGGAGGTCTGTGATTGGTATGTAAAATGGGTAAAAACTTTCTTAATAAAATAAATAAGGGATTAAAAAAAGAAACTAGAAAACTTACACAATATAATTACATAGTAATTAATTTTACCTACTTTGGGACACTTATCCCCACCTCTGTTTAACCCAAAATTCTCCTGTCTACTCACAGGAACCACAAAGAGGGAAAAATTTATGCTTTAAATTTGACATTAAAAGAACAAAGTCTTTATAAAGTTACAACTGTCATCTGTTCTCTCTCATGTGCAAGATTGTGTGTGTGTGTGTGTGTGTGTGTGTGTGTGTGCGCGCACACACACACACACACAAGACACAAAACTAGGAAGGGTACTAGGAAAGGGGAGGAAGGGATCTATGTGAGTTCAAGGCCAGCTTGGTCTACATCTGGAGATCTAGGACAGGCACCAAAACTACACAGAGAAACCTTGTCTTGAAAAAAAAACAAAAAGAAGAAAGAAAGAAAGAAAGGGAAGGAAGGAAGAAAGGGAGGAAGGGAGGGAGGGAGGGAGGGAGGGCGGGAGGGAGGATAATACAATCCATATGATATGAAAGTTGAAGGGAAACTAATTAAAATAAGCAAGAACAAAAGGTGGGCAATGACATGAGATGACACTGTGAAGACCAAATAAGAACAAAGAATAATAATTTACATGGATGAAATTTTCATATTAACACCCATTGCTTTTTATGCTCCCTTAAAATTAATTTTAAAACTTAGTGTCACCATCAGCTGTGATAAGGGATTCCGGAATTCTAATAAATACATTATGATGTGCAATCATCAAACTCCAAAATATCATACCACAGTCAGCTTTGGAGTCAATGAAATACAGTTGAATGCTTATAAAATGACTTCTGGGTGATTGTATAATGTGTTTCTCTCTGTAAATGACAATATTGTGTAAGCAGAGTTAAAGCCATTTATTGGCCCATTCTCACTCTCAGAACTCAGTTATAAATGCACAGGAATGATCTCACAGTAAAATGCATAGTTTCTAAGGCTGTAGAAATTTCTTAGCAAAGAACTTTAAGCTTTCCTTCCAAGCAGTGTCTGTACAAACCCAGCCCCACCTCACATCTGACTGAAATGCTGGATGCTGAAGAGTTCCTGGTGGAGCTGCCCCTATGTAATTGAAGAACAGTCAACATTAACACTAACATTGCTAAGATTATAAAACCAGGAAGAACTATAATGAACTATAAGCTAATGTACTGGACGTCAATTCAATTGTCAATTCAGAAGAAAGTATGGACATGGACAGGAGAAGCCTAAGTCCCTCTTCACGTTAAATGAAGAAGCATCACATTCTCCCTTGTGTTCCAGGTTTTCTCATCTTCCCATCCTTCTTCTTTAAGCAGTAATAACTGTGAAAGATTGGGCTATCACTGACACATAGAAATTTCAGAATTTCTCTTCTTTTCTGGTTATGAAAATTTTCACAGGGCAATGAGCTAGGGTAGAAATTCATAACCAATTTTCTGCACTAACATTTGTTGATCTCTTGTTAATTGCTGCTTCCTGAAGGAGCTCAGAGCCGAACCCAGAATATAATGAGTAATAATAATAAATCATAGCCAGTGCAACAACAGAAATCTGCACAAGGTACAGATGTGGCATCAATGCATAACTAATTCTTCTGGACTAGAAAAGCCTCTCTGGTCGCATCCAGATGGGTGATTACTGCACATTTATTTGAGTTCGCCTACAGGACAGGTGGTGAGTGGGGCATTCCAAGCAGAGGGAATACTCCATGCAATGATCGGAGGCCACAAACAGCATGATGTGTGGCATTTGACACATCACCAAGTATGATTAAAAGACTATTAGGAGAAATGAGCAGGAGTAGATCAAAACAGGCCTGTTAGCTTATGCCACAGAGTTTGGAGTCTATAATGTAGGCAAGTGGGGAAGGGTGAAATTCCTGAAGGTGAAGAGAGATATAATTAGGCAAGTAGTTTTTTTAGAGATTGCTTTCTCAGCCATGTAGAGGTGGGTCAGAATGAGGTAAATTTTAACTAGAGATTGTTCAGGTGACAGTTTAATACTTCATTGTCAGATGATGAAGAGCTAACAAGTGGAAATAAAAGTGATATTTGAACAAGAAAAAAATATTCAAGCTCTAGTGGATAAAGCGTGGTGACTGATCATGGACATTGCTCAGAGGCAGACGTAGGGAGCGGTTGCTAAGTCTTGGCAGGTTTGACTGAAGCAATGCATTTGGGTAGGGAGATGAATTCAAGCTTGAGAATTCTAACGTGGCCATGGGAAATTCAAGGAGAGCTGAATGTAGACAGATGATAGTGAGAATTCCCACTAGCGTTTTGGAGTTCTAGCTAATGGCTCACATGATTGGGCTGTCATCCTCACTGGGGTATGGTCTCTGTGAGCAGTTGCACATGGGCATCTCCATCAAGAGTACCGTCTCTGAACCCCAACACCAGAACTTCTGTCCCTGCTCTGTGGCTTTTGAGCTGAACTCAAAGGGCCTGCGTGGGTGTCTTAATTATCTATTCTATGAAATGGGGCTCACAGAGAGTGTTAGCGAAGCACTAAGAACAGTGTCGCACACATAAGGAGGACAATGTTTATTACAGACGATGAATGAGGACTGAAAAGAGAGGCCATTTTATCTCAACTTGGGATTCTGAGGTTATTCTGACCTGGTGTGAAGACACAGATCCCAAAGTTTTGATCCTGATTCTCTGACAAAGAAACGGAAGAGTGGAGGCGTTTTGTTTATTTCCCCCCTTGCTTGTTAGTTTGAATGTTTTGGTGAAAGCTGACTAGGCACTCAGATTAGTTGCTAGAAAGAAGTGAAATATAATATTCTGCCTCTGTTAATTCTTGTTTATTTTATTTTTTTTAGCAATGCCACTTGGAGAGGACACAAATGTCAAGGCTGTTCTGCTGTGAGATTTAGACTCAAGGTAGCATATGGTTATTATAGAAAGCCCTCAAATCAGAAAAAAAATAGGCTTTTTCAGATTTTAAACTTTGTCTAATTTCACTCTGGAACATGGTAGAAAAACAACTCCCCATGCCAATCTGATGGGAAGAGTCAAGCCTGCAATGTAACAGAAGAAATACTAGACTATTTTTTTTCCTAGAAAAAGAGTGTCCCAGTCAGCCCTACACAGTGTAAATCTAAAGAACGACTTAAAAGCCTGTTTCTGTCAAGATGCCTCCTCACCATCTTGTTAAAGTTCAGTGACTCCTGCAGAATCTCCCAGAATCACCTCCAACCCTTCCTGTCACCTCATTAATTGTAAATCTCTACCAAGCAGCCTGAGGTTTTGCATTGCACTTTTCTGCCTCCCCATCTTACTCAGAGTTAACCATTTGATGTGCCTGAAGCGATCACTTGAATTTCAAAACTGCTGAAAAATTTTTCTTGGTAACAACTTTGTCATACAACCCGAGAGCATAGTTGACTGAACACATGACATTATTATAAAACCAGATCTCAGCTTATCTTCATTTGGGGGTCTTTTTTTTTTTTTTCAAAAACAATAATGTAGCCGATTTCACGTCAACTCACAACCAGGGTGCTATCTTAATTCAGTCAAAAGTAAAAGAAGTGCTGTATTGGAACTTAGAGAATTACAAGGTCAGAATCCAACAACCTTGCCTGTTTGGTGATAGCCCACTTTATATAAAAAATCAATTGTCTTAAGTAAGTTCCTATTTTGTATAAGCATATACAGTTGGGCAACACATTCCTGTCTAATTCCCACTATGATATAAAATAATACATAAAGATTGTCATATTAAATAAACCTTATTTCCAGATTCTGATGGTGATATCTTTTTCAAAATGTGGCTATACAAAGAACAGTTACAGTGCAGAAAAAAATTGCTGTAAGAACTGAAACTCTCCTCAGCAATAAATTCAAAATAAAATTAATGTTACTTTTATTAAGGGATAAATTTGTTTCCATTATAAAAATTTAGCAGGCTTTTGGAGAACAATTTTCTTGGCCCAGGTCTCTTACAAAAGCTATCCAAAGGAGCATGAAATCATGCCATCTTTTCATAAATTTCCCTGTAGCAAGCAGAAGCATTCAAAATCATTTCATTTGTTCAGACGGTGAGGACTCTAAAGGGACTTAGACCTGTACTGCAATCACCAGCACCTGCAAAATTTATTCTGGGCCTCAGCACACACCTGTGAGCTTTCATCCATCCACAACAGAATGGCTGCTGAGCACCAGGGCAGAGGGATTATCAGCCTCGTCCTGGGATTTGCTGTCATATTTCCACAGCACACATGACTGAGGCTCCCGCCCACATATTCAAGATTTCTGATTATCCAGTCCCAATACATCCACTTCCTTCATGATCACTTAAGCCCTGAACTGTGTCTTTTAACACTACTACATCTTGAAGTACCTTGCCTGATTTAGCTTGTCAGGCACAAACCTCAGCTTTTACTTGTGGCATTCTGGATTCCACCCCACGTTGTTTATTGTGAAACTGTGGCAAATGCATTTATTTTTTTTAAGAAAAATTATGTGCTGTGGAGGTATGCCTGGTGATAGAAAATTAGAAACTCATTTTACTTACATTGTTTGCCTATCAGGCAAGCACCTAGCTCCTGTTTTGGGTCTTACTTGTGTGTCTTTTCTCTCTACCTCCCATGAGTCTCATACATGGGTCTCACAGTCAAGGCCATTCTACAGCATCATAAATATGTATACAGTATAGAACCTGTTGTTCTCTTAACATATGAGAAAAGCAAATCATTGAAGAACTCAGTCAATTAAGATACAGTGAATTAAACTTGAATTTCAAAGTTGTTGTCTCTGGAAGATACACACTTATCCAAGGAGATTACTTTCTTTTGGGGAATGAACTTTTGATATTGCAAGCTGTACCCTACTATCTTAGTTTGGGTTACTATTGCTATGATGTAACCTCATGACCAAAAGCAACCTTGAGAGGAAAGGGCTTATTTGTCTTAAAATTCCACTTCCATGGTCTATAACTGAAGGTATTTGGGACAGGAACTCAAACAGGACAGAAACCTTGAGGCAGGAGCCGATGCGCAGGCCATGGAGGGGTGCTGCTTACTGGCTTGTTTTCTCTCACTTGCTCACCTTGCTTTCTTATAGAACCCAGGAACACCAACTCAGAGATGGAGCCACCCACAATGATATTGACCTGCTCAAATCAATCAGAAATTTGGAAAATGTTCTGCAGGCTTGCCTACAACCCAATCTTATGGAGGCATTTTCTCAATTGGGGTTCCCTCACGTCAAATAATTCTAGCTTATGTTAAATTGACATAAAATTAGCCAGAACACATAGATGGCCATTGCAGGGAAGATTACCATGCAATGGATCTCTAGGCCAGCACCATCCTAGAGCAAATTCTAGGCTTTGAGACTCTCTTGTCTGGTAGATTGTTTACCAATTGTAGTCACAATAATAACTTCTCTCTTACATCCTGTATTAGTTACTTTCCTTGTCACTGTGGCAGAACACTTCCCAGAAGCAAATTAATGGAGGACATATTGTTTGGACTCATGGTTTCATCAACTCTCAGCCTACTGTGGCAGAAAAGAACTCAGAGTAGCTCTGGCTGGGAGGTAAGAGCATGAGACTTGGATTATTCACACAGTGTAGAACAGAAACAACTACTTTAGGCCATAGTCAGAATTAGGTAGAACCATTTTTATTGGAAATATTTTTTATATAGTATAACCTGATTACAATTTCCCCTCCCCAACCTCTTCTCAGTTCCTCTCTTTCTCCTCTCCCAACCAGATAGACACTGTCTCTCACTGCAAAAGAAGAAGGCATCTAAGGAATAATATTAACAATAATAATTAAATAAGATAAAACAAAGACAAACCAAAATAAGACAAAACAAACAAAAGAATAAAAGCCAAATAAAAAACAAAAAAAAACCACCACACAGAGATACACATGAAACCAAAATCTATTATATAGAGGCAAAGAATCTGTAAGGTAAAAATATAAATAAATAAATAGATAGATAGATAGATAGATAGATATAAATAAATAAATAAATAAATAAATAAATAAATAAATAAATAAATAAATAAATAAAAAGTGCTCTGACACTTAAAACCTCTCCGGATGTTACTGCATTTGTTTTATTGTTGAGCATCTACTGGGCGTGGAGCCTTAAGAATAGTTTCTATGCCCAGTAAAAGTTCCTTGGATTAAAGTAACTTTTATTTGAAAGTGGCTGTCAGTTGGTGCTAGCTTCTGGGTCAAGGATAGAGACGTGCCCACTTCTGCCTTCAGTTCTAGGACCTTATCCGAACAGTCCTGGGCCAGCTCTGTACATTCTGAGACTCTTTAAGGCCTTCCCTTAGTAACCAACTTCTATTAACCAAAGACTACCTTCTTTTTCTTTTGTGTGAAAATTAATTTTATACAATATATTGTGATTAACGGTCTCCTCTCCTCCCAGATACCCTGTTTCCCCATCCACCTGAATCCACATTCTTTCTTTCTCTTATCAGGATACAAATGTGCATCTAAAAAAAAAATAACAATGATGAAAAATAGACTAAGTAAAAACAAATCAAAATAGGACAAAATAAAAAACCAACAAAAGAAAAAGATCCAAAGGAAAAGTTCAAGAAACACATATAGTCACAGGGACACAGACAAATATCCCATAAAAACACAAAAATCAGAAACCATAATATATACACAAAGGGCCTGTAAGATTAAACAAAAAGAAAATGAAAAGAAAAAAAGAAAAAGGGGCCCTGACAAAAAACTTCCAAAAATGCCATTGAGTTTGTATTGTGTTAGTCATGTACTGCAAGGTATGGGGCCTGAGGTTAAGACAGTTTTTATACCTAGTAAGACTGCATTAGAGAAAATTAATTTTTCAGCTATGAGTAGTTATCAACTGAAGATAGCTTCTGGGTTTGGGATGTGGGCTTTCGTCTACTTCTGCATTCATCTCTAGGACCCCATCAGGTCCAGACCTTATCAAGTCCTCTACATGATGTCACGCTATCTGTGAATTCATATGTGCATCACTCCAGCTGTGTTTAGAAGCCCTTGATTCTTTGATGTTCTCTATGCCCTTAGTTCTTACAATCTTTCTAATCCCACTTCCACTGAGTTACCTGAGACCTCACGGGAGATATTTGATGGAGACATGGCTTTTAGGATTGAGTGTTTCAACGTCTCTCACACTCTTGACATTATTCAGCTATGGGTCTGTATATTTCTTCCCATCTACTTGGAAGGAAGCTTTTCTGATGATGGCTGAGTAAGACATTGATCTATGAGTATAACAGAATATCATTAGGAGTCATTCAATTACCTAATTCCTTTAGCAGAACAATAGTATTTGTTTTCCATTAGGTCCTTGACCTATTTAGAACCAGGTTGTTGGCCACCCAAGATAGGACACTTTGGGGATGGGTTTCATTTCATGGATTATTCCATAAATCCAATCATATGGTTGGTTATTCCCACAAGCTATGTGCTACTGTTTCACTAGAGAATCTTGTACACAGGTCACCATTGTAGATCAAAGTGTTTGTGATGGGTTAGTGTTTACCTTTCTTCCTGGTTATTGTGCAGAGTACTCTCTATTACCTTGAACACTAGTCAGCAGGGGTGGAGCTCCAGGTAGGCACTAGTACAACTTCTCCATGTTCAATCACTTGAATTGGTGTTGCCTTCAGCAATATGTCTTTACTATCAGTTTCGGGGGGGGCATAGCCTGAGTTGTTTGATGGTTCCCGGGGGGGGGGGCTGTTTTGGTTAATAACTTTATTAGGATTAACATTCCCAGAACTGGAGCTTCATTAGGTGATGAGAGAGGTCCAGATAGGATTCCATCTCCCCTGTCATTTGGCAATTTCATTTAGATCACCTTCATATGTATATATACAAATTTCAGGAAGTTTCAACTGTATTAGGTTTTCATATGGCATTCTAAATGGCCCTTAGTTTAGCTGTCTCTCTCTGTTTTCCTTCTCTCACCTTGTCTTTCTTCTGCTTCCCATTTTATCTTCCCATACCAGTCATCCACAACTATCTACTCTATTTCCCCTTCCTAGGGTGATCCAAGCCTCCTTCCTAGGCATGTACTCTATACCTAACCTCTGCTGTAATTTAGACTCTAACTTGCCTATGGAAGGCTGAAAAGCTAACACCCCCATAGTAGCAAAAACATACTATATTTGTCTATTTTTGGTGGAGGTTACTGTGGCAGAATCTTTGTTTAATTATGCAAAGATGTGCTGCATTTGTTAAACTATGTAAAGATATGTTGCATTTGTTTAATTAGGTAAAGGTGTGTTGCCGTTTTACCTTGCCTTCCTTAGGTACCCTGATTGATCTAATAAAAAGCTGAATGGCCAATAGCAAAGGAGGAGGTATAGGTGGGACATCTGGGCAGGGACAGTGAGGAGGAGGAGGAATATAGGCTTGGTGGAGAAAGAAAAAATGATGCCAGGGAGATGCCAGGGCCAGCCAGCTAGTAGGACATCCGAATGAAAGAAAGGTAAAAAGATCTAAGGCAAAACTAAGATGGATAGAAACAGGTTAAATTAAGTTAAAGAACGCTGGTGGGATAACTCTAAGCTAGGACTGAGCATTCACAATTAGCAATAAGTCTCTGTGTCTATTTGGGAGCTCATTGGCAGCCCCAAGAAAATTACAGCTGCAAGTTACCTCATTCTGGATGAATTTTTCTAGTTTTATCCATTTGTCTGTGGATTTCATGTTTTCTGTTCTTATTTTTAACAGCTGAGTATTATTCCATTGTGTACATGTACATAGTTTTCTTGATCCATTCATCTGTTGGTGGGCATCTAGTCTGTTATCTATTTCTGGCTATTATGAATAGATTAGCTTGGTTAAGCAAGTGTTTCTGTAGTAGAGTGAAACATCATTTGAGTATATGTTCAAGAGAGTTATAGTTGGATCTTGAGGGAAATCTAATTCTAGCTTCACACTGACTTCCATAGTGGAAGTACAAGTTAGTACTCCTATCAACAATGGAGAGTGTTCTCCTTTTCCACATCTTTGTGAGCATGAGATTTCATTTGTTTTACTGACCTTGGCCCCTCTTGATGGTGTAAGACAATTTTCAAAGTGGTTTTGATTTGCATTTCCATTATGACTGAAGTACTTAGTCATTTGTGTTTCTACTTTTCAGAATTTTCTGTTTAGATCTCTACTCCAATTCCTTTTAATTGGTTTTCCTGATGTCAAGTCTATTTATATATTCTTTAGTTCTTTATATATTTTAGATATTAGCCCACTATCAGATGTGTAGTTGGTAAAACTATTTTCTTATTCTATAGCATGCCATTCTTCAGATGATGGTTTCATTTGCCATACAGAAGTTTTTGAGTGGCATTAATATAGCCAAGAAAAACCACGCAACAAAATGCTAATGTTCAGCAACAAATCCTGAAGATTTTAGCCATCTTATACTGCAAAAATCATTGAGTCCAACTTCAAAAGTAATAATTTTAGCAATAACTGTTCAAAAATTCCAAAGTTTCCTCTGTGACTTGAGTCATTTCTTAGTTGTAAGTGACTCTACACTCACCATGGAAATGACATATTTCTAACATACAGTTGCTCTCATGAAACAGTTCCAACCCAAAAGGGAGAAATGTGGAGATAACTAGAAAAGATTAGTTCAAATCAGACCAAAATCCAGACAGTAAACACTGAATATTACAACTCCAAGCTCAGCACCTAGAGTATGTGGCATCATCTTTGACCTAGTCACTCCAGATTTGCCCACTTGCCATTTGCAGCATACCTAGCATCTCTCTTGAGCCACGCAGACAGGAAGCCTTCCTCAGCAGGCACTCCATATTTCTGGTATATTCCACATCCTGGAATCTCCAGTGTAAACTAGACTTTTGCCTCAAATCTTCCCACGTAACCCATGCTACGGTTTTGTTCATGGGGACCCAATTTGGCTATACATTGCTTGGGCTCAGTAACTTTTCTGTGAGAACTTGGTACATGTTCTCCATTCTTACAAGATCAGCATTACATGAGTGGTCCTAAGTCCAATAGTCAGCACAAAGAGTAGAGAAATCCTCTACTGTGTGCATCCATGGGTGTGCATGGTTGAACTGGGGAAATACTTCCTAAGGAGGCCTTGCTTAAGGTGTGCATTCCACAGCACTCTCTTTCCAGATGCTCTTTCTGGAAATTAATTAATATCTTTCAAATGAGTTTTCATTTTTACATCTTGAAGTCTTTATAGGTTTGGTTTTAGACTCAGAGAACCTTTTATATTGCCTAAACACAAAAATGTGGCTCCTTTTTAATGCTGTTAATATCCTTAACAATAACATACCAGCCTTTTTTTTCTGATAATGTGTTTACTCCCCAACCCTTGACAAACTGCACATTTTTAAACATCATTTTCAGGGCTCTTTTATCTCTGCTTTCACTGTAAAGCTTACTAAAGACAGTGCATTGCAACAATTCCAAAGTCTGAATGTAACAGTGTCTTCCCGTGTTCTCCAACCAATACATTAGCCCAGTGCTGTTGAAGTCAGCCTCAGTCAAGGTTTTGGAACGCAGAAACAATACAGGAATATTTTTATATTTTTACTTCTATCCCAGTCCCCAGAAAAGTGCTACTATATGACATCTTATCACAGTCTTTACTCTCCACATTCATATTTCACCTTCTGGATTCTCACCGAAATGACTCATAAATATCTACAGTATTCTGGATTTTCTCTAACCCACAACTCCAAACACTTCTACATACCTTTCATAAACCAGTTCTAAAGACCTAAGAATCCTATAGTCAGATTTATTACAGAAATTACCCCACTTTTTAGTACCAATTTGCTTTATTGGCTATCTATTGCTCTGACAAAATAACAAGGTAAAAATCAACTTAATAGAGGAATAATTTATTTTCTCTCCTGTTTTCAGGCAATGGTGAAAGATTAATCAAGGTGGAAAGAGCACTGTTCTCACTGTTGGGCAGTTCCAATAACAGAGGCCAAGAAGCAAAGCACAGAGACAAGAACCACACATAGTTAAAACCTCCAAAGCCTACCCCTAGTGACCAACTTCCACTATCCAAGTGTAACCTCATAAATTTTCTACAGACTTCAAAATTATACCACACAGTAGAGACCAAGAATTTATCACATAAGTATTTGGCAGATATTTCAGATTCAAACCATAGCTCATAGCTTCTATTATGCTAGTATGCTCTGTGTGTGTGTGTGTGTGTGTGTGTGTGTGTGTGTGTGTGTGTGTGTGTGTGTACAAATGCATGCCCACACACATGCATGTATGCTCCCATGTGTACTCTCATAAGAAATGTGGCCAACCTTCACTGGGCAACATCAGATGGTTCCTTAGTATATTTCCTTTCAAAAAAAGAGTAGTTACCTGTCTCCTTTTCATTGAACAGTTTTCCTTCATCTATAAATTTTCTTTTCCTCTGAGGGTAGGCAATTCTGCTTTTAAAATAAAGGTCTATATCCATGGCTTTTATGATCATAAATTGATAACAAAATTTATCAATTAGGGTCAGTTGTCAATATAGTACAAAGTGGATGTACAGTGTAGAGGGCCATGTGCAAAGTACAGACAAATGGTGAAGAACCTTTACCCATCAAATGAAACATTTGCTTATCTTCTAAATTACATTAATCGCCCACCATTTTCATTGGTGATTTAAAATATTATTGATAATGGCTTTATTTTTATCAAGTTTCACAGGCTCACGAAATGTCTTGTGGTGCCAATTTGACTGTGTTTACTTAAAGAAAATACATTAGAAGCCTCAGATCACCTTATAATTAAAATTGTGCACATATAAAAATAGTCAGAACTTACATTCATTCATTTGCATGAAGTTTTGACGTGCATTGGTACCCAAAGCATTCTTGCTGGGGAACCACATAATCAATATTTAGAAAAAGGAAGAGGAGGAATGGTGGAGAAGGAGGAGAAGAGAGAGGAAGAAGGATAGGGAATGGAGGGAGGGGAAGGAAGGGTGGGTGATGATGACATGGGACTGAAGAACTCGAAAAGCGTCGTGTGAGTGTTGTACATTTGCAATGTTATATTGGGACTCACTCAGAGCTATTCTGGTTTGCATGTGACCCTCAGGCCATTAGCTAGACAACCCTGCTCTACAAAGTGACTCTGCCATTCCTTTAATCAAATGGAAGGACTGATTTTTTTCCCCTCTCTTTGAGTGTGGACTAGGCTTAGTACTCACTTTGTGCAATGAAATGTGGCAAAAGGGACACTGCTGCATTCCCAACTTTAGCCTTAAGAGCTTTATAGCTAAATTCAATATGAGTGTGATCCAAATCACACCAGCAGCAAATGTCATCATTATGTCCACACAATCATGGACCATTGTGTTGTAAGAAAATTGTATCATCTTGTGGTTGAATACAGCAAAAACTAACTGAAACACATTGTCAGCTTTTGAAGTGCCTGAATTCCCACACATACTTGAGTTGCTCAGGGAGCAGAGGCATGCATTTTAGAAAAACTAAAAATGAATATGATAAAATTAATGAATTTATATCACAAAATTGAACACTCTTCATCTAAATTTTAAGTGTCACAGACTCTCAAATACACTGACACCCCTGTGACAATGTACCATATTTTACCAGTTTTGAATGCAAAACAAATTCAGACTGCTATGGTCTATATAACTAACCAATGAGATGTTTGCATTTTGCTAGAAATATTCCTTTGAATAATCCCTCTGATAAAACCCATGAAGTGGGTGATGCCATTAATTATAGAGTCCTCTAAGAACTAAAAGGCTTTCTGATGAAAAACAGGAAGGGCTTTTTGGTACTGACAAACACTCTCAAACTAAAGGATTTATACAATGATTCTACTCTTGAGGTATCTTACAGCCTCAATTACTCAGAAGAGCAGTTGAGTCCTTTTAGCACCTGTTTATTAAAATGAAAGACTTATTGAAAATAACCAATTATTTTTTCCATACCTGTTGCCTATTTATCAGCATTCACAGCCAGTATAGTCCTTTATATGCTTTGAAAGAAGAGAAAATGAATCAGTGTTCAGCTCAGAATTTTGAATATTCTCTCTCTCTCTCTCTCTCTCTCTCTCTCTCTCTCTCTCTCTCTCTCTCTCTCTTCCCCTAGTATTGAGGATTGAAGCTAGATGAAGTACAAATTATCAAGTAAACTACCAAAGACTTATGTGTTCTGGGCACTCAAACATTTTTGACTTGCAGTACAAAGTCCCATGATGAGTATATAGTACTTACCTGTATTTGATAAGCAACACCATAAAAGTAATAGACATCCTGTGTTCCTATACAAATCTGATAGAAATCATTGATATTTATTGTGTGCATTTTATATGAGTTTGGATTCTATGCTTCTGCAGTTTAGTTTTACATGAACTTGACACAAGCTAGAGTCATTTGGTAATAATGAACTTCAACAGGGACATGTCCCCACCAGATAGGACTGTAAGCAAGCCCATGGTGTATTATCTTGACTTGTGACTGTTATAGGAGTGCCCAGTTCACTGTGGGATGCCACTCCTAGACTGGTGGTCTTTAGTGCTATAAGAAAGCAGACTGAGAAAGGCATTAGGAACAATTCAATAAGCAGTGACACTCCTCCATGGCCTCTGCATCAGTTTTCACCTACATGTTCCTGCCTTCAGTTTCTGTCCTGAATTCCCTCAAATGATGGACTGTGATAGGGAATTATAAGTCAAAATAAACCCTCTCTTTCCTAAGTTACTTTTGGGTGTGATGTTTTATCACAGCAATAGAAAATCCCTTGGAAACAGTGCTGCAATACTACAATCTAAAATGCTTTTATTAATCTAAGACAACAATATAGTATTACATCATCATTAGTTTTCTATATTCCTCCATTCTACAATTATTCAACAGTGGTACTTGAATCAATTACAGTCATTTTTCTAAATACTCTTAAATAAAGCAAATTATTATATTTTTATGTCATTGAGACTCACTGAATGTAAAGCAAAAATGAAAAATAAGTGTTTTCTCCTTTTCAATATTGTTTATCTTCTTTAAAAAATGAGTTTTTACAAAGAGTATTACAGGGTAGATCACTTAATAGTGATTCTGATTCAAAAACATTAAATTTCTGAATATGTCATTCTGGTCTTAATATCCAACAGAAATCAGGAAAATTAAGAAAAATAGATAAACTGTATATTCCCAAAGCTTGAATGAGTTTAGATGATTCTTCTGTGTAGACTAAATTCTTACTAGCAGCTTGTGACAGACCCATGAAAAAAGTTCTGCCAGGAGAAATATCCTGTGTATTATCTCCCTGTTTGCACAGTAAGGCCATCATACTTCCTTCTTATTGACTTATATTAAGTAGGAAAGCCACTCAACAGATTGATTCAAATATCAGAAACAGAAAATGCAAGCTCAAATACAGTCATAGTGGTAGAGATCCAATAGCTGATTCACATATTTTAAGCAATAAAACTAGTTAAATAAAAAATGCACCTTTCACAGGTCACATCTGATGCAATTTGAACAAGCAGTTTATTCAGTCACAACACAGTTTCTGAGCTTACATATTCTTAACATTTTTGATTAAGTCACTGGCTGTTCATATCTCTGTGCTATGTGCAGTACTGATGTTTTTCTGCATGTGATAGAAAAGTAGAAGGTGTTCCACACTTATTCAAGCTTATATGGAAAACTTAATAAAACCATGTCTGTGAAATGGCTGTGCACACTATTGAAACCCCCTGGGGTACATTCAAAATCTATTTAATTTGATTATAATCCAATAATATCAACATTGCTCAGGAACTGCAAATACTCATTAATTAAGTGTTCCCATTGCTATGGGTTAACTATGTTTGATCTTGAGGTCAGTTCCAACAAGGTTTACCTTTATTCCTTGAGTCTTTTAAATATGAAAAATATTTCTTATATGTATTTCTATGAGATGGAGGACATAAAAACAAAGTAGGAACACATACAACTTTTATAAAAGAGAACACAGGTAAATTCTTAGAGCATGCTAAACCAGACTATATTAACTCAGATAACTCTAGCAAAATTCTATTATCCTGCAGAAATGTGCACTTGACCTTAAAGACTTTTAGTGTGTGTTTCATACCTGCCACCTGTCAATTACTTCTATATTAACCAAAACTAGTGTAGGCAGGAGGCATAATGTGATGAGTCTGTGAAAGTTAATGATCCAGGACAGAAGTAAGGCTTGGCTTCAGAAAGGTCTTTGAGGCCATGTCTGATCATATCCAATATGAACAAGAGCAGATGGCATGCCAGCAGCACTAGGACTCCAGCACTGTGGGATTAGCCTGGCATCTCCATAAGTGTTCAGAAACAGGGATTAAGAACTTTAACCCTGACAGATACTTTTCTCACTCTTACATTTTAAATGTTCTATGAGCTCGTTCTGCCTCAACATGACAAATGAGGCTTATATTCCTCTGAAAGTTGCCTTACAAAATCAGTGTAAAAAATATGGAAGCAAATAAAGACATCTTGCTTTCAGTTTCAGCTTGATCTAGAACTAGAGGAAATATAAAAATGATTGGATAAAATGTTTTAAAAGAGAAATTAGAAAATCCTGTTTGTGCTCACTCTTTAGAAATTCCATTTTACTTACTCTTTGAGTCCATGAAAATAAAATCTATCATGCACATGATGAAGAATAAGAAAATAAAAATCAATGTTTAAAAGAAGGAAACCAAGCAGACAGCAAAGAGAGAACAGGCTTACCATAACAAGAATGATGGAATGCTGTTGTCCTGTCCCTTATTTTGTTTAGCATTGAGGACTCTATGTGTCAAGTGCACTGATGAGTCTGCTCCTACCACTGTTCACTGTATGGTTAATATATATTTTGTTGAGTGATAAAAGCTCTTCTTATTATTATTCTTTCTGTTGCTTTTTCTACTCCATTCCTTTTCTGTTCTGTTCTTCTACCCTGATGTTTCCTTTCTTTCTCTTTCATAATGACTTCTTTATTTTTTTTCCATTACAGCTTATACATCCCAGCAAAATCAGTAAAAAAAAAAATGCTGGTGTATGGTAAATTTCTAATATAGTAAGGCAGGGGATTCAGTAACTGTGGATGAACCTGGAGTAACTGCTGGGCAGACAAATATGTATGTTACTAGTCAGACAGAAACCACCCAGCTGCACTCTGACAATACTAAAAGGAACATGCTACGAACAAACAAACTATTCTTCCTTAATAGTTTACAGTGCAGATAGAATCCTCACCATTCCTCTCCATCTGGCTCAAGACATGAATTATCCCACTGTCCAGCATTGCTAACTGATCATGCGTCACCTAGCACCTGTCTCCGTTATTAGATCATCGTCACAGTAGTAGTATAGTAGTTCTAGTGTGGAAGGAACTCTTACCTTACTTAGGAGCATCTTGGCCCAATAATATTAATACATGTAATTCATACATCCTAAGCATAAGTGCATAAAGTGTATCTTCTGATTGAAAAGGTATAAACACAATAAGAATATGCTAATGAGATTTCATTATTGAAATTTGTTATGATTGTCATATTTTAATTTTAGTTGTTATGAATCACTCACTGTGCTATTGAGTATCTGTTTTATTTTCATAATTGAAACGTTCCACCATGAGATTTCAAGAGACTCAATATTCACAAGAAACTTAATCCCAGTTCTGAGAAAATGATGACTCAGAAGGCACACCTTAAGGCTATGTAGGCAGTAAACAGTTACTCCCAGGAACACTCTTTAGTGGAGCTGACTAACAGTTGAGCAGAGAACTCTAATGATAACAAGCTTCAGGCATTGTCACTCAAGGGTGGGCATTTGTATTATGTGGTTTCTTGAGTTAATAATAATCCTATATTTAAACCCAATAATCTCAACTGTTGAAACTGGTCTTTATTGGAATTATTTGGTCTGTAATTACCCTTTCTACCTGGATCAATACAAATTAAGTCCTCAGGAAATGTCATGTAAACAAATGCTTAATTTATAAATTATACATAGATGCATACATATGTAGTAAAAACATTTATAAACACACATCTAACATATATATTTGTAATATATAGACACACATGTATATATATTTATATATATATTCACTTTATATAATGTATATTCATATATGAATTATTTGGTACTATACATAATGTCAGGCACTTTCTCATGGTACATCTTAACCATATTCCTTACAGACAAAGGACATTGACTATAGTCACTGAAAAGAATTAACTTTATTGCTGAGAAATGCTACAGAAGAAAAGAGGATTTTAAAACCAATTGGTGTTATGAATTTCTTTGAAATAAGACACAGCGTCAATGTGATATCATTAATTTCTAGTGCTCAGCATTTTTATAGTAAAGGAAAAATAGATGCATATTCAGGAGACAGAGACGGGATCAAGAAGGGCCACATTGCCAGTGGAGGCAGGGTACTCAAAGGCAAATCCTACCACTGTTACATGAATGAAGCCAGAAAGTAAGGGTTGACACACTATCTTGATCTTGTGTCATAGATGTTAATAATGAGCTTCAAGTATAAAAGAATTCCTGATAATAGAATACTAAATAAATGTGTAACTCTGGAAGGAAAGACTGTTCCTTTTATAAAAATTCCAAGGAATCTATGACTTTGGTACACTTAAGAGTTAGCAAACCAGAAAATCTCTAAAGTTCTCTTAACATCTGTGCTTCTGAACTTTATGGTCTTTATGTCAAGATAAACCCAATTAATATTCCCAGAATGTGTGATCAAAATTGAAATAATAACTATTGTATAAATATATCATCTTCTTACTTTTTACAATGTGCCAGGTGTGTTTCATTATAAGTAATATCTCATATAATATACAAACACAGCACATTAAATATGTATTTTTATTGCACCTTAAGCTAAAAACAAATACTCAGGGAAGATGATTTACCAAGTTTTAACAATGAGGCAGTAGCAGAGTATTGATTAAACCTATGTTGCCTGAAACCAGAACTGGTATTTGCAGCACCACACACCATAAAACTTTCATAAAGATGTAACAATCTATTAGCTTCTTCAAATAGATAGAAAGAAAAAAAAATTTTTCTTGAAAAATTTGGACCATGATTAAAGTACAGTATAAGAAAGGTATGGAAAAACAATTGTGCCTATTAGTATTTTAAGTGCCATATGTCTTGACTAAGACAACTATCAAATGGTTACATAAATAAAGTAGAGAGCACACAACAGTGTGTGTATGTTACTGGTCTAGACAGCCAGAGCTAACACAGATACCACCATGCATGTGGTACCAACACACTGAGATAACACCCTAGTGTCCCAACTCCCTGGATCTACCTTCCTTCATTTCTCCAGCTCAGTGAAGCTGCAGGTGAATCAGTCACTTGGGTTTGTCCCTAGAGGTGGACAATATTGCTTGTGATGTTTATCGGGTTATAAGGACAAAGGAGGAGATTCTGCTAGGCCGGATTCGCAGTGGCACAGCTTGTGACATCACACAGGACTTCACCTACAGAGTCATCCTTCATTCGTTTCCATTTTCTGCTGCTGCCATCTTACGATTTTGAATATTATGTTTGAAGCAAGGATTTTCGTTTTTATTTTACACTCTGTCCTGAATGTTATGTAGTTAGCTGGAAGTCGGTGTATAACATGTTTTCTGTTTGGTGTTAATTGAATTGTCAAGATTTATTCACATTAGAGCTGCAGCTCAGTGATGAGACGAACATTGAGGGTGAGAAGGTGACCCTCTGCTGTCTCCACAGTAACATCCATATCTAACCATCCATATGATGCATTTTATTACATTTCATCCCTTTCATCTAAAATGTATTAAGGCAGGAAAATGCCTTAATCGTCATCAAACTGATACTTCTATTTTTACAGTTAATAGTTTCAATTCAGTAAAATTGATTTAAGCTTTGAAAAAAGAATCAATTAAGCTGTCTCTCCTTAAGTCCTTAAGTCATGAACACTGCCTCTCAGGCACTGGAACTCAGTCTGATGAGGATATGTGTGATTGGCAGAATATATTCTGGGGGGGGGAGCAGGTAATAAGGCCTAGTAGTTGGTGTCTGACCATCCCAAAGCAGCTTAATCCATCCATCTGTGTTGGCAACACTTCAAGTGCTGTAATATGTCACCATGTGCATAACTATATTTAATGTGCAATGTATAAAAACCTTATTCTAAGTTTTGCTTAAACTTTATAATACATAAACCACTTCAGTAAAGCAAAAGATATTGTACCCCTTCATACCAAGGAAGCCTCAAATGCCATTGACATCCATTTTACAGGCATTTATAATTTAAGTTAAACAATGGATCATTAAAGATTAACCCACTCACTATGGAAGAATTCTGCATTAATTATTTCTTCATTTCACTTTCAATGTAGTTTAATTATCATTTGCATTTTTTCCTTTGAGATTTTCTTTGGGAGTTCTTTACACAGATTTCATAGTATCCTTTTTTTATGTTGAGAACAGTGTTTTTTAAACATGTCATTTGAGATGCAACTATGTTCTGTCATTGTGGTTGTTTGAATGAGAATGTCCTCCATAAACTCATATGTTTAAGTACTGGTCCCCATTGTTGGAACTGTTTGGGAAGGATTAGGAGGTGTAGGTTTGTTAGAAGAGGTGTGTCACTGGGGGCAGGCTTGTGGTTTGAATGCTACTCCTAGTGTGTCTCTCTTTGAAATCTATTTGTGGACCAAGATATGATCTCTTAGCTGCCACCATCCCTTTGACCCACCATCCTAGACTTTAACTATCTGAAGTCCTAAGTGCAATTAAACACTTTCTTTTATAAGTTGCCTTGATCGTGGTACTTTGTTTCAGAAATAGAAGAGTACTTACAACAATTGTTCTGTAGGCTTCTTAAAATTCTTGTGCTCATTCCTCATATTCTTGTGAATATGTTAATGGTCTAACATTGTCCTTTGACAGATGGTCCCTTAGGTTTTTCCTTTTGACCACAAATCCTATCATCATTTAATTAGTTTATTTCTATATTATTTTATTTATATGATGCATGTGCATGAAACACATTTTATACTTATTTTTTGAAAAATCTTTTGTATTTTGGGTTTTTTTTTAGAAATTCATAGAACATCAGTCAAAGTATGCACAATATATGCCTTGGTTTCTCTCACCAAATTTGTGAAGTACGGAGGACTTAGCACATTGATTACCACAGCACAGCAGCCTTGGTCCACAGTCATGTCAGTGGGAAATGGTAATGAGTCCAGCAGGTGGACTTTGTAATATGTTCCAGAGGCTCTATGTGTATTACTCCTTTAACCTGAAAAGTGATGTTGGGTATTTCTATTGTTGTGGAGATATGCAGCATCATGTTCTAACATAGGTCCTTCCATCTTAGTGTAGCTACAACCAGTGACTCACTTCAACCAATAAAATGTGTAGGAATCTTGCAATCAGAAATATATTCCAAAGCCTCCAATGGATACATGAAACGGTAGATCAAACTGAAGCCTATGTGCCAAGTGCTGAGATACTGTACTAGAATAAAATCATAATTGCCTACTGTAGTGTCATCTATAGGCTAGAGAGGATCAAAACACATGCCAGACTCTGGAATGCTTTATCTAGCTACTGGGACTATGAGAACATAACTGTGTAGCTCAATTAATCCAGTCTCTGATATTCTGTTATGGCAGCTCTAGAGAATCACATGTACACATTTCATTTTTTTTCTAAGTCACAGCAACAAAAAACACACTAAGAATTAGTGAAAAAAAAAAGCAAACAAAAAAACGTTTCAAAATTAAGGCAGAAATAATCAATTAGCTGATAAGTTCCTGAAATATACCTTTTTTAAAGTACTGCCTAGATTCTGACTTAGTAAGTGCTGGAAGGGATCAGCAAATATACATTTCAAGAAGCACTGAAGCAAACTTGTGGCTCTCCACATGGCTGAGATGCTTGGATGGTCCATGGGAAAACACTGCTCTGAGCATTCTTCTCCACATGTCTCTAATGGGTTGTGATGATTGTGTAGGTGACAATCTCCACATTCCTAAAGTTGTCTATGTTCAAAGAGAAAAATTGGAATTCTTTCTCTTAACAATTATCTAACACAAATGAAGATGTTTTATTTTTCAAATGCATCGGCCATTTTCTTCACCCACAGGAAAAAAAATGCACATGGGGATATTCCTTTTCATGTTTATTTTACAAAGTTAATATATTCTTAGCATTGAAGTAAAGAGTACTGGTTCTAAATAGGAAACAGATGTTGGGAAATTAGTGCAATCTAAAACAGAGCCTACCTTCATTTCTATTATACAGAGACCCACATCAGGACCCCTGTTGAGGCTATATTCTCTCAGCAGAAGTTTCATTTGTATTTTTTTCCAATAATGAAACCCAAGTCAGAAGTTTTCAAGCTGCTGGTACTCCTACACAAAGCCAATGGATTCTTTTAGCAAGTGCTGTTTTGAAAATACCTGTCCCATTGAAGAGATTGCTTCAGGGCATCAAAGTAATAGAACGTTTTCAAGCCCTGCTGCCCAAATCACCCCCTTCTGGTCCCCAGCATGACACCCCAGAGCAGATACAGAAGCTACTTGTGAAAGAAGAAGTGTTCTCTTTTAAAATGTATTATTTACTCAATCCTGGGGATTTTCAGAACATTCTCTACATCTGTCCTTCAAATCTTCTCTTTGCAGATGCTCACTGGATGGAATAACAACAAGGATTTTACAAAGACCTACTTCATGGAGAATTTATTTGGTTCTTGATATTTTTTTTCTAAAAAAAAAAAAGATTATCAGGTAAAAGTGAAATAAAAGTTCATGGTTTTTTTTTTAATAATTCTGGTTGGTATTAAGAGCACAAACTATTTTGATGTCTAATTTTTCAAACAATATTTTTTCCTAAGTTGATAAATAATCGAACATCCCAGGTAAAGTAAAGGAGTACAGAAGACATCACTATCTGACTCCTTTCTCTACATTCATAAAAATATTATTTTTTGAAAAAATATAGGTATAGGAGAGCTACAGAAATGGCTCAGCATTTAAGAGCACTGACTGCTCTTCCAGAGGACCTGGGTTAAATTTCCAGCACCCACATGGCAGCTCACAACTGTCTGTAACTCCAAGACAAGATCACAGACATACATGCAGGCAAAATACCAGTGCAAATAAAGTAAATAAATAATTTTTAAAAACTTACTATATAAAAAATATAGGTATAGTCACATTGATTCAGCAAACAAGGCTATCTTAGCTTCTAAAATGTTCTATAATTTCGTGGGTGAGATTTTATTTCATTGTTAGTTTTTGGGTCTCCCACCCTTCTATAATCCTCATTAGTATCTTGCTTAGATTGACGTTCTTGAGGAGTCAGACCTAGGTTTTTTTTGTTGTTGTTTTGTTTTGTTTTTTTGGTTTTTCGAGACAGGGTTTCTCTGTGTAGCTTTGCGCCTTTCCTGGAGCTCACTTGGTAGCCCAGGATGGCCTCGAACTCACAGAGATCCGCCTGGCTCTGCCTCCCGAGTGCTGGGATTAAAGGCGTGCGCCACCAACGCCTGGCCAGACCTAGTTTTAAACTTTATTTTCCACAAGTTGAAGTGTTCTTTATCCTCTGGTGAAACTTCTACTCAGTGCAACTTCCTCACACATTATATTATTGCTCTGTCAATCCACATCATTGCTCTGATAACAATTTCCCAGATTTGTTAGCAGAATGCATTATGAGAAACTAATCTCCTCCCCAAATGCCTTGATGCTTATTTTACAGATATGATTTTGAGTTGTCTTTACTATATATTACTCTTCCCCTTACTCTACCTGCTGCACTCATCCCGTCCCCTGCAAGACATCCCGAAAGGAATAATCTCTAGTATAAAGTCCAGAAAGCCTGTTCTAGCCTCAACCTTCACATTGTGATGTACCAAGGAACAAAATCATAAAAAGTCCCAGCACAATAGACTTAATCAGCTCTGAAGCTAGAAAGAGTAAGATTTCATATTTATTTATTTATTTATTTATTTATTTATTTATTTATTTATTTATTTTCTAGACAGGGTTTCTCTGTGTAGTTTTTGTGCCTGTCCTGGATCTCGCTCTGTAGACCATGCTGGCCTCGAACTCACAGAGATCTGCCTGGCTCTGCTTCCCAAGTGCTGGGATTAAAGGAGTGTGCCCCCGCCACCCGGCTTGAACATTATTTTAAAATATAAAAATAATTTCTCAGTTATACAAATTAATGAATTACCAAACATACTCTTTTTTAACCCATGATTATTTTTATTATATTTTATTTCTAAAGTGATTTTTAAATTTAAATATTTTTTGATCTTATTCTTCCCTTCCCCCAAATCCATCTAGTTCCTCTCCCCCTCCCTACCCACACAACTTTTATGTTCTTTCTCAAAACATGTTCTTTTTTGAACTCTTGCATGTATTGTTTCTTTCTGTATAAAATGGAAACAACATAAGTAGGCTTATTACCTGCCAAGCGAGAATGCATAAAACTCATACTGCATAATCATTTCTTATGCCTATAGGATACATATTAAATGCTGTAGCTGACTTAGGACACATTATTAAATACAACAATAAGAATGCAAGATATTGGGACAAAACTGGGTCTTTGATTCTTGTGGCCTTGGCGTTCACTGGGGACAAGGATTTTGGTTCCAGAAATTGCAGAGTTTACTGTGAGAAAGTATCATTGACTCTAGTGGTTCTCCAAAACAGTGAGGGAAAAAAATACTACCAAATTTAATTTGTGAAACCAGTATTGTCTTGATACCAAAACTGTATAAACACAACAAAAAGAAAACTAAAGATCAATTTTCCTAATTAGTAGAGACACAAATATTCTCAACAAAATACTTACAGACTGAATTCTGGAGTACACTAAGAATGTCCATCATGACCAAGTGAGCTTCATCTTGAAGATGAGAGAGGCTAATTCATCATATGCAAATAAAATGATGTGATACACTATGCAAATCATGTTCTGGACAGAATCACCTCATAAATCAAGAAAAAATACTTGAAAAAGTTTAACTAGTACTTAGAATAAAAGTCATGGAGCTATTAGAAATATATGGGCCATACCTCAAATAACAAAGGGCATATTCAAAAAAATCAAGAACCAACTTCATACTAAATGATGAAAAATTGAGACCAATTCCTCTAAAAGCAGGAACAAAATGATATCCACTCCCATCTCTCTAGTTCAATATAGTGCATGAAGTCATGGCTACTACAGAAAGACAATAAAGTCATAAAATGGATACAAATAAGAAAAGAAGTTAAACAATCCTATTTACAAGACAAGATTCTATACTTAAAATATCCCATAGAACTTACCAGAAAATTCTTGTCTCTAATAAACACTTTTAGAAAAGTTACAGGATATAAATTCAGTATGCAGAAATCATAGTCTTTACACATACCAACAAAGAACTCAGAAACATCTTCGTAATAGATGCAAAAAATTATTTAGGAATAAAATTAACCAAGGATCTGAAATACCTCTATAATGAAAATTTCAAGACGCTGAGAAAGTAAAACAAAAAAGATGCTTAAAACATGTAAAGGCTTTCAGTGTTCCTAGATTAGAGAAATTAATCTGTACATTCAATGAAATCTCTATCAAGCTTTGATGTTCCCACAGTGCCCAAATTTTGCCTCCTAGCACCCTGACTAGGCATACTGAAGGAATAAAGTAAAGACAGACACATGGATACATATTCTGTAAAGTCGGGAACAGGTGAGGTTCTGTTACTGTAACCACTGCTTCCCGGAACCTCCATATGTTTACCAGGTACAAAGGTGACCAGGGGTCATTAGGGGAGAGTAGAGAATTTATACTGTATCAAGCTGATAATAGAAAAATAAATTAATTAACTAAAAACAAGAAGAAGGAGAGGAGGACACCGGGGGAAAGCGGAAAGCCACCCAGCCACACAGTCAGCTACCATGGAGTAAGAAGGAAAGATTTGTAGAATAAAGAAAGGAAAAAAGCCCAGTAGCAAAATGCAGTTGAATAGAAATTGGATAATTTAAGTTAGAAAAACTGGCTACAAACAAGCCAAGCATTTAGTCTCCATGTATTTATTTAAGATCTGGGTGGCCCAAAGAGTTAAAAAAAAATCAAAAACCAAGTACAATAAGTATGGAACATCCCTTACCATCAGGAAATACTGTAAAACTGTTTTGATAAACTGCTTCAGCTAGGAAGAATGACTATTGTAAAGAAATCTAACAACAGAAGCTGGCAAGAATGTAGGGGAAAGAGATAAAAAGTAGGACTGTCTTTATAGACACAAGTATATGAGTTTCCAAAAAAATTAAATTTAAACTACCAAATGACCCAGGTATACCACTCCTGAGCATAGAGTGTCCAGGACACCATATCATGCCTCAGATATACTTATGGATCCATAATTATTGCTTCTCTGTTCATAATAGTAAGAACATGGAACCATATGTTCATTAACAAAGGAGTGGAAGATAGTGTTTTAATCGGATACAAGCAAAATAAAGTTATGAAATTTGAAAGAAACTGGAAGCATCTGGAAAATATTAAGGTGCTCAAAACTCAGAAAGACAAAAACACATGTGCCTTTCAGATGCAGATCCTAACCTATACTGTATACACGCATATCTACCTATGTGTCTGTCTGTCTATATCTATCTATCTACCTATCTACCTATCTATCTATCTATCTATCTATCTATCTATCTATCTATCTATCTACCTATCTATCTATCATCTATCTATCATCTATCTATCTATCTATCTATCTATCTATCTATCTATCTATAATGTAAAGCCTTAAAAATGAAAAAGGAGACCAAGAAAGAGTAAAAACAGTAATGAGGAAGGTGGGGGTGAGGGAGGAAAAGAGAGAAGATGGGGGCAGAATACAAGGGTGAATCAGACCTCGGCACAGTAGTCAGGGGGATGATGGGGAGGAAAGTTTACTAGAACACCCTTTGTTCAAAACATGTAATACCTTGTATGCTAATTAAAAATAAAGGGAGAGAATATTGGATTAAAATCATTTATTGTGCAGTGCAATAGCATTTTAGAATATTCTTTCTTCTTTAAAAACTTCAGTTGCTCTTAATCAAGATTTTCTCTTAGGTTTAATCTTTTTGAAAAGATGTATCATTTATGGATTTTATGTACTTGAACAATAGTAATTAATGAATTTTGGTATATTCAACTATAAATAAATATGACATGACATTGTTTATAGCAAATCTTTCTGAACAATTCATAGCTTACATAGCAGATGTACATCTTATAATTAATATAAAGAATAACAATTACAGTAACTTATAATTATAAAATAGGCTATCCCATTTTATTATGTAATTATACTTTAAGATGTAATTATAATAATATTTGATATCTATTGAACTCAATCCATCAATTTATTTAGAGATTACTACGTATGTATTTATATTTTGATAGTAGGGTCAAAAATAAAAGTAGATTATCTCTCTGTCTAAGAAGCTTATAATTCAAATGAACAATTATGTCACTAAGGTATAATTAACATAGAGTATATATTTGATGATACCATGTAGTATAAACTCAACATTGATTTTTCAGAGATTCTTCACCAAATTCACAGGTAGAAACCACTGCCATAGCCTGTTACTAAAAGTACAAGAAAGTAAAATAATTCATAAAGCAACACCCCTTTTACATAATCTTAAAGGTTTACATATTCATAACCTGAAAATACTATTAACCATCACCACACTGACAAAGCTAAAATGATAATCAGTTTTAGTGAGAAAAAATACTAGGGTTCACAAGGCTTGGTGGTGCATACTTAAAATCCTAGTATTCAGGCAGCAGAGGCAGAAGGATCTCTGTGAGTTCAAAGCCAGCCTGCTCTACATATCCAGGCTAATAAGTTCCAGGCTAATAAGAGGTATATACAGTGAGTCCCTGTCTCAAAAACAAAATGTAATTTAAAAAAAAACTGAACTAAAAAATTACTAAGATTCTGTTATAATTTGAATTCACTAAACTAACCTCTTGCAACTTTAGTCTAAAATCTAGACATTTTGCAAGGCTATGGGTTAAATTCAAGTATTTCAAGACCTAAGATATAAAGATAAAATGATCAACCTACATAGAAATAAATCATACAGCCTGTATAGTCATTGCAGTCTACTTTGCCATTTTGTTCTTGCTGTTTTGAACGTCCTCACAGTTTTATTTTGACTTTGTGATTTGTAAGTGATGTATGGTAGGATAACAAGTATGCAGAAATGGTGAGTCCAGCTCAGGGTCAATAGTGATACTGACAGCAGTAATAGCCACAGCAGCAAGAATGATGGGACACTGGCTTTGCATGCATGTTCCTAGAGCCTGTCCTACCATATCTGCACAAATTAACTATCCAGCATAAGTGCCAGGATAGGAAGTGCCAGAGCTCAGGCAGTAAACATTGTCAGTAAATTATTACAAAATAAAAACATACCCATGAACACTGTAATAAAATACATTGGAGAGCTAGAGGAAAGCAAATACCCACAGGCAGAGGAAGAACTTTAAACATTGACTCACTTCAGATATGAGAAGACAGGTCTGCTGGTAAAGTGCCGATCACCTGAGTGATCATAAGTAGCTTAGTGTAAGAACCTGAGTTCAGTTCCCAGGACCCACACATAAAGCCTGGCCTGGTGATACACATCTGTAATCCCAGTGATAGATGGAGAGAATAAGAGCATCTCTGAAGCATGTTTAGATGCACATGCCCATACTTACAAGTACATGTACCACACACAGAGATTTTTCTCACTTCATAGAAAACAATGAATTTTCTTATGAAGCTTCAGATATTGGACAATGATTAATGAGAAACACATTTCCAAATTATTTTTCTTTCAATTTAAGAAATCAAACGGAAATAATATTTCTAGTTACAGGAATATTCGAAATAATGTCTTGAAGCCAGGTGGTGGTGGCTCATGCCTTTAATCCCAGCACTTGGGAGGCAGAACCAAGCGGCTCTCTGTGAGTTTGAGGATAGCCTGGGTTACAGAGTGAGTTCCAGGAAAGGTGCAAAGCTACACAGAGAAACCCTGTCTCAAAAAACCAAAAAATAAAAAAAAAGAAAAGAAGGAAGGAAGGAAGGAAGGAAGGAAGGAAGGAAGGAAGGAAGGAAGGAAGGAAGGAAGGAAAAGAAAGAAAGAAAGGAAGGAAGGAAGGAAGGAAGGAAGGAAGGAAGAAAGAAAGAAAGAAAGAAAGAAAGAAAGAAAGAAAGAAAGAAAGAAAGGAAAGAAAGAAAGAAAGAAAGAAAGAAAGAAAGAAAGAAAGAAAGAAAGAAAGAAAGAAAGAAAGAAAGAAAGAAAGAAAGAAAGAAAGGAAGGATATCTTGAGCTGGAGAGATGGCCTAGAGGTTAAGAGCTCTGACTGCTCTTCCAAAGGAACTAGATTCAATATTCAGTTTCTAGCACCTACTATCTAGAACTCCAGTTCCAAAGGATATGACACCTTCACACATACACATTGTCAAGCAACACACACACACACACACACACACACACACACACACACACACACATTCTGTCAGTAAAACACTAATGTACATAAAATGAAAATAAATGAATAAAAAGAAAGAATATTTTGAAGCATAAAGAAGGCATTAAGCTATTTTTGCTTCATATGACTTTCCCAAATTGAAGATAGTACTAAAAGAAGCTTTCCAATGGGGGGTGGAGGGATGTTCTTGGATGAGTGGGGGAAGAGGAAAGAATATGGTCAAAGTACCTTATCTGAAATTTTCCCTAAAAAGAAAGAAGCATAATAAATAGAAAAAAAAACATTATTGTACGAATTTTTATTTAAAAATGAATCTTAACTTACATAAAGCTTAAATGAAAGTTGAATATTTTCATGAAAATATTTCTCCTGCGAAAGCAAAATTAAATATGATGAAAAGTGTATTTAAAAATGTTACCAGGAAGTTATTCCAGATAAAGTAACAGTGGGATCAGCAGGAAATTTTTTCTCAAAATTAAAACTTATCAGTGTTTTGAAAGTTGTTTTCAAGCAAATCTCCTTATGTATATAGAGAAGAATTAAAGTTATAAAAGGATAAACATGATAACCTTAAAAAAGCTGAGGAAAAGAGATCATAAAATATCACATTAATTAATTGTTATTGTTTTATGAACAATTGTGTGTATGATGAAGTACACCAGTAATACCATTATCATTATCTAACCATTAGACCAAACTACAATTTACCTGTAATTGCTAAGGTGATATTGTCATTCATCAATATATCCTTATTACATTTTTGGAGCAATAAAACATTTTAAGGAGAAAATGTATAATGAAAAACTTAAAGTATTACTTTTCACTGTTTTTATCATGATATTTAAGTCTTATATTATATCAGACACTAAAATCATTTATGAAGCCAGGTCTGAGTTGTCTTAATTCATTTGCCTTTGTTATTTCACTGAATAATTCTTAGTTTTCCACATCAAAATATTTAGAGCTTTTCACCTAATGAAAAAGAAAGAAAACCAATGAGCAGACTATCGTCTTCAATCTCTACCATTAAGCTTCTGTGGAACTTCCAATAAGCACTTAATAGTCCCTAAATCTTAATTTACTTGGAAATGCTGGGTCTCAATTACATTTTGTAGCCTCTAGGTTTCTACAAATTTAGGCATTCTAAGGGTCAATAAATTCTGTACTTTGTAAATTACATACCGTATCTTTGCTTGGAAGTTGGCTGTGCACAGTGGCCTACTTAAGCCAGAACCTTGCTCTGACTCAAGATCCTGCACAGGTGCCCATCTATGGGCAGTTCATGCACAGCACCATTGACTTTCAGGATCATTGCCATTCTATGGACATTCCTCAAGAAATAAGCAGATGCTATATTTAATTCTGCTTTCTAAGTCACCTTTAACAACTCAAGAAAGGCTACATTATATAAGTTAGTTTCTATACTGCTCAGAGAGGGTAGGAGCTTTAGTGTCTGCAGTTTATGATAAATCATACTTAAAAACAACTTCTGCCACAAGTCAGTTTCTAATCACTCAAGTATAGCAATAAATGTGTTCTTTTCATAAACACCTGGATTCCTAGGAACAATATCCATGACTGAGGTTTCTCAAGTCATTCAAATAAGAAGATGGAAAACAAAAGTGGAAGAAAAGCATTAAAAACAGCCAAGATATGACCCAAAAGAAGATAATTCAGTTCAAATTTAAATGCCATTAATTTAAATTTTAACAAAATTGGTTCTAAACATAAATCAGTGGCAAAATTTAAACTCAGGAGATGGAACAGACATGGTTCAGGAGGTTAGAGAGCTGGCCATGCAAGCCTGTCAACCACAGTTGGCCAAATAAAGGGGGAAGGAGAGAATCAGCTCTTCAAGTGTCCTTCAACATCTGCATGCCCACCACTGCACGTTTCCTCCCATTTTCAGATGTGCATAACAGCAACAACAACAACAGCAACAATAACAATATGATGATGATGGTGGCGAAGATGATGATGATGATGATGGTGATGAACAAAAATGAAGATGGGAACAGGGATGCTTTCATTTTATCCATAATATTCAAGGAACACTGAATTTCTCTTCAGAACTTGGATAAGGAATATAGATATATTATAACAAAGGAGAATTTTGTATGCTGTAGATAAATATTCTTTTATGTTTTTTCTTTAGTGCTTCTTAAATTTAAAATGCATATCAATCATGAAAGAATCATTCTCAAATGTTGCTTCAAAAACAACCCCACCAGTGACCCTGATTCTGATGGTTCCAGGTCAACACTTTAAGAAATGCTGCTGTACAGTATTGTCTTTTCTCCCTGCCAACAGTTGATTCTTTCTCAAAATGTCTATGTCAATGATTTGTGAGCATTTCAGTTTAATTATTATTAATGGTAAGGCTTTTCAGGTTTTCAAATTGGTAAGTACACTGTCAGATTCTTATGTAAGGTTGGAAGATTTAGTTTCCAAATTTCATTGGTAATATATTGCAATAAAGATTGGTGGATATATAGATATACAGACAGATAGATAATAGATGATAAATAGATAGGTAAATAGAAAGAAAAATTGGTGAATGGATGGGTGGATGGATGGACAGACAGACAGGTAGTTAGGTAGTTAGGTAGGTAAGTAGGCAGGCAGGCAGACAGACAGACACTTAGACACACAGACATATAGATAGATACATTTGGGGAAAATGTTTACATTTGACATTGCACATACACCTAAAAATACTGAGAAATATTTGGAGACTCATATCTGTTCAAAGTAATAGAAGACAGGGTGGAAAGATTTTAATCATAACTGAGGCAGAAGCATGCTATGAAAGACTTTCTTCTGGATGTAACAGTCATTACAAGCATGAACACACAGTATTTACAGCTATGTTTACAAGACCTGCTAACACAAAAAAAGACGTGAAAATAAGAGGGAGCTGGTTGGGAAAAAGGGGTTCATCTGGAGTAAGACAGGATAACAGGGGTTAATAGGAGAGGAAC